>NC_090931.1:1359688625-1359994382 GCF_040938575.1 Ambystoma mexicanum | reverse complement strand
GGCAATAGACCTCTACTACGTTGGTTTGTCGGTTCAATGTACTTTCATGGCCTACAATTACAACACCACTAGTTTGTGTACATTCGAACAAAAATGTTCATCAGCGTTCTTTTTTTTTGGGGGGGTTACCCCTCAACCCCCCACCCCACCCATCTTTACCTATTCCCTACCCCCAACACCTTATCTGCCCTATCCAACCCCTTCTAAAATATTCAATGAACGTTTTCGTTATAATATACACTTTGAAATGCCTGGCTTTGCAATTGCAGGTAATGAAAGGACGTTGTACCGGTTTCTCACTCTCACAAGGTTAATGCATTGTTAATACCAGGGAATTGGTATATTTTCCCCACTCTTTTCCCACTGCTTGTACTACTTCGAATGGTGCTAGCCTATCCTCCTTTGTAATTTGTCCTAACACCCTATTTGGGCGTTTAGTTTGTTGCACTGGTTCAGGGTCACAGAAGTCTATTAGATCCTGGCCCGCAACTGCAACTGCCCAGTTTGAGTTTGTCAATCTACATTGTTCCTAGACTAACTTGGTTATTTGCATGCTTTTCCCTTCTGTTTCTCCCCCCTTCATTCTTCTATCATCAGTGCACTGTATATCATCTATTTCATGTAATAGACCCTTGATTAATTGGTTGGAGAATCCTAGAGATTTAATTGTTAGCTGCCTAAGGAGGGTCAGATCCTTCAGCCTTCCTTTTAACTATTTTATGTATTCAATGTGCAAATAAGCCTGTGTGCAAATAGCAAATCTATGGGTAGTACTGCACATCCCTACCTTCATTGAACCACTATACAAAATGTGCAAAGTGTGCTAGGCAGTTAAAATCACAATGATACAATAAAAATATCATGTTGATGCAAGTTCAGTTCACCAGTTATTAGAATAAAAGTTGACTCTGCTTAAAAATATTAATCATCAAGATTGCCTTAAGAATGCCTTAATAACATTACAAGAATGTCTCTGCACCAGACAACAGGCACCACAACTCAATGTTTCTCCTGCTTTGCTGCCAATGTCACCACTCTCAGGGGCGAAAAATGCCCCACTTTCTCGAGGGGCACCCATAGTCCGATTCCCCCCTTCACTCCCCGAGACTGATAAAGGGGATTTTCCTGCTTCTGGGAGAGTGCACCTCTTTGCTCCTCTTACAATAGTTCCAGCAATCCTTAGAACCAAGTCATATGTTAGTTTGGTTTATTTTATTTTTTAAATGTTTGCCAGTTTTGCAGGTTACAGTCTCAGTGGGCGCCACACAATAGTTATCTCACTCAATTCACCAGTGATTTCACCACTCCCAGGAGCAAGGAACATATGACTGCCTCCAGGGGCATCCAAAGTTGCCGCCCCTTGCTCCCTGGGGTTGACTGAAAGGAGGGTTGATAGGAAGTGCACTACTCTTTAGTAGAGTTTGCCTCACGGGGCCTGTCGCAGTGTTTCTCACAGTGTTTCGAAAGGCAGCAAAGGCAGCAAACAGTTTATTATAGTTACAAATTTAATTTCCCAGTATAGCGTATCTCCTTTGTTCTTCTTCATACTGCTTTGTGGTTATCTAGCAGTTTTAATGGCAATCTTGTTGACGGTGCAATTTGCGGCTTTTGCAAAATATTAAATATAAAATAAAGTCTGCCTTTTTTTTAAATAATCTATTGTTTTTTGAATTGTGGCAATCAAGTTGCTTGTGATGCAAAAGAAGCCGGTTCTTACCCCTGTGTGTGTCACTTGTGAGGGTCCCTCTGATGAGGCAGGCACCACTATTGGTAGATTTAAGATCACTTGCAGGTCCGTTATTGCTTACGTTGAGTTACTAGTCATTTGTAAAGATGTTACCTTCAAGCATGTGTTCCATTACTGCTTATCACCCTCAGCATGAGCAACAGCAGCGCCAACACTGTGCACTTGCCCTTGTCCCTCCGGCGGTGTGGCCACAAACAACAGAGAGCAAGTAAATCCTTCTGCAGCCCACACCAGTGGCACCAACACCGTGCCCTTCCTAACCGCAGGTTTCACTGATCCTGGTCCCCGAGGGACGTTTTAATGGCTAGGGGCGTGGCCACAAACAACAGAGAGCAAGGAAATCCTTCTGCAGCCCACACCAGCGGCTCCAACACCATGCCCTTCCTCACCGCAGGTTTCACTGATCCTGGTCCCCGAGGGTAGTTTTAAGGACTAGGGGCTTGGCCACAAACAACAGAGAGCAAGGAAATCCTTCTGCAGCCCACACCAACGGCGCCAACACCGTGCCCTTCCTCACCGCAGGTTTCACTGATCCTGGTCTCCGAGGGATGTTTTAATGGCTAGGGAGGTAGCCACAAACATCAGAGAGCAAGGAAATCCTTCTGCAGCCCACACCAGTGGCGCCAACACTGTGCCCTTCCTCACCGATCGGGTCTCCGAGGGACGTTTTAATGGCAAGGAGCGTGGCCACATACAACAGAGAGCAAGGAAATCCTACTGCATGCCAAACCAGTGGTGCCAAAACTGTGCCCTTCCTCACTGTGGGCTTCACTGCTCTGGGTTCCCAAGGGACGTTTTAATGGCGAGGGGTGTGGCCACAAACAACAGAGAGCAAGGAAATCCTTCTGTAGCACACACCGGTGGCGCCAACTCTGCACCCTTCCTGGCTGCGGCCAATACACCAAGTGTGTCATTGTGGTGATCTTTAGCAGGTACAGGCACATGGTGAAGTGAAGAGGAGGGAACAGGAGCTCAGATTAAGAAACAGTAGAGTGTTGGACTGCATAGGGGAAAAGAGAGGGTTCAGAGGAATGAGATAGTTGTGGGGTTGCAATGAGTGTCACTATAAGGGGAAGTTGGGTGCTAGTAAGTCATTCCTCATTTATAAATAACCTCTCACCAACCCAGCCAGCAACCATCGATTAAAGGTTTAATGACATATAGCCTCCTTAATTTGTGACACTCAGATATTGAGAATGGCAGCAGACAACTGCATGAACTGAACCCTACCAAGAAGAATAAGGAAGAGAATGCATCAACCACAGGGAGTTTGGGAAAGAAGTACAAGGGATACTTATAAACCACAGATTGTGGGTTACTAAAACCCCACAAGGATTGCCTTGAGGGGACTTGGATGTATGTGACCATCGTCACCCACCAACTGTCGTTGGATTTGCTATTTTAGAGTCCAAAGTGAAGCTGTCCTATGTTAGGCAGAATCCTGGGCAGTTCCCTTAGGGAGCACTACCCAAGATTAGGACTACAGGTGAGAGCAATACATCCCCTTTGGTATCAGTCTGTACCACAAAGATTTAGTTGGTAGCTGTGGATGAGCAGTCAGACTTATCTCAAGAGGGAGATGAGCAGTATTCAGGGTTTACATATTAGGGCCAGTAGACTATGGAACAAGGAAACACTGACCAAAGCTTTGTAGTTAAAAAGTATATATATATTTATTTTATACACTTCTATTCAAACACATGTATCACAAGTATCAAGCAAGTTAAATTAAGTCAAGGAAAAATCTACACACTCCCTATATGAATTGTAGACCAAGTGAACCAGAGTGAAAACTGAGCAAAACGGCACAGTGAAAACTACACACAAGGGATCCTCTAACAATTCCTCACAAGGGAGGGAAAGCACAAGTGATTCAGAAATAGATTTGTATACACCCTAGCAACACTTCCCATCAGTTGTGAACCAGTTCAGCAAGACAGTGCATCCATATAAGCAATACTTACAATGAAAACTGAGCAAAATGACACTTCACAATGATTATACAGTGGGCAGGAAGAGTAGTTATAAGAAAGGAATGCACCACACAGTTCGAATGGAGAATCAATCTCGAGAAGGCAGGTCTAACAAATGTGACCAGAGTCAATAGGCCTGTGCCAAAGTTTGTGGTACAGGGCAAGGGCCCAGGAGCAAAATGTTCTCGTAGCTGCAGTCAAGTCTTTGGTTAACGATATTTGAAATGGTGGTTGCAAAAGTTTGAAAAGACAATGTTAAGAGAGGGGGGCGGCCAACCCAACAGGTAGGTAAAGGATTTAAAACACCTTTAGAGCTACCGCAGAGAAAGGGCAGCCTGGCGGAACAATATACCTTTAAAATGAAGACGTGGCTCCTGCGGTGGCGGTTGTTCCTGGTAGTTCCTGCAGTTCGAGGGGTCCAGCAGAGGAAGAGAGGATCTCGTTGTGGAGGAAGGTTAGAGATACTGCACTACCCAGGGATGAAACCAGCCGCAGTGCTTGAAAGTTTAAAAGGTACACTCCTTTTAATCGTGGTCCGGGACGATAGCTGCCTGGCTATCCGGTCTCCAAGTGCAGGGCACTGGCGATTCTACCACTGCAAGTTCGGGAAGGCAATTGGCAAACTGGTTGGGCCCACCAGCTCGAGGGAAGAAGGCTCTTTCAGATGAAGATCTCCTCTCGTCATGTGGAAAAAAGTGGTGAGACGCTGCAGCAGGGCTTCACCGGTGGTTCAGTCATTGCAGGTATCTTTGGCTTCTCTCCTCTTCAGCTTCTTAGTTCCAGTGGTGATGTTTTGCTCTTCCAGTCCTCAGGAACCTGCTTTTATCCAAAAAGATTCCCATTCATACAGCCTAGCTGTCACTCACACAGTGGAGTGGTCATTTTAGCAGGAGACCCTCCAGTCTATCAGGATAGAGTGCGACATGGGCTGCAGAGGCAATCCTGTCCATGGGTCCTACTCCCCCTCCCACACAATGGACCCACCCCAGACTCAGTGGCGCTGGAAGGAGGGTTTCCGTGCAGAAGCCCGCCAAACGGACGAACAAAGGATCCCCGACCTGAGTTAGGATTGTAGAGAAAGACACGATAAAGAAGTTAGATAAAAGTTCTGGCAAAGAAAACCTACCGGAGCAAAGTTAATATTAAAATGCACCGGCGGTATGTTAGAGGCTGTCAGAAAACGTGGTAGCCTCGAACAATGGGAAAATCCCATAGAGAAATATTTGCGGTTCAATATTAAAGGTAGTAACCACTGCCACCAGCCAGAAACTTTGAGAGAGGGACTTTAGGGTACCCTCTCGAAAATGAACATAGGGGAAAAACTATTAACCCCTTCCAGTACCTCCATAGTAAGATGTGTTGTACTGGTTTATTTCATAGAAATTGACTAGTAAAGTCAATGGGGACTTTACATGCCCTGGGAGACAGTAGTCAGTCCCAGGGTATGGAGTCTATGTTTGGGGGTCGCTACAACACCCCTGTGTCACTGCACTGAGGGTGCTGTGTTAACACATGTGAATAAAGATGGTTCCTGTGGGGGAGAGAAAATCCCATAGGCATTAAACACAAAAATAGCCTAGAACACATATAGCAAAAATGCATGGCTGTTGAAAGCACATCTTAATATTTAAATAACTGGCAAACCTGTTTGTAAGAGTGCACGAAGGCACGAAGAGTTCGGAGGAAGAGGGGGAGAGAAGGAAAAGTGGAGCATGACATTATCAGACCAGTCCAAATTATTCAAGTTATAATCAAGACATCAGCACCAGAAATGTAAACATGGCTAAACCATATGTTTCATTAGACTATTGATTGTAATTAAAGCTACAAATACTAACA
The DNA here is from genome assembly GCF_040938575.1 of Ambystoma mexicanum. Lineage (NCBI taxonomy): Eukaryota > Metazoa > Chordata > Amphibia > Caudata > Ambystomatidae > Ambystoma > Ambystoma mexicanum. The sequence continues at coordinate 1,359,988,823 of NC_090931.1, read as the reverse complement.
AAGTTCATTGTAGTGTAATTTGCGTATTGGAGGGCTCCAGGACTCTGCCCCACAGTAGGCCGTGTCGAGCAGCCATACTAAAACAAACCAGACCTTTACTGCCTTCGGATATCTCTCAAACATATGCTCCAATAGCTTTGGACAACTTTCTTAAGCATCTGGCGATTCTCTGTTTTATATCCTTCCTCCTCATCATTCACGTCTGGAGGGTTCTTCCATCAGCGAATCAGGAAAACAGCTGCAATATTGCATGTGGCGCTCTCCCTCTTCCCAGGCATAGTGTGTCGCATAACTGGATGTTGTACTTGATCACTTGATAAAGAGTTCTTCAGTAAAAGGTTCAAGAATTCCTTTACCAATAGTTTGCAACATAACCAGGCAGATTTGGAGAACAAATAAACATATTTATAAGCAACCAGAATGCATTTTTTCCGGAGTGCATTTTCTTTTCATTTATATAGGGTGAAACTAAAAACATGTGTATCATTATGCACCATTTAATATCATTTTAAAGCGAAACAATAATGAACCATTTAATATCATTTTAAAGCGAAACAATTAGATCTTACAAGTGACGGGTATTTTTGGCAAGCACACGACTAGCTCGCTTTAGAATTTGGAACATCTCGCAAACATATGTTTTAAAGCTCTTTATTAGTAAGAACGGCTTCAACAATCACGAAATCTTACAATTATCCACGTGCCTGCATCTAAAAGCTCTTTGGGAACTACTTGCAAATCTAAATGAAATAAGACATAATTGATGGAGAATTTTTGGCGATGGTTTGTGGTGTTAAATAGCCTAAAATAACTCACACAAAGAGTATTGTAAAACATGAATTCATGCTCGTATACCTTGCATCTGCTGAAAAGTGATGCATGCGATTTCTGAAAGCAGAGTCTTGTGTTACAGCCATATTGGCTTGAATTGCACATTACTTCAATTCATTTATACTGCAAACACGTTCATGAAACAAAAAACAAAAAAAAACAAAAAAACTGGTATACTTCCTACGCACTCATTTTTCTGGTATAAGGCGATTAATCCATCCATTAGCTCCGATGTACATTATTCTAAGTGCCACGTATTGTATTCATCACGAGGCGCTTCCCACAGAGAACATTGTGTACTTAATTATGGGGCTATTACTGTGCATTCGTTACATACCACGCATAGCATGCTGATAGTGCAGCTAATTAATGATTTGAATGTCATAGAACACTTTATCGCAGCAGTGTTACAGTGCGAAAATATCATTGATTAAATGCACAGGTTTGAGCTGTTCTACATTACATGCCACCCGGCTTAGCACTCAGGCATCAACCACAGAACTTCGCTCAGCTGTGGAATATTTCAGCGAGGACAGTAACGGTCATACTATAGCTTTATAGACCTGCAGCAAGGGCTTTACCAGGCGTTATGGGCCCTGAAGACCGAGTTAAAGGTCCGACGGTATGGCCCGAGGGCGAGGTCTATACATCTATTAGAACCCATGGGCAAACACACAAAAAGTGTATGTAAAAATATATATATTTTTAAATATTTGTTTTTTTTGCAGGGGAAATATTCCATGTGGAATATTTAAGTTTATAACGGGGCACCGCAGGGGTGTTGGAACCATGCCCTCAGAGGGAGGAGTTAGCAGGTGTGAGTGTGCGACAGAGCACAGAAAGAGGAGTCTGGAGGAGTACAGGGAAGGCAAGCGATGACCACGGAAGAGTGAGGGACAGAAGAGAAAGGATAGTTGAGGGGGGCGAATGAGTGCACAGTGAGGAGGGGCACAGGGAAAGTAAGTGAGGGAGCATAGCCTGAGGTGCGTGCTCAGGCTCATGGAATGGGGGGAGTGAGAAGGGCCTGCCTTAGGGCAGGGCGGCCAGGGGACGCTCGGGGCACCATGGCCCCCAGGGCACCATTAACCCCTGCCACACCAGCTCAGGGGCATCTTTCAAGGGCATCCCCGAGCTGGCGTAGCGGGAGAAAGCGCGGCAGGCGCCCTTTTCCTATTAAATGCACCCACCCGGGACACATTTAATTACAATAGGATCAGCACCCTATTCACATGATTACCTCCTCACTCTGACGCGGGGGCGAGGCTGTTTTCATTGGAATAGGGCACTTATGCATTAGCATGAGCCCCCTAGCATGAGCACCTAATTCCAGTGATTATCTCCCTGTGGGGTGCCAGAGCGGGGAGTTAGAAAAAAAAGGTGCGCGTCCTGCACCCCCCCACCCTGACATGGGGCATGCGGGGAGAGGGGCAACAATGTGCGCAGGGAACTGCTGCTGCTTCTAAGGCCGGCCCAGCTAGTGAGGGACAAGTAAAGGCGTCACTCTCTGAATTCACTGCAACCCCCAGCCGTCATGCATTTAAAGAAAACAAAAAAAGCATGGCTTTGTTAGGCATATGTTATTTTAAAGAAGGACACTAGAGAGGGGTGAAGCACTGTTAGTGCTCGACTTTCCCAGCTACAAAACCAGCAAAGGCCAAATTTGCGGGCTACCATGAAACTGCAAGCTATACCCTTTCTTATAGCCCACAAATTGACCAATAGGAAATGTGTATTCACTGGCCCAGGGTTCTAATGTTGGTTATTAGATTAAGGGCACAGACATATCTGCCCAGTGCTAGGTAAGATGTTCACATCAATGATAAATCTTCCTGACCTGTGTCAACCCCAGAACATTTTGCTTTGACTAGGTGACTATTTTACCTTGTCCCTAGGTGAAGAGGAATCTTTTTCCCCTCTCACCTATTTGTTTACTCGTTTTATGGGGGACCTTTTTATGTCTCTCCATAGTGTATGGTTGAAGTTATTGTTTCCTACAACTTTTGGGCTTAGGCTGGGTTGCCCGTATGGCCTCCCTTGTTAATTTCTCTTTTAAGTACTTGGGTGAAATACAGTTCCCAAGCAACAAGAGTGATTTTCATCACCCTTTACATTTTATTTAGTGAGCCAGCACATCCCTCCTTAGGTGAAGTACTAGGGGGATACTATTACTTACCTGGTAACATTGTATTTACCTGTGCCCCTCTGTGCCCAAATTGCATGGTATGATATTTAGATTGCATTGATAGGCATCTCTTTTCCTTTTGTGTCATTCAGATTGCATTGACATGCCTCTTTCCTACTATACAGGTCTCTCAAATTTAGCAGGGCCTCTGTGCCCAAATTTCCTTTGTGTCATTTAGATTACATTGAGAGGACTCTCTCCCACTATGCAGGTGTCTCTAATTTAGCTGGGGTTCTGTCCCCAATTGCACTGTGTTAGACTGCATTGATAGGCCTCCACACTGCATTGTATGATATTGAGATCGCACTGCTAGGCCTCTCTCCCACTATACAGGTGTCTCAAATTTAGCTGACCAACTCACTATCAAGTGAAACAGAACCCACCAGTGAATTACAGTGGAGTGTCACCCTGATTAGGGGCTCACGCATCACAAGGCGCAAGTCCGAGCTGTGCCCCTTCAAGCCACTCTTCAACTAGCAGATACCCTCCCCAAACCCACATAGCAAGCGCACCGCAGTGAACCGCACTCAGGGAGACAGACACTAAAGAGAGCCACCGATAGCACCCAAATAAACAACCCTTAACCACCTCCCCATCCCCTCTAGGGACAGGGACTGCCGAGTCACCAACTTCAGCCGGAATACCACCGACAGACAGAGCCCAAACTAGTAGCGGACAGCTTTCACACCCACTACTACACCACAAGACACCCAGACCAAAGCAGGACCAACTGGACATCACCAAACAAAAGACTAAACAACTCTCAAGCTTGTAATGCCGTGCAAGCAACCCATTCCAAGGAAAAAACGAAGAGAAGAAAGAACAAACACTCCAACACTCCAGAACAGCAACCAAGAACGACAACGATAGATTGCGCCCCCACAGAAAGGAATACAAATCGAACCAACACGAAGAGAAGAGACAAATCCCTCTACCTAACTCCATACCTCGCCGACAACTGGCAACCACAGCAATCCAACCCAACGTTAGATGCAGCAACATCAAACAACCTAACACAAGCAAGTAGAAGAAGGATGAACAACACAAATAACAACAAGCACACGACCTATGCGATAACACCCTACATCACCAAAGCAAAAGGAACTTCCAATCAACAACCACAAATTCTGGAAGATGAACACGATAAAAAAAAATAACCCAAGACAGAACCTACAAGAACTCTTCGAAGACGCTTACACCCCGAAACCCACATCTCAACAAGAGATCGACCAGGAAGGAAACCTCAACACCGATCAGAAGACGACCTCAACAAGAAAGTCCAAACCAAACAACACCTCCAAACTTCACTGCAATCTAATAAACGCAATGTCAAAACACTCAACAGAGATCTTCGACCTACTCGAAGACAACGGCATTGACATCCTGTTCATCACAGAAACATGGCTGGACGACAACTACAAAATCACACTCCAAAGCTGCCTTACAACTAACTTCAAATGCCTGCAAACAAACAGGAAAAACAAAAAAGGAGGAGGCATCACAATAGCATTCAACAAACACCTGAAAATAAAAACTGACAAACCACTCAACATCCTCCACTGGGAAACCATGGTAATACACCTAACAGCGAACCCAAAATCCAACATAATATTCAACCTGGTGTACAAACCCCCGACATATGATGCAACATTCTTCGACAACTTCATAGAAGCCATCACCAACTTAGCCATCAACCACGAACACCTAATAATCCTGGGGGACTTCAACATCTGGTTTGAAGACAATCACGCCAACTCCCAAAACTCACTGATTGAACAACTCACCACCATGAAACTATGACAACTAGTCAAAGGGGCAACACACTCGGCAGGACACACCCTCGACGCAATTTTTGCTAACGGAAAGCTCACCACGGCACCATCAATACAAATACTGTGGAGCGACCATCTCATCATCCCATTCGTGATCACTCTGCCTACTCAAGTCTGCATCCAACCCCTGAAACTGACAACCACCACAAAGAGAAACTGGAAACATGTCAAAGAAAGCAACCTATTCGAACAACTGGAATTAACCAAACCCTCAACTACAGAACTAGAGCTAGCTGACCTAGACAGGAAAGCGGAGATACTACACAAATGGATTGCAGATACAATAGACAAGATCGCCCCAGCAAAACCGTTCACCCATCAAAAAAAAAGAGCAATGGCAAAATGGTTCACCCCACTATTAAGCGCCATGAAAAAGGAAAACAAAAGATGGAACTGGAATGGAGGAAAGAATACAACCCAAAATAAAAACATTGTTCCAGAAACAAATTCATGCATACAAGAAGGAAATTCAAAAGGCGAAGAGAAGACATTACGATGACAGAATCACCAATGCCACCAACACACAAAAAGAAATGTTTAGCATCATTGAAGAAATGAGAAACCCACCAGGCTGCGATAACACGCCAACCACCTCAGAATAACCTGGCAGACCACTTAAAAAAAAATCAATGACATCCGACAAACCATACAAAAGAGACCAACCAACCACAACATACAACCTAACGAACCTAACACGGAACCACAGCTCACACTCCAAAGCTTTCCTGAAATATCAGCAGAGGCATTCACAATGCTGATAAAATGAAGCAAGAAAGCTGGATCACCCATGCACCCATGTCCCCCAGACATCTACAAATCAATCCTCATGCAGGGAACGCCAGCAGAACACTACAGAAACCTTCTAAATCTATCACTAGCAACAGGGACTGTACTGAGGTTCTTCAAATCAGCATATATCAAGCCACTCTTGAAAAACACAAGTGGCGACGTAGAAGACCTCTCCAACTACAGGCCGAACTAACCCAAGAACATGTAGAAAAACACAACCTGATAGACCAAGCTTCAGACCAGCAAGAGGAATGGAAACAGCACAACTATCCATCTGGGACGACCTCAAAACTAACGTAGACTCAAACACTACCTCAGCCCTTATTCTGCTCGACCTCTCCACAGCCTTTGACACAGTGAGCCACAACACCCTGACCAAAAGACTAGAAGACATAGGCATAACAGACACAGCCTTACTCTGGACCAAATTATTCCTAGCAGAAAGAACAGAAACCGTATGGATTAAACCATTCAAATCCACTCCACGAGTTAACGACTGTGGAGTGCCACAAGGATCCTCACTATCTCGACTATATTTCAACATCTACCAGACTCCGGTCATCATAATCTTCACAAAATACAACATTACATGCTACAACTACACAGACGATACTCAAATCATCTACAAAATCAAAGGCACCAATGCCGATCATTCAACCCTAATCGACTGCCTAAAAGAAGTCTTCATTTGGATGAATGCCAACAACCTGAAAATCAACCCAGGAAAGACACAAATCATGATCGTATCCAAAGATCAAGAGAACAAAACCACTATCCCGTGGCCTACGGAAATGGGAAATGCACCAACACCATCGAAGGTAGTAAAAAATCTGGGAATCCTAATGGACAACACCCTAACCTTAGAACCACAAATAAATGCAACAGTGAAGAAATGTTTTTTCCTCCTCCACACAGCAAGAAGAATTCTACCTTTCCTCTCCTTCACACACAAAACACTGACAATCATCGCCCTAATCATGTAAAGAATCGACTATGCAAACAGCCTCTACTTCGGAATACCAGAACACCTCCTGAAGAAACTGCAATGGATCTAAAAAACAGCAGCAAGACTACTCCTCAAACTATCCAGAAGAGACCACATCACTCCAGCCCTAAAAACACTACACTGGCTCCCAGTTAAACATCGCATCACCTTCAAAACAATGTGCATAACGCACAGGGCAATCAGTGGACAAGGAGCAGAATTCCTACAAAAGAAAATAATCTACAAATCAACAAGATCCTCTGATCAAGCAACAAAGTCCGCCTGGAAATCAAATCATACCTTAAGAAAAAACCTGGAGGCACCTCCTTCTACCACTTAGCTGCAAAAACTTGGAACAACATCCCAAAAGAAATAAGAAACCCAGACGATCACCTAAAATTCAGGAAATCACTAAAAAACCTGGCTCTTCAACACCAATGACTCAAACTGAAAACCGAAAAAGAGAAAAGGATGACTAAACTGGAAAGGACACAGACAGCCCCAGAAATGACAGGGAAGCTCCCACTGCACCTGGATGAGTGACACTGGATAGACTGGAACTCCGGCGACACGCACAGAGTCCGAGTCAACTACTCCACCCGCCCCTTAGTTACCAGCAGGTACCACAGTGTTGTGGAATTGCCGAGATATTGGTAATTAGCACACAACCTGACTTGTTGACATTGGCAGGTACACTGGCCCAGGAGTATGAAGGGAGGACAAGTGGGGCTATGAGAGAGCCTGATAGAGGTGGGGACCAGAGGAGTAAGGAACCTTGAATGTCAGAGGGACCCATATCAAGACAGGCACATCAGGGGAGACTACACAAGCCCAGCGCCTCAATTCAGGATAGAGATGCCAAATAACCAACTCCACTAACAATTTACCCTCTGCATACACCTCTCAAATTCCAAACCAACACAACCAAAACCAGGCGTCGTTACCGGGTCCTTCGAGGGGACCAGAGAACTAACAACAGGCCGGTCGTAATTGGCCCGTTGTTAGCTCCCTCTCCCATTCCCATTAAGCCCTATGGGGGCTCAGATGGCAATGGGGAAGGACCAGGCCCAGGTCCCCAGAGGGAGGAATTACCGGGCCCTCCAAACTCGGAATGGCCCGGTAATTCCCCAGTATGGGAACCCGGACCTGGTTTTGGTGGCAGCCATGCTGGAAAAAGGAGCTCCAGTCCTGCTAATCTGGGCCAGGCCTTTAATTGCAACAATCAACCATCATACGACATATCATCCTTTTAGACTACTTTTGAGAATTGCACCCACTAAAACTGGCACTCCGATGAATAAATGGGACGTGACATGCTATTTTCGATCTACCCTTGGAACACAAATGGGAGAGACATCAGTAATCATGTATAATGCACCTAGGCTGCACTCAGGTGCCTTTGAAAACCAAGAGGCCTTGGTTAATAAGTCTACCCATTGGATCAGGTTAGTCAAGGCTTGTACATTGATTATTAGAAAGGACATGGTTAGGTGCAAGTGAATGTAAATCCCCAAAAGTAAGGATGATTGCATTCAGGTCACTGTTTCTAAAAAACTTGTGGAGGGTTTGCTTGCCATAGATTATCAGACATATCCTCCCGCAGGATCCCAAATTACTTTTACATCCTCTTCCCTAAATTCAAATCATATAGTCGAATTCCCATGGTCAAGGGCAGGGAGACGGGAATGTGTTACAATTAGATAGCATGCCAACATTTGCTAGGTCAAATAATACAATTGTGCCTGAAGGCCAACCAAGTCGAGTCAGGGAATAGGACTTTGATGGGATCAACTGACTGCGCCAATAGGTGGTTGACATGACAAGACTATTATGTTGGTCACTTAGTGGGAAATATGTTTGTTATATATAGGAATTAGTGTGAATCATGTTTGTTGGTCTAGTAAAAGACGCAGAGTTGAAACACACATGTAGGCTAGATACCATGCTTAATAATTGTATAAACCAGGCTGGTTGCCTTTCAACATGAATTGTCTAAATAATATGTCATGTTCTTCTTATGACTGGCTTGAAAGTATTTCAATTGAAACTGGTTTACAGTAATATTGCTTCCTAGCGCAGTGTGTCAGAAAATATGTTTTTTCATCCATGCAAATGACTTTCATGAAACATCTAAGGGCTCATCAAAAATGTGTCTGTCCCTAGATGGTGTGACCATCTATGAGGCTTTAAATTCATTGTACTAGAGGAAAGCTGTCCCATGAACCCAATTTATCTTCAGGGGTTTCCAACCTTTTCCACACCTGCCTTGAAGGGATCTTTTGGGCAGGCCAATTGGGGGTCTGCAGATCTGGGTTGCTCTACCCCTGAACTGGTATATTATTAAATGCCCAACTGGTCTCCCTGATCTTCAGTACCTGGAAGCTTATGTGACTAAAGATCATTATTACCTTCTCTTTAATGTAAATAACAAACCCAACTCCTCGTCCCATTAATCATTATTGTTTTTTAAATGCGCTGGTCATTTGTTGCCTGGTCGCCCCCAAACCCTAAATAATGACATATAATAATCGTAGAGATTTTATCTTCCAGTTTGAACCACTTAGGGAACCGTATGTTTTATGGGAGGATCAGGGTTGGGAAATTCCACAACTTGTATCCAAACCCCCAAAAAAGGCTCAGAGCCAGGTCATTGATACAGCACACATGATTTATGAAAAGGAGTTAAGAGTTTGCAATGGAAGGCATGCCAACAATCAGCCAGCTAAGGATACCTACATTGGGAAACAAAATTCTTCACATATAGACTATATCCTAGTCCAGGCTAGAGATTGGGACACAATAGTTGACTTTGAGGTTCTTGATTAATATGAGAGTGATCACAAGTCCCTGGTTGTTAGTTTTGAACTATCTGGGGAATTAATCAAGGCTTATACTACCAATATTGGAGCCCAGGGCATTATGGTGACTGGCCATGCCTGCAAGTCAATGAAATGGGCTACAATATTGGAGTGTAAATCTAAACCTGATATTATAGAACATATTGGAATTGTCTGTAGAGAGGACAACACTGTTGTTAGGGTTTTAAAGGCGTTTAGAACCTTGATTGAATGAATCTTCACGTGATCTGTCAAAAGATAGTGGTTAGAAATCATGCCCTAACTAGAGACGGCTGGTTCGATGATGAGTGCAGGGTAGCCAAGCCACTGATTATGGATAGCTTAGCATTAGGATCTTCAGAAGGCAGGCTTTGCCAATGGAGTTGTATAGCTACTTACAAGAAATGAAGGAGAACAAATAAGCATTTGTGAGATCTAAATGGGACATAATCCTTATAGCCTACGAGAAGGGAGATAGCTCTACCTTCTGGAAATTAATATCTGGCAAGGAGGTTAGAATAGACACCACTTTACACCTTAGCATTGGAGGTGATATGACGTTTTATCTGAATGCCCTTACAAATTATATTAACAGTGCCACATTGAGCATGCATCCTCCAATTGTGAGGAATTGTGGAGAGGCTAAGCTCTGCCTCGAGCTGAAAAAGTTGTATGAAGCGATTAATCTCCAAACAGGGGGGAAGGCGCATCACCCGGATAAGGAGCCAATAGATCTTTACAAAGATCAACCAATTATCTGGGCTCTTGTCTTGTGGTGCCACTTTACTGCAGTGATAAAAACCAACATAGTCCCAAAGTCCTGGCACAACAAGAACATTATTCCTATTCATACAAATTAACCAGCCAGCTAACTATTAGTCAATTTCCTTGCTGGACAGTGTGGGTAAAATCTTCACCCAAACAATTTTGAGACACTTGCAAGACTGGAGAGACCATCCTGAAATTATTAACAACTTCCAAGCTGGATTCCAGAAACATAAGAGCACTATCGACCAAGGCTTTCATTTGTATCTTCTAGTACAGAAATACACTGTACTGAAGAAGCTGCAACTATATGCGGTCTATATAGATTTCCAAACGCCATTTCACGGTGTACCATGCATCCAACTTTGGCAAGTCTTTTACAAAAGGCAAATACCCTCACACTTGATAAAAATCATGCAGGCATTGTATGAGGATAATGAGGCAGTGGTCCAATATGGACTTACGGGTGAGGTTACTAGCCCTTTTAAGGTGTCTAATGGCATGAGGCAGGGATTCATCCTTGCCCTGCAACTCTTTTGTATATATATATATATATATATATATATATATATATATATATATATATATATATATATATATTACATGGACGCGGTAGCGTCCATGTAGTTATGGTTAAGTTGGTGTTTCCATAGGAAGAGCACTTTTGGGGTGGCTTATAACTTCGCTCCCTCTGGACGAATCCTCACCAAACTTTGCAAAAAAAGTGTATGGCCCACTCTTTTTTTTTGCAAAGTTTGGAGAGGTTTGGTCCACGGGGGGCAAAGTTATAGGGGTGGTCCCAAAACTTTTTGTTTTCTCCCATAGACATAAAGGGAAAAAAATGTGCGCACGGCTACAGCCCGAACCGCTGGACGGATTTACACCAAATTTGTGGCAGGAGCGGCGGCTTGGTCCAGAAAGCGTGCTTTTGCAAATTTGGTGTAAATCCGTCCAGTAGTTTTTTAAAAAATGACCAAAATGTAAGGCAAAAAAATTAGTGATATCTGTGTTCGCATCGCGGACGGACTTCCCTGTTCGCTCCGCAGACAGCACCCCGATTGCCCCATGGGCTTGCGTCATGTCCACGGTCATGCGACATGTTCGCTGATTGGGCGGTGTGGTGTGTGATGCGCGTCAGATTTTCTGTCGCGCCCGCCATCTTGCATTCACCGCCGACCTCGGACAGCGCGGTGGAACTTGAATTAAAAATTGTATTTAGTGGCGTGTGTTGGTGTGTAAGAGTGTTTGGGGAGGGTGGGGGAGTATGAGATAGGTTCAATGTTGTATTTTTTTTATGTGCTAGATGCTTTTGTTGTGTTCGATTTGTCTGCGGACAACACGGCTGTTCTGGAATGTTCGTAAATAAACAGAATGGATTCGGTGTGAAGTTGAAAGTGTTCTAAGAACACTTGTGGGGTCTTGGAATGTTAGCAGGGGGTGTCCTGGAGACGTTGTGTGTATTGTTCGTTGGCAAGCTGAAAGTGTTCTAAGAACACTCGCGGTGTCCTGAAATGTTCGTACACAAAGAAAATGGGGATGTCTTAAGGACGCTATCCGTATTGTCCTCTGGCAAGTTGAATGTGTTCTAGGACCTTCCTTGTGTCCGAGGACATTAAAATGGTTGCCATGCTTGAATCTATGGGTGTGATATGCTGCAGTGGTTGTGGTCAAGGTATAGAATGTTGGGTGCATGGCAATTTGGCCATGTACCCAACACTCTATGGCCTGGCCACAACCACCGCTGCATATCTGTAACGCTCACCTGATTCCCACGGAGGCGCCGATCTGTTCTGGACTGCTATTACCTCTTCTAAGGTGATGCACAGGACTCGGAAGACGGACTGGACCGGACCCCCCGATGCAGGGGTGCGTTGGTTTCCAGTTACTTCACTGGATCTCGGGTTTGGTGAGTATTCAACTCCGCTTGACTTCTCCGATATGAGGCCGTAAGTATTCAGTTGCAAAAGTTCAAGCCTTAATGTCCGTTGTCCTTTTCTCTATTTCAGATGTAGGATGAAGAATCCGCATAGAGGAATGGATTCGCCGAAGGTAACTCTGGTGAGTCTTTTTGATGGATGGTTCCCTTAGTGATCTTGCTTTCACCCACTAATGCGTGTGTCTTTTTCCCCTTAGGGGCCGGGGTACGGAAGTGCCACAGAAGCGGCACCGACTCGAGGTGAGGAAAGATTGTCCCAACAATAATCAGGTAAGTCTTAAGGTGGAAGAATCAGGACTTCCTCGATCTGTTCCTTCGCTCACCTTTGTTTTGTCCCTTTTTCCCCCTAGGGGCCGAAAGGCGACGGATGGTGCCAATGGTCGCTGAAGAGCCCGAGGGCGCCTCGTGAAGGTGAGTGGAACGCGGCGCTGCAGCGAGCGATGCGATGCGCTTCTAAAAATAATGTCTTTTCTCAGGATCGTCAGAGTGATGGGTCCGGACTCCGGATGGAGGTAGGTAAAGTTCAATTATTCACTGTTCTCTCCTTTCCTTCCTTTTCAGGTGTTCCAGGTTGCAGGCGGGCGTGGCTGGAGCCAGGATGCAGGAGCAGACACGGTGAGCGTCCAGCTGCTAGATGCAGAACAACGCAAAGCGTGAGCTGCTGTCTGGGCGTGGTTTAAATAGCCCCCAAAGTAGTTCCAGGTAAGTATTCTTCTTCAGCCACGCCCGAGTGGTAAAATAGTCCCATAGGTAAAATAGTCCCTTTCAGACCTCAAGGAGGTCTGGATCCGGCAGCATGGTCTGCATCAGGTAAGTCCATCCAAGCACTCCCATAATGAGCCTGGTGCCTATGGTGCCAGGACTGATGCCTTCTATGAGCCTGGCACCAAAGGCGCCAGGACAATGTCCAAAGAGCCACTATAAGGGGTTGCTGGGTCCCTCCCTGGGGACATGATGTCTGCTTTCGGGGACGCTGGCCCTGAACTGGCTTCCCGGGAGTAGGCATCATGACAATATCACAGTCATATGCCATGCACCCAAGAGTCTATGCCCTGGCTAGAAGTATCGTAGCATATCACAGTCATATGTCATGCACCCAAGAGTCTATGCCCTGGCCACAAGTATAGCAGCATATCACACTCATAGTGGCTAAGAACACTCGTGGGGTGTTGGAATGTTCGCAGGGGGTGTCCTGGAGACGTTGTCTGTATTGTTCGTTGGCAAGCTGAAAGTGTTCTAAGAACAGTCGCAGTGTCCTGAAATGTTCGTACACAAAGAAAATGGGGTTGTTCTGAGGATGCTGTTCATATTGTCCTCTGGCAAGTTGAATGTGTTCTAGGTCCTTCCTTGTGTCCGCGGATATTAAAATGGTTGCAATGCTTGAATCTATTGGTGTGACATAGTCATATGCCATGCACCCAAGAGTCTATGCCCTGGCCAGAAGCTCTGCAGCATATCACAGTCATATGCCATGCACCCAAGAGTGTATGCCCTGGCCAGAAGCACCGCAGCATATCACACTCAGAGTGGCTTATAACTTTGGGTCAAAAACAAATTTATAAGGAACAATGTTATAAGCCAGTATGGGTGTGATATGCTGCAATGGTTGTATTTATGATATACTTACTATTTGGTTTAGTAACGTGAGTCCATGTTTTTCTTGTTCATTTCTGTGATAAAAGAAAATAGCATGTTAGTATTAGTATTTTTATAAAGAGTTATTACATTGTACAATCAACATTTTTTTTCTTTTTTTTTTTACCCTCATATTTAGTCGATGACAAACGAGAGTACTGTGAAATTTGCTCAGTTTCTGTATTTGTTGCTAAAATCATTGGGTCTGTGGGAGAAAAAAAATCCATGTTGGATTAAAAAAAAACCTTTTTCTGTTATGCTACAGTTTATTTGTTTGTTTGTTTTCAGTGTTTACTTTTGTTTCTGGCTAATGCTTTATACATTGGATTGTTCCAGTTTTTGGGAGCAGAAAGATATTAGGTATTTGTTTGGATATTGTACAGTTTTGGAGCAGTTAGATACCAGTAGGCGAATATTAACTGTTTATTTTTTTATATAATTTCGTGGTATTGATTTATCTGTTTGAATATTTCAAAATTTTGGGACAGTTAGATACCAATTGGCGTATTCTAACTGTCTATTTTTTGATTTATTTGAGTAGTCCCAATTTATCTGTTTAGTTGTTGTAGCATCTTTGGGCAGTTAGATGGCTTTTGGAATATTGTGACAGTTTATATTTTTTTTACTACAAGTGTACTTAAGGTTTAAGTACAGTTTAGTTATCAAATTTTGGTTTTAAGAACATTAAATAAGCGTTTGTAAGATTTGCTGGTAATCTCTGCTTTAGAGTAATGGTAGTATCATTACATTCAAACCATTCACATTTCTTTTTTATATATGCAGTGTAGTGTCCTGAGTTGGTTGTGGCTCCTGCGTGGTAGATGATACCTATTGTTGTGAACGTTTTCCTACCAAGTGATATTTGACCATGTGTGAATCCAGTCAGCTTGCAGTTGTTTTTGGTACCATCTGCATTGTAACATAGAAGCATTAGTATTACGTATGTACTATGTGTTTGTATTACTAACGTGAAGCGATTATCTGAATTGCAGGTGGAACATAATCTACCGTGGTTTGCATTTTGTACAAGTTGCTGAAATGGAACTGATTCACAATTAGGTATAGATATATACACAAAGCGCTCATTGGGGATTTGTTCTTGTGTCACATTGTTGCAGAGAGTGCATTTATGTTTCCACATGTATGAAATCTGGAAGATTTCATTTATAGGTATGTTTTTGTTTTCCAGTACTAATAGTAACAACATTAGAAATTCTTGTGGATCTTCCTGTGAGTTTATAGTGAATTTCACCATTCCAGCACAGTAGTCCAATTGTTGTCTTATTCCATAAACACTATACGTGTTGCCAGGATTGTTTGCTGCATTTCTGTGAAGTAGTAACATTTGCAAACACAATGGGTCTGCACTGTGTAAGTAAATGTTCTCAGCAATTGGTGGTAATTGAAATAGAATATTCATTGCTACATTTGCGTAGCAATTTACACCAACTATATTTGAGAGTTTAAATGGACCATGTAGTTCTGTATCTGACTGCTTTTTTTGGAGTTTGTCTTTCTTCTTTGAAGAAGTACCTGCTTTACTTTCCCTAATTGATTCTTTTTTGATTGTGGTACTTGATGAAGTTTTAGTTTCTTTTACTCTTTTTGGAGGATGTGCAGTGACATCCTGTTGCATTTCTGTTTGATTTAGTTTTCTTTTAAAACATTTTCCTTTTTGTGGAACAGGATATGTTTGTAGATGGGGGGTGTATAGTGAACAAAGTCTATTGTATTCTAAAATCCAAGGAATATCAGCGTTTATTTTACTTGCATCAAAGTTGATTAGAAATAGACCGTCAAGTGTACGTAAGCGTGATAGTGCTACGTGGCTCATGCCTTCTTTAAAGACTGTGTTACCAATGTCTATCATTGCTTTGTCTAAGGTAAGACCTTGTTATTTATGAATTGTGACTGCGTATGCAAGAGTTAGAGAAAATTGTTCTCTGCGTACATACATGTCTTTGAAGAGAAGGAATCGAGCTGTTGAGCGTCCTATTCTTTTAACTTCTGAAAGTTTGTCAAAGAGAATATTGACAAACTGAATTTTGTTGTCACGTGGGTATGTTTGAAAGCAGTTTAAGGATAATTTTATTATCTTTTCCAAGCCTGCTGTGTTTGAGATTGATTTTTCTAAACTGTTTAGTCTTGCTGTGGCTTGGTCACACATGGGTAGTGTCATTCCATGTACATCTAGTTTGTCTGTGGCGCTAATTTCCATTATTGGTTGCATTTCTTTACTTAACATGATTTCATTGAATTTGAAACAGCTTGCAAGAGTTGGCATTAAGGCCATACAATTGACATTTTTGTGGGCTAATTGTTCCATAACATCTGTAGCAGATTTAGCTGGACCAAGACTTAGCCATACTATATTTGTAGATTTACCATACAATGCAGTACCAGTTAATCGATCAGCTGCTTCATAGGATCCACATTCTCTATGGGACAGCATTTTTATGCCCAAGCTGTATAATTTCTGAGACACTGTTTTATCTGATGACAGGTCATTCCAGAGGTCTTGGAGCTCTGTCTTTTCTGATTTGGTTAAGTATGCTGTGACATATCGTGCAACTGCAGTAGAATTGTCTGCAATGTACTGCATGTCTATGTTTGCATTCCATAAGTAGGCAATGATTGCATTGTAATCATTGATATATTTTTCTTCTTCTTTTCTTTTTATGCAATATGTATTTTTAGGTGACTTACCTTTAACACTATGTCTAACTGAAGACATGAGGTTGTTCACTTGACCTGTATTTGTGACTGGTCTAGGGAAACCAAATCGGCATTTGGTGTAGTATTTCCCTTTGTTTTTGTATTTGCGACGACAATATTTGCCACATTTGTGTCTTTGGAATTGTAAAATATTTGCATGAAGATCACTATTTGTGGATTCTGATGGAATTTCACAAGTGAAATATTTTTCAATAAACTGTAAAACAGTGGCATCAATGTCTTGACCAAATTTAGGAGCATCTTTTATCCATAAAAGCATGTGGATATGTGGTGCTCCTCTGGCTTGGTACTCTTTTCTCCAAAAGAAGTGATGCACTTCTCCAAGGGGCGGAACAGTTTTGTTACAAATAAAATGTAGCATAGCAATGAAGCGATGGTGAAAATATCGTGAAACATTAACAGGATCCTGTGAACAAAGTTCTCCAGGTGTTAGTATTTCTATGTTTGTTTTGTTTTCGTTTGATATGCGTAGGAAAGTATGTAAATCTTCCCATGCATATTCTGAGCAACTTAATGTAACAAACCAAGTGGGTGGGCCAAGGTTTCTGATCATACAACGTACAGCTCCGATTTGCTTGTAAAACCTCATCTTTTTGTTGAACTTTTTGTAATAATTGTGTAGCTGTCATATTTTGAAAGTCTGATCCTGATTTTAATATGTGTGCAACTCTGTAACATAAAGTGCTAGTTCACTTTCAAAGAGTAGGTGGAATATGTATTCCACATTTTGTCAAAATCTGGGATCTTCAGAATACATTCGTAATGAGCGATATTCTGATGCTGATATTTGAATAGGTCTATCATCGTATCTTCCTCCTTTGCCAGTAGGAAAGAGTAGAGGAAAAGCACGTGCTTCTATACTTTTTTCCCATATGCTGATTGGTGATCCTTTTGTTTGACGCATTTGGTATGTTTCCAGTGCATCTTCTATGGTGTCATTAGAGTGCAATGGATTAATTGTATAATGGTCTAAAGTGTTTGATATTGTAGCAGGATCTAGGAGCTCAAATTGACCAGCTTCTTGTGTCTGTTCAATTATTTCACTTGTATCTTGCAAGTTTTCTTCAATATTAACTTCTTTGTAATATTCATTGTTCTCTTTAAGATATTGTAGGGCTTCTCTAACTTTATGTAAATCTCCCAGTTGTTGCCAATGTTTTTTGTCTTTTGTAGGTACTCCATTTACCAAGATAATTAAAGATTGCTGCATTGGACGTTGCACTCCGAAAGTGTGCACATTTTCTTTTAGATCTAATGGTAAATACACTACTTTTTCCACGAATACCTTTCACTAATTCAGCGGGAGGTAATTTTGCAGTTTTTGGTTGAAGGTGCATTATTGCTTGAAATGGGTGCACTGTTTGAATTATGATGCTCTCATATAAATTAAGTTGTTGAAGGGGTTTTGGTAGTGGATACAATTCCAAGTTATTGGTGATAGCACGTGAAGGAGTTTGGTTGTTGTCAAGTTTTGTAGTGCAGTAACTGCAAAGTATTATGGGGTCAGTTATTTCGTATTTGTTTTCTGCTATAAGGTAGAGAGCTAATTCAAACCATTTAGAATCTTCATTGTCTTCTATTTTGTATGATAGGTCTATAGTTTTTGTGCTACTTTTATATAAAGTTCTGCGGCAACATACACACATGTGGTTTGGTACTTCAGCTGAAGTACTTTCAAATTTTAGTATTTCTTTTTTGTATGTGTGTAGTGAAAGGTTGCCATGTGCAGAATTGTTACGAAGTTGGTTGACAGCTGATTCATCTTGTAAGTGGGTTTCACTTCCAAAATATTTTGTCTGGATATAGTCGATTTCTTCTAGGAGGTCTTTTGCTGTACCATGTAGAAGAATGTTATTTAAATTGCTAGTACTAAAGAAGGACTTTTAGCATAGTACAGTTTATAAACTAGATTTCTTATACTTGCATGATGTGTTGATATCCTTTTGATATCATGGAAGGGTGTTTTGCAAGTAGGTCCTGTAATGCAGGCCAAGGAATGTCCTTGTAGTCCTGTGTACTTGCATATTGGACAAGCATCCATATTTTGCGGTAGTTTAATTTTGATTTTGTCTTTGCTTTTCACATATTGATTGAGGAATTGGCGTAAAGACTTGAACATTTTTTTGGGAATGTTACACATTGACGTGCATGGCCATTTGTACACTAGATGTTCTGATTCAGTTGAATGGAGGGGTAAATCTACGTTTTCAGGGCATATTTTTGTAAGGAGTTCTTCTTGTTCCATTATGGTATTATTAACTTTTTCATAACCTCGACCACTGCTATGTATGGCAATTGTATTTGTTTGCTTTTGTTTGTAGGCTTCTTCATTAAAGTATGGTTCTGTGGTTGTAGTGTGACTCCATTCACCTCCACAGATATTTAAGAAGTTATTTCTGTTGACATTTCGTTTATTGAGAAGTCTCTTTTGTAATTTAGTTATTAGTTTTGTTAGTGGTTTCATTCTGTTTAACACTAAAATAAATAACTTTGTTTTGAGAAGAAGTGCACTGTCTATCAACGCTTCTAAGATTACTTTCCTACGATAGGTTTGAAGTCTTGAACCTGGTTTCTCTCCTGTTTTCATAAGATTTTGAAGGACTTTGTGACAGAACATTTTGGCTAAAATACTTTTCTTAGTATGCTTACCTCGTACTATATCAAGATTTATAGAAGAAGTTTTATTTGTAGTGTTAGTTGATTTTCTGTTAATTGTTTTTTGGGTTGTTTTACTTTTTGATAGAGGAGGGAAAGTTTTTGTACTAGAAACTTCTTCTGTTTCACTACATGACTGTATTAGCTGTTGTGTTTCAACTATCTTTACAAATTCTGCTATAGATGGATGTTTATTTTGGAGACTTTTCTTTTCATTTGATCTACTTCTGCGTCCCTTTCTACGGAGTTGCTTTTTGGTAGGCATTCTTTAGGGTCTGTTGAAAACAATACAGAAGGTATGGGTTGGGGTGTTCTGCAATGCATGTGTGGTGTGTGCATGAGTGTTTGAGTTAGGTGATAAAGATGTATGTAATGGTGTGTGATTGTGCATTGGGAAGTACAACTAGTAGGGATGGCTATTCTTGAATTAATGTGTTACTAAACTGGGGTTCAGATGACAGAAACAAGTAAGCTACTGGTGTGGAGAAGTATAAATAGTATATCTAAAGATATACAATTAAAACAGTTTTTTTTTCTACAACATCTAAATTCTAGCGGCTGAGTTGGGTAATTTGTGTGTCGAAAAATAGGAATTTGTGGGCCATTCTGCCAGTAAATCACTGTTTAAGACGGGGGGATTTTTGGTCAGAACGGTGCAGAATCTCTATTTTTAGGCACAGAAATAGCATGAATTAAGCTTACAGTGTGAGTAATAATTCAAATATTATGGTAACATTCTACTTACTTTGTTTCTAAAATGAGCAGTTTGCTTCTTAGTTCTTTGTAG
Source organism: Ambystoma mexicanum (assembly GCF_040938575.1). Lineage (NCBI taxonomy): Eukaryota > Metazoa > Chordata > Amphibia > Caudata > Ambystomatidae > Ambystoma > Ambystoma mexicanum. The sequence continues at coordinate 1,359,968,853 of NC_090931.1, read as the reverse complement.
TTCCAATTCGGCTGATTCTTTTCAGGAGAATGGTCTTCACTACAATTGTAAAAGAAAGAAATTAGTAATTTGGTTTGTATATAGCACTCTTTTTAATTTAGACATAGATTTATTAAATTGAAATTCTCAGTGCCTTCCTTAAAACCATTAAAACTATTTTATGACTAACTGTAGGAAATTAAATATCTTCACTATGGCTTGTTAAATTCATAATGTACCACTGTATACCACTATTCCTGCAACTAAGCTTTTCCACGTAATAGTGAGTCCATGTCATAGCCTGTTTTTCCACGTAATAGTGAGTGAATGTCATAGCCTGCTTGTCCTATATAAATGTAAGTAATTATATAAGCTAAAAAAAAGTAAAACCAAATATGTGTTTGTACAAATATTATTCTTTGAGATTTGATCATAGAGTGTGCATGTAATTTTGTTTGATTATATGTAGTCTATATATTTTATTTGAAAAAGATAAGTTTAACATTATTTGCGTGTGTGTGTGTGTGTACGAAGAAATTAAACGGTATAAAGGTTTGTAAGTCACAGTTCATTTTAGGATAATGAAAACATGATTGTAGATTCATTTTACAGATTATACAAGGTAAAACTTGGTTAGAAAATGTGTTCATGTACTGTATAGAAAATATGCATACCTGTAGTTTGTGTTCATGCATATGGATATGGACGAAGCTGCAAGTAGAAATCTTGGAGATTTGTCTAGTATTTCTCGTAGATCGTGCTTGCCAATGGTATGAGACTTGTAGTCCGAGAGATTCACCGTACATTTGTAGTGCTGTTCTATGATGATGCAGTTACATGTAGAGGTCGTGGATTTGATTGGTGGATGGTCATGTGATTTCTTAGCTACATCCAATGAGGGAATGGCACAGAGAGTGAAGTGGAAATGGTAGAAGGGCTGTCCATGTTACGATACGTTTGCGGACATGGCAGTAGTTCCAGGACACGGCGTATTACATCCGGGGAATTTGGGGTGGGGAGGCATGCAAATGAGATTGAATGTAGCATGAGATTGGTCAGTAAAGTTTAGTGAGTGTGTTGTGCTAGGAGAGGTTTTCTCTGATATTCTTTTTGGTGAGAGAAGAACAGATAGTTATGGCTGAGTGTTTCAAAAAACAGATTGTGTGGATTTTGGGAGACTCGTGGATACATTGGTTGAAGGTGCATGCAGAAAGCTGTGGAGTATCTATAGATCCTGGATTCCAACATGTGGAAGTGCACTGGCATGGAGTGCGTAGAATGAAGTGGCTGGACTTGCTACCTCTCTGTGCAACTTTGAAGATAGAGGAACATCCAGACATAATTGTAATTCATTGTGGAGTGAACAGTTTAGGACATGTGTCTGGAATTCCTTTGCAATTTGCAATGAAAGAAGGACTTCAGAAGATCATGGATATGTTTCCAAACTCCAAAGTAATTTTTTCACGGATTGTGCAGAGACAAATGTGGCTTCGTTCTTTCTCATGTGGTCCACAAATGGAGAAAGCAAGGCGTAATGTCAATAAGGCTGTTTGTGCTTTCCTAAGAGATTTTGGCATGTTCTCTTTTCACAATGAAAATATTATGTTTCGTAGTACATACATTTTTCACAGTTCTAACTTATGCTGGCAATAAGATTTTTCTGAGAAATGACCTTTTTTAGAAATGCAGCATCTATTTTAAAGTAGGTGTTAAGTATGTATAATTTTTGACATACAAACACCTCCCAAAGGCTCTTTTCAGAGCCACCACTTCCTCCCAGAGAAAAAAGCAATGGTTACAATAGGGCAGCACCCCAATTTTTTTTATTTTCGCGAACTGTCCGTGGACTTTCAAGAAATAGAAAGGGCCGTGCATTCTTTATCGTTACTTCTATTTTTTAACTGTGAAAGGCAGCTCTGAAAAGAGCCTTATTTTTTTAATTCTTTTTTTATTTTGTATTTTTTGTTTTTTAAACACGACACACTAGGAGAGAAGGGGAAAGAAGGGTAAAGGGGGGGACACCAACCACAGGGATAAGAAAGGGCGAGCTGAGAGAGGAAGATGTAGAGTGGATTTTATTTGGGTAGTGAGCAGGTCTTCTCGTGCTCTGAGACGATAGTCTCAAAAGCACTCCGAAGTCGCTCCCCCCTACAGAATACTGTGTCACAGTACATACATACAACTATGACCCTCGAAAGGTAAGGGTCATCAGAATTCTGTATGGCCTGTGAGGCAGCTTGAGGAAGATGCTGTCCCACAGAGGTGTCCCTTGTGGTGACAGGATCAGAAACGGAGGATGAAGTAGAGGCAATCAACCTACTATGCTCTTCGCAAGGTACAACCTTGCGAATGGCCCCAGTGTGGAATGAGTTCAGGTGTCGCTTCATGGTCGTAGTCCCAAAGCTATACGAACCATGCCTCCCGCGACTGAGTACCATTTTGCACTCGTTGCAGGTGACACGGTTCGCACGAGCCTTAGGACCATTCCCATGAATGGTAAACAACCGCCACACCCAAGAATCACGCCTTGGGCGGCTAGTAGGGATTTCCTCTACCTCATTCTCGTCATCCTCTTCTTCCTCCTCTGTATTCTCACTCGGTTCCCCTATTCAGGCCCTTGGGAAATGGTGTTGGTGGAGGGGGTGGGGGCTGTGCTGAGGCAGATGTAGCACCATGTGGTAATAGTCGAGCCATGGATGTCATAGGCTTGGAGATGGAAATCTCAAAATCTGCAAAGTATGCAGCAAAATGCAGTGTGCTCTGTGGAATAGTCAGAAACACAATGAGAATGCGCTCTAGGGCATAGTCTTATATAGGGGTGCTAGTGCGCGGGTCGCGGACATGTGTGCCGTCCGCAAGACAGATCAAACATCAAAAAAGGTTAAAAAAGTCACAAAAACTATGTGGAAAGTTAGGATTAGTATGTGGGATTTGTGGTATGGTGATTTTTTAATGAGAAATATTGTATATTACTTGGAAATGTACTTTTAAACTGTTTCGGGGACACAAACAGTGTCCGCATTTAGAGCACGAGATGAGCGTGGGCGCGGTCAAATGATTGTTTTGTGAACATGTTCGCTAAGGTAGCGGCCGTCTGCAGGACACCCAATGTACGGACATTGTTTTGCGCATGCGTTTTGATGTTCTATGGACAGTGTTCGGGTCCTGAACTAATTAAAAGTGCGTCACATGTAAAACCAACAGTTACGGACAGCCGCTTGTTCTTAGCACAGTTTCATTTATTTGCTAACAATACGGACAGACATAGCATTTCAAGCACACCTCCATTTTTGTTTATTTACAAACAATTCAGAACACCACGAGTGTTCTTAGAACAGTTTCTGCTTGCTAGTGAACACTACAAACAGGCATAGTGTTCTTAAGGACACCTCCATTTTCGTTTATTTACAAACATTTCAGGACACTACGAGTGTTCTTAGAAAATTTTCAACTTGCATGAGAACATTACGGACAGATGTAGTGTCCTCAGGACAGTTATATTTTTGTTTCTTTACGAACATTTCCGAACAACCGCGCTGTCCGCGGACACCTAAATTGGTTTCATCACAAAGAACTGAAAGTAATTACAACAGAATATAGAAAAGTAACTTTATTTCATATATATATATATATTTATATATTCAGTAAAAAAAACTTTGTTAAAGGGACGTTATGGTTAAGTTGTGCTACTAAAAACCTATGAAATTCAGTGAAAAAACTTTGTTAAAGGGACGTTATGGTTCCAAGTAAAACCGAAAAACCCTTGAAATTCGGCAGTTATGGTAAGCTAAGCAACCATAACTCACGCCACCATGTACTGCTAACATTAACACCCAGGACATCAAAGATGACATCACAAATGTCATTGATGACATCACTGATGACATCACATGTCTGCCTCACTATTTTTTCTTTTGCTGACATATCTAGGCCACATGGTTTTCTTCAGTAACAGTCAGAAACTAAGAATTATATTTTATTTGTAGACGTATCCTTCTAATAGGTTCTTACAGTAATTCTCTTAGAGTACAGTCACATCATATGAAACATATACATGTGGGAAAACACAAGCTTGAAAGACAGCAATCCTTTTTTGCATAATAGACTTATGAGCACTTTCTGACAGTTCTGTTGTTTTTTTATGGCTGTACTTTCCCTGTATATGGTCATATTTGTATACATTGTACTCACACTAATTTCCTTAGGGTCCAATCACATCAAGTGATACATATACATAGGGTAAATAGCAGCTTTCAAACAGAGCAATCATTTATTTGCATGAAACTAATCAGTTAAGTTATGAATTGTTTCTGCTACTACTTGTGCTGTTTTGCTAACTTCACTTTCCCTGTATATACCCATATTGGTATGTGTTCTTGTGTCTTTGTGTTTTGTCTATAGTAATGCAATTATGTAATACATGGGTTTTATTAGCTACTTATTACATATTTCACAGTACACAAAAATCTATTAAGAAAACAATTATCATTTCATTATTCAACATATTAACATTACCAATATCATACCTTCATCTTGTACGCTGCACACAATGTTATGTTTCTGTATGAGTAGCTTAGTATACTAGATAGAACCCCGTAATAGGATGCTATTTATATCAATGCATCGTTCAATGCACTTATTAGGGTATATTTCTTGCAATGATTTTTGACACTTTTTAATAAGAATCCCTTCTACACATATTCCATGAGAAGTGCATACACATGTGATGTCATCAGTGATGTCATCAATGATATTTGTGATGTCATCTTTGATGTCCTGGGTGTTAGTCTTAGCAGTGCACGGTGGTGGCGCGAGTTATGGTTGCTTAGCTTACCATAACTGCCAAATTTCAAGGGTTTTTTGGATTTACTTGGAACCATAACGTCCCTTTAACAAAGTTTTTTCACTGAATTTCATAGGTTTTTAGTAGCACAACTTAACCATAACGTCCCTTTAACAAAGTTTTTTTCACTGAATTTCATAGGTTTTTAGTAGCACAACTTAACCATAACGTCCCTGTAACAAAGTTTTTTTCACTGAATTTCATAGGTTTTTATTAACACAACTTAACCATAATATCCCTGACATGTAACATTGAACATACTAACCCCCACATAGTGATTTTCATGTCCGCGGACTACCGCCATGTCCGCGGACACATCGAAAATCTGAGCGTGGTGAATGTAAATTTAAATAGTGTGCCCCATTTCCCCTTTAAAGTTGGCTCTGAAAAGAGCCGTTTTTTTTTTTACAGATGCTTGACAAACACCTGTTTTTTTATATTTTTTTCTTGTTTTTTTTTCTTACTTTACTCCTAAAATCTTCACATAACCTTCTCCAAAGCAACCCTTACATTCCAAAATAAAAAGGCATTTCCGGTAAAAGATAAAGAAATGCCATCTTCTTTAAAATTAACAGCATTACTGGCATCAATATTCTCATTGTTACAGAAGAACATACAAGCTCTAAGCATGAAGGCACACATGCCTCGGTTGATGACACTCCTAGCAATGTTTTGCTGAGGACAAAAAACTGAACTATTGTCCCATGTTGCCCTAGGTAGTAATCCGGAAAAAATTACTTTCGCATTTGGAAGGATCTTCACTACGGCTTGAACCAAGCATTCCAAATCAGCCAACAAAGTAGGGGCACTGACGTTGCCCAAATGGAAAGCACCATAGTGCAAAACTACCACATGCGGACTGTTCATCGTGGCCATATCCGCATAAACTTGTACAATTCCCTGTACATTGCAATCAGGCACAGTGCTCCACACCACCTCCACTCCTTTGACATCAAAGTTCTTTGCAACATGCCTGCATTCAGCGTACTGCTGTAAACCATACAAAAACATATCTCCGAGCACCAACACCCTGACTTTCTCCACTTCTGCCATCTTCACCACACACAGTCTCTTTCAACACAAATCCACAACCTCGACATCTGATTGGCTGATCCGTACAGTCTTCTTTCCATGTTGGATTTCCTGGAAAAACCCGGATTTACCACGCCCTGTCCACGAACAGCCGCGGTGTCCGCGGACGGCGTCCACTTTACTCTCTGTACCATTCCCTCATTGCATACAGCTAAGCAATCACACAATACGAATAACGTCCTCAGAACACCCCCATTTTGTGAATTTTCCAACATTTCAGGACAATTATCATTTCATTATTCTACATATTAACATTACAAATATTATACTTTTATCTTGTACTCTGCACACAATGCTATCTTTCTCCATTAGCAGATCAGTATACCACATAGAATTCCAGAATACAATGCTATTTATTGATATAAATGCATCCTGCAAAGCACTAATAACGGTATGATATTTATTGCAATATCCTTGACACTTTTTTCGGAACATTATAATGAAAATCCCTAGTACACAAATTCCATGAAAAGTACATACACATGTGATGTCATCAGTTATGTCATCAATGACATTTGCGATGTCATCTTCGATGTCCTGAGTGTTAGTCTTAGCAGTGCATGGTGTTGGCGCGAGTTATTTTACATAGTTTACCATAACTTGCTATGTTCAGGGGTCTTTCGGCTGTACTTAGAACCATAACGTCCTTTAAACAAACTTTTTTTAATATCACGCAAACAATACACAAACATGGCTTGCAACAACCAACTTCTACAGATGGCTTTACACAGAATGTTGCAAAGTAAGAATTTATGCTCGTTCACAGTGAAGGTCAGCTGCTTCATTTTTTTCTCGGGCCCGGAGAGGCTCATGAAGCAGACTATACGGTTGTATTGTGTTTTGACCTTGACAGACAGAGATTGTGATGAAAGACTTCTCTTGAAGGAGTGTGGCTAAAACGTAAGAGAAGATAAAGATGACATTTCTGAAACGAAACCACTTTTACATATTATATCACTATGCGAAAGATCGTTGGCACACGCAGAGTCGTATTTTCTGACTGCACCACTCGTAAACAATGGAAATTGCAATTGTACTGTAAGTAACCCTTTACATTACTTTATACCAAATATAATTACAATAGCGCAGCATTAAAGACCGCTGAAGTTGAACTTGTTTGTTGAAAGTGGCATAATGTTTTCTACTGCGTACTATCACCGCCAAATTGATCCCCTGTCGTTTAGAGGGCTCTGAAAAAGGCAGACGACACAGGGTGGGTTAATAGAAATAATTTAACCGGTCTATAGGCGGTCAAATGCTCTACTCGCTGTGCCACTTTACTGTAGCCTGTCAAGTGGCACAGCGAGTACAGCACTCGCTTTGACATCGTGCACAGCTTGCTAACGCAAGTTCGAATCCAGGCAAGCCCAAACTCAGCCTTTCATCCTTCCGTGGTTGATAAATGAGCACCACACACCGTGGTTAATAATAAGCACCGCCTAGATACCTCACATTTCTTAGCGCTATATGAATGGGAACATATTATTTTTTTATTATTAACATACTCTGTTGCACTATCCTCGATAGCAAATAGTTTCACGCCCTAATAAATGAAATGATGATTTTTAATGAAGATCGGCTGGTGAGACTAATTTATGTTTTTTAAAACAGGTACGTGGCCCCGTTTTGTCTATGTCACAATTTACAGACTCCAGCGGATGGGATCTTCAACTGCCAGGTGCAAGTCCAAATATGCAACTTCATGACCCTCACCATTTCATGGGACAATCGCCAAGGACCAATATGCCCTTACGCAGTACTAGCGGCTACAAACAACATTCCAACCAATACCGTGGTTTAATGGCTCGTTGTTGGAGCAACCTTCCGATTATCAGAGAGACCATTTACTGCTTTTATCATAAATCAACAGCCTGTCTACCGCAAAGGAACAACGCGCGGCTCCAAATAAACTTTTGCTGATCGACAGCACAGATAATAGCAAATCGCTGAATATTCACTAAACATTTCATGTGAAATAAATGTACTTTACCAAGTGTACAATCCTGCTGTTTTCTTTTAAACCACAGTTTCATATTCCGAATTGTGACGCACTGAGTTGTAACCTGATCTAACTCTATCTGTACCGCAAAGGAACATCGCGTGTCTCAACATGAACTTTTGCGGATCGACAACAAAGACAAATGCAAATTGCTGAATATTCTCTAAACATTTGATGTCAAATATATGTACTTTACAACATTTACAATCTTGCTCTTTGCTTTTAAATCACAGTTTCATATTCTGAACTGCGGCGCGCTGTGTTGTGACATAATGTGTGTTGTCTTCCGAGTTCTGTGTAAAGTAGCGTACTACTGCAGACGACTGGGCGCGTTTCATGACGCACCCTGTAACGTCACGGAGAGAGGCGGGGAATATGAATGCTTTGATAATATCAGGCTTAGTGGCGGGAGATATGATTTAGTGTCGCAAAAGCAAGTCAGCCAGGTCAATAGGGCCAGTCATAGGATTATCACATAATGTCGACGCACACCAGCCGGATGTATCGTTTCTTTAGTGGACAAAAAGTCGGTTGACGCCCCTAGGAAATTGTACGATTAGCGGACAAAAGGAGTGCTCTTAAAACACTTTCACCCTGACAACGAACAATACAAAAAACGTTCTCAGAACACCCCCATTTTGTGTAATTGCAACCATTTCGGGACACTGCGAGTGTTCTTAGAACACATTCAACTAGACAGATTACAATACGGACAGCGTCCGGAGGACACCCCCAGTTTGTGTATTTACGAACAATTAAGTGCACTGCGAGTGTTCATAGCTCATTTTTACCTTCCTTGCGAACAAAAATGACACATACTCCGTCCTCTAAACACCCCACCATTTAGTTTATTTACAAAATGTCAGAACAGCCGTGTTCTCCGCGGACAAATCGAACGCAACAAAAAGGTCTAGCACATAAGAAAACAAAGCATTGAACCTATCTCGTACTCCCCCACCCTCCCCAAACACTCTTACACACCAACACACGGCACAGAAAATCTGACGCGCTCCACGCCCCTCGCCGTCCAATCAGCGAACACATCGCATGTCCGCGGACATGACGCAAGCCCACGGGCCAATCGGGGTGCTGTCCGCGGAGCGAACAGGGAAGTCCGTCCGCGAAGCGAACGCTGATATCACTAATGTTTTTGCCTTACATTTTGGTCATTTTTTAAAAAACTACTGGACGGATTTACACCAAATTTACAAAAGAACGCTTTTGGGACCAGGCCGCCGCTCCTGCCGCAAATTTGGTGTAAATCCGTCCAGCGGTTCGGGCTGTAGCCGTGCGCAAAGTTTTTTCCCATTATGTCTATGGGGAAAAAAAAGTTTTGGGACCCCCCTATAACTTTGCCCCCCCTGGACGAATCCTCACCAAACTTTGCAAATAAATTCAGGGTGACCCAACTACTTTTTTTGCAAAGTTTGGTGAGGATCCGTCCAGGGAGAGCGAAGTTATAAGCCGGCCAAAAAGTGCTCTTCCTATGGAAACAGCAACTTAACCATAACTACATGGCCACTACCGTGGCCATGTAATATACAATTATGACTGGGAAGGTGAGGCAGAAACGGAAACAAAAACAGGAGAATTAGGGATTTCTAGATAACTGGGATCAGGTGAAGAAGGGAAGGAAAGCTCATCGAAACGCTTTGGTCCATAGACAGGGTTTGGGGTTAACTGAGTGGGATAGGGTGAGGGGGGACAAGTGCAGGTTGGACAATGGTGTGCTGGTGGTGGTTTCACCTGATTTTCCACAAAGTTTTTCAAATCCATAAAATTTTGCATAAGGTCGTCAATTTTTTGATTAATTTGTTGTAGAGTGATATCCTCTGATTGGTGTTGTGAGATGCTTGGAATTTTTGTATGGTCTGTAATAAAAAAAATGTATATGTTAAGTGTATACAAAATAATATGTATTAATTGGTTTATATAGTAAAATGTGTACCATTTGGTGGACTATCTTCTAACATTTCCTCTCGTGGGAAATGCTCCTCTAGCCAGTCGAGAGTACTACACATTTCTGTGAGAAAACAAAAAAGTAATATGTTTTTTTTTTTTTCTAATATAGAAAGTTTATAAATATATGAGTAAAAAGAAGTGCACTTACTATGTCTGGTGAGATATGTAATCATTAGTCTATACGTCTGGTCTTGCTGTTGGTTGTGGAGCGTCTGTGAGGTAATTATGGTGGAAGCCACTTTATCTTCTTTTGGTATATTCCATTTTAAAACATATTGTATTTAAATAAATGGTTAGTGTGTTACATATATGGGTTACATTTTTTAAGTATTACTACATATACTTTGTATGTGTGCTGTTTTGTGAATTTGTTAAATGTTCCTATGTTATGATATAACTATTACACATACCCCCCCCAGAGTTTTTAGGTGGTGGTACTGTTGTCCGAACATGTCTGCGGACCGTCAAATTCAGTAGAAAGGGTTCAATATGTTCCATATTATGTGTACATAAAGTCAAAGTTATTATTGTTAAGTTGTGCTACTAAAAAACTATGAAATTCAGTAAAAACACTTTGTTAAAGGGACGTTATGGTTAAGTTGCACTACGAAAAACCTATGAAATTCAGTAAAAAAACTTTGTTAAAGGGACGTTATGGTTCAAAGTTAAACCGAAAAACCCCTGAAATTCGGCAGTTATGGCAAGATAAGCAACCATAACTCGCGCCACTGCGCACTGCTAACACTAACACCCAGGACATCAAAGATGACATCACAAATGTCATTGATGACATCACATGTCTGGCTCTCCCTTTTTTCCCTTTACTGACATATCTAGGCCACATAGTTTTCTTCAGTAACAGTCAGGAAGTAAAAATTGAAAAGGTACTATATTTGTAGACTTAGGGTCAAGTCACATCATATGAAACATATACATAGCGGAAGACACAGGCTTGAAAGAGAGCAATCCTTTCTGTGCATGAAGATAATCATTAGGGTTATCAGCACTTTCTCATAGTTTTATTTGTATTACTCTACCTTCCCTGTATATGCTCATATTTGTATACATTGTACTCACTCTCCTTTCCTTTGGGTGCAGTCACATCACGTGATACACATACATATGGTAAGTAGCAGCTTTGAAACAGAGCAATAGTTTCTCTGCATAAAGACAATCAGTTAGGTTATGAACTCTTTCTGCTACTACTTCTGCTTTTTAGTTTACTTCACTGTCCCTGTATATACTCATATTTGTATGTGTTGTTGTCTCTTTGTGTGTGTCACACATACATACCAGCACACTGCAACATGCCCTGTCTCACACAGCAATGCTTGGCCACTTATCGCTCAACTCCAGACGGGTCTGCCTCTGAAGGATCTGGGCGTGGAGCGCTGGGCCTACGCGTTCCAGGACCCTCATCTGGATGTTGCTCATGCTGACCCGGCTCCCCTCCGTGAGGCGCCGAGCCATGTAGAGGGTCCTGGACCTGAAGTCCTCCCAGCGCTTCCGGACATGCTTGATGTCGCGGGTTGCCACCCCCTCTGTGTTGATGGCAACCACTGCGTCCTCCCAGATCCTCTCCCATCCTTCCTTGTTGGTGTGTGATGTTCCGAAGAGGGCATCATAATGCCCCAGGACATGCTCCACCAGGACACCAACTTCCTTCTCACTGAAGCTGGTGGCCCTCTGCCTCTCTGGCTCGGGGTCGCCAGTGGTCTCAGATGGTGTTTGCCCCAACATGGCGACCCCTGAGGCAGGCGTGGGTGGGCAACTGGGTCCTGGGGCTGGGCTGTGGAGTGATGGTATCCCAGTCAGGGGGTCTTCTGTTCCAGCAGGGGTGGACACAGCAACTGGACCCCTGCAGATGGCTGACGTGCAGGCACCAAATAGCAGGCCACGTGGGCAGCAGGCAGGCAGCAGCAGATGGCTGGTGGGAGTATGCCCGGGGCTCTTGGGGGCAGGAAAATGGCTTTCTAGGCAGGAGCGTGGTCTTCCGTGTGTTTTCACGTGGCCAGCTTGATACGGAGTGATTTGGCACGTGAAAAAATTGCACGTCAGCATGTAATTCAAGGAAAGGCACTTAGCGCGTAAGCGCATCTGTGACATAGCGCGCACAGGCATTTCCCTCGTGACGTAGGCATAGTGGTTCAGCGCACACGTGAAAAAACTGCACGTCCGCCTGTGAATGCGTGTAATCTGAGGAAAGGGGCTACGCGCGTAAGTGATGCAACGCTCGCGGGTGTTTCCCTCAGCTCAGGTTAAAGGTGAGCAGGGCCAGCAGTTCGCTGTACGTGCCTTTCGTGGAGACCGAAGTTTATTGCTACTTCATGTTGTTTCGCGCGCCATCACAACTACACAGCGGATCAATGACGTGTCTCTTCTTTTGGCGGGGGTATTGGCTCTGCATGTTTTTCATTATCACGCTAGTCAGACAGTGAGTCGCACACGCTATTTTTCCCACTGCGGGTGCCCCTGTGTATCGCAGCCAAGGTCAAGGTCATAGTAGCCTACGTGTCCCACGTGTACATGTTTTTCATGTTACTGGGTGCCACCGCGTACTGCAGGAGGTTACTTCCACGCACGTAGGCTGCAGGGTTGTGTGCACGGTTTTACTGCAGTTTTGGGGTACCTGTGCATTGCGTGACCCGTCACTACATCACCAGGGTCACATACAGCCTTGCAGGTGCAGGGGGGCTGTTAACATCTTGCATCCCACCCCCTTCACCCCAATTGCCCAGGACAATTGTGGTGTACACCTCCCATTGGTATTCCTCCATCTATGCCGGCACTACTCCATCTGTGCCATGGTTGGGAGGCCACCAAAGGTGAGGGGCACCTCAGCTGGGTGTCCTCCTCGTGGCGGGCGTGGTCAGGGACGTGGCCGGGGTGACCAGGGAGTAGGTGGACTCCAGGGTGTCCAGGGTGGCCACAGAGGGGGGAAGAGGCAGGGGTGCGCCACTTAAGCACGATGTTGTGCCATGTGTCAGTGCAGTCATGCCACCACCCCCTGTGGTTCTGGGAGATGCAGCTTCTGCATCTGGCACTGGCGCCAGTGTGATCCGGCAGTCCGTTTCATCGACTGCCACGGGCCCAAGGGTAGTGGTAGCTGCAGGTGCAACTGTGGACATCACCACCCAGGCTCAGGGTCTGCCAGCGCAGGCTGCGTTGGCACTTGAAGAGTCCTTGGAAGATTTGCAACAAGCCAGGAGGGAAACCGTAGGTGCACGCAGGGTTGCCCTGACCAAGACATGTGTCTCTGGGGCAGTAATGTCATCTGCTGGCCCGAACAGCCGGGTGTTGGCAAGTGCAGGGACAGATGCAGCCAACAACACCCCGGTTGTGATTCTGCCAAACAGGACAGTCGTGGTCAATGACCCTGCCACAGCGGATGTTGCTGCGCAAGGTCCATTAGAGGGCACCCAGGTAACACTGACGCAAGTCAGGCCTTTGCTCGTCCCTCCACCTGCCACTCCCTTGGCTCAATCCACTGGTGCCACTGGCTATACTGATCAGGGCGGCATTTGCCAGCCAGGGTCTGCGCCACAATCCAAGAGGAGGAGGGCTGCACCTGCAGCACACACAGCCACAACCTCCTGCATGTCGAGGAAGAAGCCTTTCTGCAATCAGGAACTGGACTTCCTCGTGAACTACATGCGGGATCACAGCAGTGACATGCTAGTGGGTCCTAATTGTCAGAATATGACTGCCCAACGTGATACCCACTGGAAGCAAGTTGCGGGACATGTGTGTGCATTCGGCCATGAGGTGCGCACTGCACAAGAGTGCAAAAAGCGTTGGAATGACCTCAAACGCAGCGCTAAGGCTAAGTGAGCCTCAAATTACAACTTGACTCTGGTGACTGGCAGTGGGCCTGCACCTGAGGAGGAAGACCTCACATGAGTCACTCGTTGCAGATTTCATACCATCTGAATCGGTCGAAGGAGTGGGAGAGATGCCGGACTTTGATGCCCAGTCCAGTGAGTGTTGCTGCGTGTTTGTTGAGGACATGTTGTTTTACTTGTGTGATGTGTTGTGCATGACTGCCACTACATGTCACGTGTACATGGTTCTGATGTGCAAGTAATGCAATGCTTCCCTGATGCCTGGCTGCTCTGCTGGATGGTGGACATGTGGAGCGGACGGGGACTGTCTGCATCACCACTATTGCACCCTACTCACATGCTGGTCACCAAATGCCCCTCCAGTCCATGTTCCAGCTCACTGGCCCTTCTGCATGTAGCGTGGGGCGACTTTCCTCTCAGCCCAGGAACTATGTCATAGCATGACTGACATGCATGTGTCCTCTGCCTGCATGCGGGTACTCCATGTAAGCATGCTCCCTTGCCCCTCCACCACCCGCTCTGCACTCCAATTCCACCTTTGCACTGGTCTGCTTCAATTTTTGACGTTGAGTACTTCCCTGTTCATGCGTCCTGTGTACATGCTAACTTCTAGCGGGCAATCTGCCAGACATATGCTGTGTGGTACATCCTTTGTACTTGATGCAGGGTGTCTCACTTGGACTGCGCAGAGGTCAGATGCCCCGCAGGGACATGAGTGCCCATTCATGCACCATGTGTATTCCACGCATGCCCCTATGTGTCCTTGACTGGATGATCATTGTAGTACAAGTCCAGGGTGACCTACATTGCATGGCATTTCATCAGCCTTCCCATGTCCACTGTTGCTCAGTCCTCCCTCACACACATGTTTAGGGTGTGACAGTCTGTGTGGGTCACAGGCCTCAGCCTGTTTAATGGCCAATGACTCTGTCCAACTGGTGTAGTGTCTTCTTCACACGTTGGTGTACTCCAGAGGTTTCATCATGTGTCCTGCTTACTGTCCCATCATCATGTTCTGTGTTGACACTTGACTCACATGATGCAGTTGATGCTAGTCAACACTGTCAATACACAGGTCTATGGTCAGCCTTTTGATACCATGCTAGGCATCCCTGCATTTGCACTTGGGGCAGAGGTGGTATGCTTGTAGCCATGCTACCCATTGAATGCACATTGCACATGATGCCTGAAGTTGACCTTGCACTGCCTTCACATTTTCTGACACACATCATGAAGTACTTGTACATGTAGATCATGAGTAACGTACACATTTGCTGCACTGCATCAACCTACTTCTGTGCAAACTGACACCATTCTACATGCCTAATCACAGAAATAATGTCAAGTTGACCCAGCATGCATGGCAGGTTCTATTTTGTGTGTGTGATATGTCTGCTTGATGTGTTAGGTGTCTGTGTGATGTCTGTGTGTGTGTGTGTGTGTGTTGTGTGCTTCTAACATGTGTAGTGACATTTTTTCTCCCTACTTTTCAGATGATGACGCAATGGAGCCAGAGGATGGTGTTGTCATGGCACGCACAGGGTTGTTATCACTAAAGCAACCCGGCACAAGTGGGGGTCGTGGGTGGTAGGCCACGAAAACCCACATGTGCTACAGTCCATCTTATCTCTGGCTGGCAATGAGTCCAGCCCTGATGAACACTCTGACGTCCATGTCAATTCGTGCTCCCCCCTGCTAGGCAGGTGCCTCTCCAGCAGCAGGCGGCACAGTCCATGGCCCACTCGCTCAGGCTGGGCATGGCAGCCTCAGACAGGGAACGCCAGGCTGAAATGTTGTCTCTGCGTCAAGCAATTGCTGCTCACGCAGAGGCACACATGGAGGCCCTGAGGCAGGAGTATGCTTCCCTCAGATCCACTCTGGGTGTCCTTCTGATGTCCCAGAGGGAGCGGGCAGAGGAGAGGTTTGCGCAGCTTGAGCGTACCATCTCGGTTGAGCTACATGCTTGCCGGGAGGTGCAGCAGTTGGCCAGCTAGGCCTTGCAGGAGGAACTCCATGTTACACGTGCTACCTTGCAAGAGGAAGCACGTGTATCACGGGAGGTTCTGCATGCAGACCTACGTGTGATCGCCACACAGAACCAGGCTCACCCATCCGGCAGACATGCTGCCAACGAGGGGCAAGCTGCGGCTAGGTATGGTCAGGCTCCTGTGTCACGTCCTCCTTTCCAGGAAGAGCCAGACTCGGACAACAATGTATCTCCCACATAGGTCGGGCTGTGCAGGCGTTGAACCCATGGAGGTTTTTTTTTCCTCAACATCATCGCATGTGGGTGGTGAGCAGCACCCTGTACCTCCCCCCCTCCAGGGTGCCTCCCCTCCCGGGTCGTATTTGGCCATTTTTGATTTTTATTTTAGTTTAGTTAGTTTAGTTTCAATTTGATAGTTAGTTTAATTAGGTAATATAGGTTTTACATAGTTAGTGTAATTAGTTAATATAGTTTAAACTTTCTTGTCTATTGTGCTTTCATGTGACGGTGTGGTGCTTTGTGGCTTTTGAAAGCATCCACTGTGTGTTCCAGCTGGGCCCTTCAAGCTTGTCTTGTGTAAGTGTTTGCAGCTTGTCGTCCTTGCCTCACATATGCCACTCCTGCTTCGCTTATCCATGGGCTCGCAAGGATGGTTCGGTGTAACAGCCTATTACACAAGGGCTTTGGACTGTCATATCTGTAGCATGTCTGCTGCTGTCCAACTTGTGTTAACACCCCTAGTGGGGATGATAGGGGTGTTATTGACCACTGTTCTTCTTTCGCTAGATGGAGGGTTTCATGATTCATGTGTACATTAATTGCTATGCATTGTGTAGTATGTTTCTTATCTTGACTGAACATGTGCTTGTTGCAATTCATGACGTAGATAGTGTGTTCCACACTTTGCCTGAGAAAGACGCACTGATGGTGTGATGAAATGCCTGAAGAGACACACACAGATGATTTTAAAGCATTAATCATGTGTTTCATGCCCTTTCTGCAGGGGGATGAGCCTCCAGACTACCTTTGCCAGCAGACATGGGCCATTGGACGTCTGAAAGCTGGACACGTTTGGTGGTGCTGACATGCTGCGCAAGCAGAGGCACAGGGATTGCACTCATACATCCAAAAACAGCTGACATGTTTCAAGGGACTCCAGGCAAGGTGAGCAGCACAGGAGGGCCACAACGCAGCAAACCTTTCACCAGGCCAGTTTCACATGCAGGCTTAGTAGCAGCACTGACGTTGAACTTGGACAAATATTGGTCTTGAAGCGCACAATACAGCTGAGATGCGTTGGTGGCCTAATGGCTAGTTGATGGGAAAGTTATCTGGGGCACCTGCAGGGGCAGCGGCACATACCCTCCGGTCCACCATGGTCCATTGAGGCACTTGCATTAGTCATGTAGTATTCCAAGACATGGAAAGAAGCAGCTCACAGGGACAGACAGCAAGGGACAGACCTGTGTGCAGTGCATTTCATTCCCATGTAGAATTTGACACATGTACTACCTACTTTATTTTGGTCATGGTGGAACACAACTTGTTCTGAAGTCATACCTTGCTATATGCGTCTGGCTGCTTACCCAGGGAACATTGCATGTTGTGTGAATCGTGACACATTGGTCTTCCATTTGCCACAAACCCACCGGCACCTGATCTACTGCATTGACTGTGTATGAGCCATCACAGGGGTAATGTTACGTATGGGTATGAAGCATCAACACCAGATTGTTTGTTTGTAGAGTAGTTTGTTACTTTGGGGCATATATGGTGGTGTGTTTGTGTGTTATGGACACGCAAAGATTAGTAACTGTGGCTCTCTTTGCAGCATTGAACTGCTCCTGTTACCGGACCTGTGAGTACGCAGGCAGGAGGCCAGCACTCAACCCAGAGACAAGTTTCTCTTTGTCTTCCATTTGAGTAATTTGTTACTATGTGCATGATGATCAAGTTTGGTGTACTTGTGTATGTATTAATGTGAGTAGTACAGTTTTGTGCATTTCCCACTTTCCCGTGTCAATCCTACTCCCCTCTCCTGCCCCTCATTCCGGTTATCCAGTATTGCAATGCCTGTCCCGACTGCATATCCCGGACCCTCCTTCCCCACCAGGGTCTCAGAGGCCTGTGTGAGTTTGACTTGCAGGCACCCAGACCACGGTGGGGGTGGTTGGTTCGTGCCACTCCTGCGTCTGTACACAGGAGCTGTGACAGTACACATCAGTTCATGGTGCATCATTCTGTGTTATGTACCACACATGGTACACATCCTGTTGTGACATTGTTTTACTGTGCTACCTTGGTTGTTACGTCCTGTGGTAGTACTTGGGCTTTGTGACATACTGCTACTTCAAGTCATCTACTGGAGGCTCTTCTGGTTTGTTTTGCTGCCTGTAGGCTTTTTTCTTGGCTTCTGTGTTGGCCTGCTTTGAGATCTCTTTGATTTGTTGTTTTTGCAAGTCAAGGTGGCCTCTGAGGGTGCTGGACAATTTTTACACACAAGGTGGGAGATGGTGACAAAGGGGAAGGGTGATCCTGTGGCCAGGTGAACTTCAAGGATGAAGGCTACATAACCCAGGTGCAGTTGTTCAGTGGGTCATTGTGATTTGTGTGGGAGGGGGGGTGCTTTGTTGTTGACAGTTGCCTTGCCCTACAGTGTGATGCGCACCCTGACATTGTAATTGCGGTATCCTATGTACATGATGTATTCTGCTGATCAATGCCTGGTCTTGTGTTGTGGTTACCTTTCAGGTGTGAGGGAATAGTTGTGGCTTGACATGCTGGGGTGTACACATGGTCAATGGTCACATGTGATGTGTAGAGGACACTGATGGTCACTTGATTGCACATGCATATATTGAGTGCATGTCCCTACTGACCCACACACTCGCACTATGATCCACTACATGTACAACCACGCTTCCATGTCCACATGTACACTCTGTTTGCCTTCTGGTGCCCACTGTGTCCCTGCAGCACATGATGTATGACCAATTGTGGATCCTGTACATGCGTAATTTGCTTTTTGATGTAGTTTGTCGCTTAGATGTGATGCTCAGGGTGTGCGTCACACCCAATGGCTGTTCACTATGCTGTGCGCTGAGCAGTGTGTTGCAGGAGGTGGACACGGCACACAGAAGCTGCAGTGTTGATTTTGCAATGCACAATGTGCGTGTAGACAGGCATTCATTGTTATGTTACAACTACAACTGTTGTAATGCATTTGGGTATGACTTATTTTGGGTGGGAGGTTGTTGGTCAGTCATTTCATCTGATTCCATGTCAGGCATCATTGTGTGATGCCACTTTACATTTTCCACATGTCAATGTGTACCTTATTGGTACTGTGCTGGTGTATAGCTATTGCTTGCCATGTCATGTTGTGGTTTGGGAGGGTTTGGGTGACATACCAGTGACAGTCATGGCTGTTTTGCTGGTCTGTGTGATTCACACCTTGTATGTGTGCCTTTTGGTCACACAGGATTGCTTATGTTTAAGTAGCTAGGGATGCACACAATGTGGCACTTCCATGGCAACATTCTCAGGGTGGTAAGGTTGTGACAGTTGACTGTCTCTATGTCATCATCGATTGTCACCTGGCATGTGCCAGGCCTGTGTGCACTCCGCAGGGGTGGGAGTTTAGGTGAAAAATGTGGCCACAAGCTGGGTCCGGGCTTCCTCGCCACGTGCCCTATCCCCTCCCATGGGCACCGCCTGTGCCTGTGGTTGGGGATGTGGGAGCACCACCATGTCCACCAGTATGCCCTGCCGTGTTGCAACATTGTGCAGGACACATGCTGCCACAATGATCCTGCACACTACTGGGGGTGCATAGAGTAGCTGCCCGCCAGAGCGGTCAAGGGTACGGAAGCGTGACTTGAGCACTCTGAATATGCGCTCCACTATGGCCCTGGTTGCAATACGGGCCGTGTTGTATCTTACCTGGGGTGGTGTGGTGGGGTTCCGGATTGGCGTCATCATGTGTTGCTCAGAGAGTAGGCACTGTCCCCTGGAGCGGTGATGATGGTTGTGATTATTGGGGTTGGTGTATTTGTGTGTGTGTGTGACATGCATGCATGTGCACGGGCATTTGTACTCACCTAGGAGCCATGTGTCACCATGCTGCCCAGCTTCCAGGGCCCGGCTCAGGGCGGACATTCTGTATATGAAACTGTCATTGGTGGAGCCAGGGTAGTTTGCATAGACAGAGGTGATGATTCCCTTTGCATCGCATACCACCTCACGTTGATGGAATGCCAGTGCTTGCAGTTTCGGCAGATGTGCTCAGTGGCCCTAGGTGGATGTAGGGCCACATGGGTGCAATCTATGGCACCAAGCACTTTGGGGAAGCGTGCCACCCTGTAAAAGTCCTGGACAATGGCCTGCCTTTCTGAGGGTGTTCTGGGCATGTATATGTTCCTACGGACTGAGGGGTGTGCTGTCATGATTGCCAAGACCTGGTGTAGGCAGCGTGACTGCATGGCCTGTGAGACCCCCCCACTATGGCAGTAGTCCGCTGAAATGAGCCAATGGCCAAAAAATGCAGGACATTGAGCCCCTTCTCCAAGGGACTCAATGCTTGGGAGCAGACGGTGGGGGATTTAAGGTCATCTTCCCACTCCCTGACCAGGTCTAGGATGATACGAGGTGGAAACCTCTACCTGCCGTAGACCTGGTCCTCAGACATTCCAATGAGGCTTGTCTGGGGTGAAAAAATGCGGGCCCTGGCTATTCTCCTCCTCCTGCGGTTTCCCACGATCAATGCTGCGACAAATGGGGCATTCATCGTAGCTGTATATACGTGTTTGTTGTTTGCGCGCACTTTTATACTGTGCGTGGGGACACTTCCGCCTGCCTTCGTGTGGCGGACGCGTTGACGCCTATGCGCGTCATTTGCCGTGCGCGGGTTTTCCCGTATTCAAATCCATGAATACGGGTTGTTCGCATGCGTGTGGGCGTTCCGTGTAGTTCCCTGCAGTACTTCCCCAGTTACGCCTTCCATGGCTGTGTAATATATATATATATATATATATATAACTATATATATATTCAGTAAAAAAAACTTTGTTAAAGGGACATTATGGTTAAGTTGCGCTACTAAAAACCTATCAAATCCAGTAAAAAAACGTTGTTAAAGGGACGTTATGCTTAAGTTGCACTACTAAAAACCTATCAAAATCAGTAAAAAAAAAATCGGTGTTAAAGGGGGACGTTATGGTTCAAAGTAAAAGCGCCAGTTATGGTAAGCTAAGCAACCATAACTCACGCCACCATGTACTGCTAACATTAACACCCAGGACATCAAAGATGACATCACAAATGTCATTGATGACATCACTGATGACATCACATATCTGGCTCCCCGTTTTTTCCTTTACTGACATATCTAGGCCACATGGTTCTGTTCAGTAACAGTGAAAAACTAAAAATTGAAAATATACTATATTTGTAGACTTATCCTTCAATTAAGTTCTTACAATAATTCCCTTAGGTTCAAGTCACATCATATGAAACATATACATAGCGGAAGACACATGCTTGAAAGACAGTAATCCTTTCTGTGCATGAAGATACTCATTAGGATTATCAGCACTTTCTCATACTGTACTTTCCTGTATATAAACATTTCTATACATTGTACTCAAACTTCTTTCCTTAGAGTCTAGTTAAATCATGTGATACACATACATACAGTAAGTAGCAGCTTTGAAATAGAGCAAATATTTCTCTGCATATATTCATATTTGTATGTGTTTTTGTCTCTGTGTTTTGTCTGTAATAATGCAATTATGTATTAAGTGAGTTTTATTAGCTAATTATTACATGTTTCACATTACACAAAACTCTAATAAAAAGCAGATATTCATTTCACTATTCAACATGGCAAGATTATGAATATTGCACCTTCATCATGTAAGCTGCACACACTGCTTATGTTTCTACATGAGTAGTTTAGTATACTGGATTGAACTTCAGAATAGAATGCTATTTATATCAATGCATTGTTTAGTGCACTAATTAGCTCATGACATTTATTGCAATGCTTCTTGACACTTTTTGGTCAACAATATAATTATCCCTTGTACAGAGTTTTCATGAAAACTAAATGTGCATGTGATGTCATCAGTGATGCCATCAATGACATTTGTGATGTCATCTTTGATGTCCTGGGTGTTAATGTTAGCAGTACACGGTGGCGCGAGTTATTGTTGCTTAGCTTACCATAACTGGTGAATTTCAGGGGTTTTTCGGTTTTACTTTGGACCATAACATCCGTTTAACAAAGATTTTTTTTACTGAATTTGATAGGTTTTTAGTAGCACAACTTAACCATAATATCCCTAACTCTATATACATGTAACATAGAACATACTGAACTCCCAACTAGTGATTTTGATGTCCGCGGACTGTACGCATGTTCATGGATGGACGCGGACAACACCAATACTACCCAAAAACTCAGGGCTATCTTAAATTGTTATATCATGCCACATTAACACTATACAAGTTGAAAAACCAACACACAAACACATTATATATAGTAATAAATAAGAAGTAGAACTTATATATCTAACACATGAAACATCCATTTAAATACCATATATAGTAAAATGGAATATACCAAAACAAGAAAGGTATGCTTCTCACATAATTACCTCACAGAAACTGCACAACTAGGAACAGCAGCACATCTACAGAACAGTGAGAAGACAATTTACAACAATCTAGTAAGTAAACTTTTTTTGCTATATATTTCTAAAATGTCTATATTAGATACAATAAAAGTAATGTATGTTTTTTGTTTTTTTTACCTCACAGAAATGTCAAATACTTAAGAATGGCTTGAGGAGAATTTCCCACATGGTGAAATGTCTGAAGGTAGTAAAACTAATGGTAGACACTTCTCTTTATAACCAAATTAATAAGCATTACTTTATGTGCACCTAACATATATATACATAAATATATTTTTTAACAGACCATACAAACAATGAAAACAATACTCAACAAGATACTTTAGAACAAACTGTCCAGCGCATGGAAGAAAAAATGAACAAGCTAATGACAAATTTCCACCTTTTGAAAGATTTTGTGGATGACCATTTAAAAGAAAAAAATAGATACTATTGTGCAACATGTACCTGTCCCCCCTCTCCATATCTCAGTCAATTATCCCCAAACCCTCTCCACGAACAAAAACTTTTGGTTGAGACTTCCATCCATTTATCTTCTCCTGTCCATCCTATTGAAAACCCCAATTCCCCTGTATTTGTGCCAGTTTCTGCTACCCCTTCTCTATCATAAATTGTACATACGTATAATATAATTAAAAATTAATGTTATGTATGTGTTAATTTAGTCCTTTGTCTTATTTTTTTTTAAAAGTCAGTTTTGGTGTCTTCGGACAAGATAGGTGTTCTGAAATGTTGGAAAATAAACGAAATTGGGGTGTGCGTACTGTTCGTAGGCAGGTTGAAACTGTTCTAAGAACACAGGTGGTGTCCTGAAATGTTCGTAAATAAACAAAATGGGGTGTCCTGTGGACGATATACTTGTCCGTACAGTTTGTAGGCAGGTTGAAACTGTTCTAAGAACACATCAAGTGTCCTGGGATGTTCGTAAATAAACATAATGGGGGTGTTCTGAGGATGCTAGACCTGTCTGTATTGTTCGCAAGCAAGCTGAAACTGTCCTAAGAACACACGCAGTGTCCTGAAATGTTCGTAAATAAACAAAATGGTTGTGTCCTGAGGACGCTATGCCTGTCCGTACTGTTCGTAGGCAGGTGGAAACTGTTCTAAGAACACACGCGGTGTCCTGAAACGTTCGTAAATAAACAAAATGGGGGTGTCCGGAGGATGCTATGCCTGTCCGTACTGTTAGTAGGCAAGTTGAAACTGTTCTAAGAGCGCAGGTGGTGTCCTGAAATGTTCGTAAATGAACAAAATGGGGGTGTCTTGAGGACGCTATGCCTGTCTGTATTGTTTGTAGGCAAGTTGAAATTGTTCTAAGAACACAGCAAGTGTCCTGGGATGTTAGAAAATAAACAAAATTGGGGTGTTCTGAGGATGCTAGGCCTGTCCGTATTGTTTCTGGCTACCTTACAGAAAACAGTGCATTTTTCTGCCAACTTCCCAGATTTTAATCTGATACCTGATGGCATCCATGGCTCCTCCACTGCCACCTGGTGCTACATCTGCTTCCGCACCACGCCCACCCCCTCCACCACCACCACCTCCCCAAGAGCCTGAAGAGGGGAACAGGCGTGAGGATGTAGAGGAGGATGAAGAGGATGACGAGGATGAGGTAGTGGAATTCCCTACTACCAGCACACGCCATGACTCTTGAGTGTGGCGGTTATTTACCAATCATGGTAACGTACCCAAGGCTCGTGCAAACAAAGTCACCTGCAACAAGTGCAAAATGGTGCTCAGTGGTGGGAGATCTGGTTCGTACAGCTTTGGTACGACAACTATGAAGCGACACCTAAAGTCTTTCCACGGTGTGGCCTTTCGCAAGGTTGTACCTTGCAAGGTGCGTAGTAGGTTGAGTTCCTATACTACATCCTCCGTTTCTGCTCCTCTCACCACAAGGGACACTCCTGTGGGAGAGTGTATCCCTCCACCTGCCTCACAGGCCATTCATAATGCTGATGACCCTTACCTTTCAAGGGCCACAGTTGTGTGTATGTACTGTGACACAGTACTCTGCAGGGGGAGAGACTTCGTAGTGCTTTCGAGACTATGGTCTCACAGCACGAGAAGGCCTGCCCACTACCTAAGTAAGGCCCACCCTGCATCTTTCTCTCTCCACCCGCCCTTTCTTATCCCCGTGGTTGGTGTCCCCCTTACCCTCCTTTTCCCTCCTCTCCTAGTGTGTAAAAAAAATATATATATAAAACAACAAATAAAAAAAGGCTCTTTTCAGAGCCGCCTTTCACAGTATAAAAATAGAAGTGGAAAATAAATGGAGCAGGGCCGTGTGTATTTTTTAGAAGTCCGTGGACAGTTCACAGACATCTAAAATTTTGGGGTTCTGCCCTATCATAAACATTGCACTTTTCTCTGGGAGGAAGTGGCGTTTGTTGGTGTTTAAAAAACTTGAAATGGTCAACACCTACAGCAAAATGGATGGCTGTATTTCCAAAAAAGTTTGCAATGCATTTTGTACATTTCTCAGAAAAATCTGATTGCCAGCATAAGTAAGATGGACTCCATCTCTGCGAAAAATGTATGTGCTACGAAACATAATATTTTCATTGTGAAAAGAGCACATGCCAACATCTCTTAGAAAGGCACAAACAGCCTTATTGACATTGCGCCTCGCTTTCTCCATTTGTGGACCAAATGAAGAAGAACGCAGCCACATTTGTCTCTGCGCAATCCGAGAAAAAATTACTTGAGAATTTGGAAACATGTCCATGACCTTCCCAAGTCCTTCTTTCATTGCAAATTGCAAAGGAATTCCAGGCAAATGTCCTAAACTATTCACTCCACAATGAATTATCATTATGTCTGGATGATGCTCTGTCTCCAAAGTAGCACAGAGAGGTAGCAAGTCCAACCACTTCATTCCACGTACTCCATGTCAGTGCACTTCCACATGTGGGAATCCAAGATCTACAGCTACTCCACAGCTTTCTGCATGCACCTTCGACCAATGTATCCACAAGTCTCCCAAAATACCAACAATCTGTTTTCTGAAACACACAGCCATAGATATCTGTTCTTCTCTCAGGAAAAAGACTATCTGAAAAACTCTCTCCTGGCACAACACACCCACTAAACTTTACTGACCAATCCCTTGCTCTGCTCATTCTCATGTGCATGCCTCCCCACCCCAAAATCCCTGTATGTAACACGTGATGTCCACGGACTACCGCCATGTCTGCAGACATATTGTAACATGGACAGCCCTTCTACCATTTACACTTCACTCTCTGTGCCATTCCCTCATTGGATATAGCTAAGCAGTCACACGACCATCCACCAATCACATCCAAGACCTCTACATCTAACTTCATCATCATAGATCAGCACTTCAAATGTACTGTTAATAACTCTGAGTAAAAGTGTCATATAATTGGAAAGTACCTACTACAAGAAATACTGTACAAGTCTCCAGGATTTCTACTTGCAGCTGCATGAATATCCATATGCATGAACACAAACTACAGGTATGCATGTTTTCTGTATAGTACATGTACAATTCTTATAAATTCATATAAACGGATGAACGGAATTTTAACTTGTATAACCTACAAAATGAACTTACCGTCATTTTTCCCATCTGCTATAATCAACTGTCACTTCCAACTTATATGCTTTTTAATTTCTTTTTACACACACATGTGCAAAGCATGTTGAACTAACATATTTAAAGTAAAATATAAAGACTGCACATAGTCAAACAAAATTGCATGCACACACTATGTTCAGATCTCAAACAAGAATACTTGTACAAAAACATAAAAATCAATGTCTAAATTTACATCAGTGCACACAAAATTACTAATTTGTTTCCTTTTCAATTGCAGTGAAGACCACTCTCCTGAAAAGCAGCAGCAGAATTTGAAGTCCAAACAACAACTCAGAAGAAACCTGCTCATTCCACAAATAAAGTAAGTTAAATATCACCATCATATTTTTACTATTACTCAAACACAGTGTGGGGTTCATTCATGCTATTTCTGCGCCTAAAAAAAGAGATTGTGCACCATTCTGTCCACAAATCCGCATTTGTTAAACAGGGATTTACAGGCAGAATGGGGCACAAATCCCCATTTTTCGACGCACAAAGGACATTCCTCAACCCCTAGAATTGTAATATTATAGAACAAACAACTGTTTTAATTCTATACCATTAGATTTACTATTTGTGCTTCTCCTCACCACTAGCTTACTTTCTACTGTCATCTGAACCCCAGTTTAGTAACACATAAATTCAAGAATACCCATCCCAACTAGTTGTAGTTGCTCAATGCACAATCACACACCATCACATAAATCTTTATGATCATACTCAGACACTCATGCACACATCAAACATACATTACAGAACACCCCAACCCATACCTTCTTTATTTTATTCAACAGACCCTAAAGAATGCCTACCAAAAATCAAGTCTGTTGAATGCAACGCAGAAGTAGAGCAAATGAAAATAGAAGTGTCCAAAATAAGCATCCATCTCTAGCAGAATTTGTACAAAAAGTTCAAACAAAACAGGTAATACAGTCATTTAGCGAAACAAAAAAATCTTCAAGTACAGAAACTTCGCCTCCTCTATCAAAATGTAAAACGAAACAGAAAACGATTAACAAGAATTCAGCTAACACTACTTTTAAAACTGTAGCAATAAATCTTGATATAGTGCCAAGTAAGCATACCAAAAAAAGTATTTTAGCAAAAATATTCCGCCACAGAGTGCTTCAAAATCTTGTAAAAACAGGAACGAAATCATGCACAACCCTTAAAACCTACCGTAGGAAATTAATCTTAGAAGCTTTGATAAACAGTGCAATCCTTCTCAAAAGAAAGTTATTTATTTTAGTGTTAAACAAAATTAAACCACTGACAAAACTAATGACTAAATAAAAAAAAAGACTTCTCAATAAACGAAATGTCAACAGAAATAACTTCTTAAATATCTGTGGAGCTGAGTGGAGTCACACCACAAGCACAGAACTATATTTTAATGAAGAAGCATACAAACAAAAGCAAACAAATACAATTGCCATACATAGCAGTGGACAAGGTTATGAAAAAGGTAATAATACCATAATGGAACAAGAAATACTGCTTACAAAAATATCCCCAGAAAACTTAGAATTACCTCTCAATTCAACTGAACCAGAACGTCTAGTATACAAATGGCCATGCACGTCAATGTGTAACATTCCCAAAAAATCTTTCAAGTCTTTATGCCAATTCCTCAATCAGTATGTGAAAGGCAAAGAAAAAATCAAAACGAGAACACGAGAGGACATCGTCATCTCATTAACAATCCCGATTTGGCCATTGCGAATGCCGACATAATTATGATGCAGGAAACATGGCTTGTGGATCTCCCAATCTGGGACAACTACGATCTATATCTTAATCCCGCTCTTAAGAAAAAATTGGGAAGACCAACCTCAGGCCTGCTTATCGCCATTAAACAACTTCCCTCATTTTCATCTGAACATTGGCTTTCCCCCAGCCCTTTTCTACAAGCCGTGAAGCTCAAAGCTGGTGGTTTCAGCTATATTCTAATCAACACGTACTGGAACCCGATAGGAATATCCGATCATGCTTTCATGAAAGATTTAAATGATTTACTGGATTTAATCTATGTTGATAAACCGGTTCCGCATGTCATTCTGGCTGGTGACCTTAATTTACATTGTTTAAAACCTTTCTATGACAAATCTAGATCGGATCTATGGTTGCATTTTGTTGATTCTCGAAATCTGCAAATGTTAAATGGTACTTTTGCTGATGATATTCCCCCTCACCCCACATGGCATAGAGGTACATCCACTGCAGTAATTGATTATATATATGTTAATAAGAACCTAATTAATAACGTGACCAAATTTAAAGTCATAGACACTAACTTAAGCGATCACAATATTCTATTTGTTAATTGGACTATATCAGATATTGTGGAAAGTCCATATTCGCAATGCACAGCTGGCCTTCTCTCCATCAACCCAGGCTGCAATAGATTAAGATGGTCTGCAACATCCTTACAACGGTTTAATCAATTTTATGCAATGGAATTACTCGAATCCAGTGGGGTGAAAACAAAACCTGTTGCCTATCACAACTTGATGCAATTGTTTCAACGCAAAGCATCACATGAGGCAAAGCCAAAATCAGTACATTTGCATGTGTTCAACAAAGAAATTCAATCCGCGAAAAAGTTATACAGATCCTACAAAAGGCAGATTCTTAAATCAGCATCAGAACAAAAGAATGGCCTATTGCTAAAGTTAAAAACTAAACATAGGAATTGGATGCGAAGCATGAAAGCCACCCTATATCAAAATGATAGTGCTTGTATGCTCAGGAATCTTGCTGGGAAAAACACTGCCCAAATGTGGGCAACTATTAATCAGAGTTCAACAGGCCACCAAATTGCATTACAATGTAATCATGTCCCACATCAAGCTTGGGTTACACATTTCACGCAATTGTACGAGCTCCCACAAATTACATCTAATGATTTAGCTTCTGTGGAAACAAATACATTTGTTTTGAAGTTTGATAAAGAGGACATCTCATACTTCATAAAGAAAGCTACCACTTCTAGAGCTCCAGGACCCGATGGCTTGTCTAACTATGCTTTGAAACAACACCCAGATATTTGGACTGACATTTTGTGGAACATGTTCAACAACATTATTCAGACTCAAACAATGCCAGAAACCTGGACCCACTCTATAATCTTACCAGTATTCAAGAAAGGTGACAGAACTAATCCCGCTAGTTATAGGCCCATAGCATTGCTGGATGCCCCCAGTAAAATTTTCAACCGCATCGTACTTAGAGACCTTAATGCCTGGGCCACCAATCACCAAAGAAGGGATCCTTTCCAGACAGGATTTATTTCTGGTTTGGGCACTACCCCAAACATAGTTGCCCTGAACATGATAAGATCGCACTACTCTACACTAAATCAACCTTTATATTTGGCATTCATAGACTTTCGGGTTGCATTCGACTCTATTGACCGCAATCTTTTGTATAAGAAACTACTGCGATATGAATGTCCACCTTCACTCCTTGCAATAATTAAACTTCTTCATACTAACACTACTCTACAAGTTAGATTAACAACAGAAGGATTGCTATCTGTGCCTATTCATACAGCTCGAGGCCTTAAGCAGGGTTGCATCCTGGCCTCGTTTCTTTTCAACCAGTTTATTTTAGATCTTGGCGAGTCCTTTTCTGTCATACTAACTGATGCACCAAAACTAGGCCAACAACTCATCCCATGGATGCTATATGCAGATGATTTAGTTCTTTTATCAACAACTCCACGAGGCCTGCAAAATCTACTTGATACCCTATCCACTTATTCATTAAACAACAATCTTATCATCAATTTGGAAAAAACACAAGTAGTGACCTGTTTGACAAATGCAAAAGCAGCCGGTAAAAAAACATTTAAGTGGCATTTGCAAAACTTTGAATTGCAGAATGTTTCTGAATATAAGTATTTGGGCATTTCAATTTATAACAAAATCTCAGAAAAATCATATATAGATTCTTTGTCACACAAGCTTCAAACATTAAAATCACAGGCAACTATCCTAATGTCCAAATTCGGTAAATTCTCTATTCAACATGTTATGTCATTTTACCAAGCAAAAGTGGTTCCTATATTATTGTATGGTGCTGAAACTAAACTAATACATAGTTCATCAGTATGGGACATGCTCGAGTCTAAATTTTGGAAAGCATTGCTAAAACTTCCCAACTGTACCCCATTGCCACTCGTAAGGTATGAACTTGGTTTGATTACACTTCATGTACAATTAATATGGAAAATGTGTTCATTTCTACGCAAATGTCTTTTAGGTCTTGAACATCGTGACATCTTGAGTCCTGTTGCATACTACCTTGTGAATTCTAACCATCTTTTTCCACGCACTTGGAGAAACTGTGTATTGAATGCTCTATCTGATGCTTCTATACCTTTACTTGTCCTTTTGACAAATCCAAATCGAGCTAAACTAAAATTGTATCAAAAAGACTGGATATGCACCAGGGACAAATGTTGCACCTACAAGGACTTTGACACTCAGCTATTTGGTCATAAAAGATTCCGGGTAATGTCTGATTACTTACTGAAATTTCCATCACCTTATATAAGGCAACAATATCTGCGTTTCAGGTTTAACCTATATCCAACAATGGAAATCATGACCAGGAGGGGCTTGGTCTCTGATGATCTAAACCATTGTCGCTTCTGCCATGACAAAATGTGTCATGAGACATTGAAACACTTAATAGTAGTTTGTCCAGCTTTAGATGTGACAAGAAAGAAACTTTTCAGTAAGCAACTGCGAACATATGTACCTTTGACTGTTGATGAAATCTGGCACAGAATCTTTTCAAGCAATAAGCTGGGACTAAGAATTGCAATTGTACAATTTTTGGATATAGTGTTGGTGGGGGAAACGGAAACTTATCATAAACCTACTTAAATGAGACTTGAATACAGAACCCCGTGAATTGTTACGAATATGGAAATATGCATTTGCTCAAAAGCTAGGAGGGAAAAAAAAAAAAAAAAAAAATGTTTTATTTGCCATTTTAATTGTACTATGTATATTGTCCATTGCAAACTGTTCTCATTTGATCTTAAACAATCGTTATATTGTTATATTTGAAAGGTTGATTTATCAACCAACCAAAAAAAAAAAAAAAAAAAAAAAAAATCAAAATTAGACTACTGCTAAATATTGATACCTGTCCAGTGCGCAAGTGCACAGGACTACAAGGACATTCATTGGCCTGCATTTCAGGACCTATTTGCAAAACCACCTTCCATCATATCAAAATGATATCAACACATCATTCAACTATAAGAAATCTAGTCTATAAACGGTACTATGCTAATGGTCCTGCTTTAGCACTAGCCAATTTAAATAACATTCTTCTACATGGTACAGCAAGAGACCTACTTGAAGAAATCGACTATATCCAGAAAAGATATTTTGGAAGTGAAAGCCACTTACAAAATGCAATAGCTTTACAACAAATTAGCAACAATTCGACGCATGGCAACCTTCTACTACACACATATAAAAGAAATACTGAAATTTAAAAGTACATATGCTGAAGTACCAAACCATGTGTGTGTATGTTGCCGCAGAACTTTTTATAAAAGTAACACAAAAACTGTAGGCCTAACATACAAAATAGAAGACAATGAAGATTCTAAGGGGCCGATTCATGGAACAAACGTGCGCCGAAAATCTAGGCGCAAGCATGCGCAAGCATGCGCAAGCGGAAAAAAACAGGCGCACACGCACGCATGCGATTCATGGAAGTCCCTGCGCGTGTTCGCCGCGGGATGTGCGCCAAACCCGTGCATGGCGCACAAGTCACTGCAACATCGCGAAAGGCGTGCGCGACGCGCACAGTGAAAGCGCACAACCTCAGCGCACACACCAGAAAGTGGGCGGGACATGGGGCGTAACGCGCGGAATGGGGAACAACACGCGAAAATAAGGGCGTAACTGGGGATGTACTGCACGGAAGCAGAGGGAACGCCCACACGCACTCGAACCACACGTATTCATGGAATCGAATAGGGCAAAGCCACGCACAGCCAAAGCCACGCACAAGCTGAAACACGGCCGCCACACGAAGGCAGGCGGTAGAGTCCCAGCGCATCAAAAAAGTGGCGCCGCGGGAAGTTAAATACGCGATTGAGCGGGGTACGTGTATTTCGGGGTTGCGCGGGAAGTCAAATACGCGATTGAGCGAGGTACGTGTATTCCGGGGGTGCGCGGGAAGTTACACACGCGATTGAGCGAGGTACGTGTATTCCGGGGGTGCGCGGGAAGTTACACACGCGATTGAGCGGGGTACGTGTATTTCGGGGGTGCGCGGGAAGTCAAATATGCGATTGAGCGAGGTACGTGTATTCCGGGGGTGCGCGGGAAGTTACACACGCGAATGAGCGGGGTACGTGTATTTCGGGGGTGCGCGGGAAGTCAAATATGCGATTGAGCGAGGTACGTGTATTCCGGGGGTGCGCGGGAAGTTACACACGCGAATGAGCGGGGTACGTGTATTTCGGAGGTGCGCGGGAAGTCAAATATGCGATTGAGCGGGTACGTGTATTTCGGGGGCGCGCGGGAAGTTACACACGCGATTGAGCGAGGTACGTGTATTCCGGGGGTGCGCGGGAAGTTACACACGCGATTGAGCGGGGTACGTGTATTTCGGGGGTGCGCGGGAAGTCAAATATGCGATTGAGCGAGGTACGTGTATTCCGGGGGTGCGCGGGAAGTCACACACGCGATTGAGCGGGGTACGTGTATTTCGGGGGTGCGCGGGAAGTCAAATATGCGATTGAGCGAGGTACGTGTATTCCGGGGGTGCGCGGGAAGTTACACACGCGAATGAGCGGGATATGTGTATTTCGGGGGTGCGCGGGAAGTCAAATATGCGATTGAGCGGGGTACGTGTATTTCGGGGGTGCGCGGGAAGTTACACACGCGATATTATCAGGGTATGTGTATTACAGGGGTGCGCGGGGAGCAGCACACGTGAATTGCACGTGTGGGTCCTCCCAGGTGTACCCTCTACACCCTCCACGGCCCCTGCAGGTGGCTCACACCACAGGGGCCTACCCAGCACATGTCCTGCAGGCACCCCATCCACCATGGCCATGCCCACCAGCCAACCCACATATCAACTAGCACTACTGCCCACCAACGCATGTCCCCCTGCACCCCCAGCCACCAGGGGCAGCCTCCACCAGGCCCCCACCCATGTCTCCCACCACCCCCACCCCCCAGCACTGTGGGGCACCTGCCAGCAGGCCCCCACCCATGTCCAACCCATGTCTCCGACCACCCCCACCCCCCAGCAGTGCAGGGGCACCCACCACCAGGCCCCCACCCATGTCTCCCACCACCCCCACCCCCCCAGTCACCAGGGGCAGCCTCCACCAGGCCCCCACCCATGTCCAACCCATGTCTCCCACCCCCCAGCACTGTGGGGCACCCACCACCAGGCCCCCACCCATGTCTCCCACCACCCCCACCCCCCAGCATCCAGGGGCACCTGCCAGCAGGCCCCCACCCATGTCCAACCCATGTCTCCCACCACCCCCACCCCCCAGCAGTGCAGGGGCACCCACCACCAGGCCCCCACCCATGTCTCCCAGCACCCCCACCCCCCAGCACTGTGGGGCACCTGCCAGCAGGCCCCCACCCATGTCCAACTCATGTCTCCCACCACCCCCACCCCCCAGCCACCAGGGGCAGCCTCCACCAGGCCCCCACCCATGTCTCCCACCACCCCCACCCCCCAGTCACCAGGGGCAGCCTCCACCAGGCCCCCACCCATGTCTCCCACCACCCCCACCACCCAGCCACCAGGGGCAGCCTCAACCAGGCCCCCACCCATGTCCAACTCATGTTCCCCACCACCCTCACCCCCCAGCAGTGCAGGGGCAGCCTCCACCAGGCCCCCACCCATGTCTCCCACCACCCCCACCCCCCCAGTCACCAGGGGCAGCCTCCACCAGGCCCCCACCCATGTCTCCCACCACCCACACCCCCCCAGTCACCAGGGGCAGCCTCCACCAGGCCCCCACCCATGTCTCCCAGCACCCCCACCCCCCAGCACTGTGGGGCACCTGCCAGCAGGCCCCCACCCATGTCCAACTCATGTTCCCCACCACCCCCACCCCCCAGCACTGTGGGGCACCTGCCAGCAGGCCCCCACCCATGTCCAACTCATGTTCCCCACCACCCCCACCCCCCAGCACTGTGGGGCACCCACCACCAGGCCCCCACCCATGTCTCCCACCACCCCACCCCCCAGCACTGTGGGGCACCTGCCAGCAGGCCCCCACCCATGTCCAACTCATGTCTCCCACCACCCCCACCCCCCAGCAGTGCAGGGGCACCCACCACCAGGCCCCCACCCATGTCTCCCACCACCCCCACCCCCCCAGTCACCAGGGGCAGCCTCCACCAGGCCCCCACCCATGTCCAACCCATGTCTCCCACCCCCCAGCACTGTGGGGCACCCACCACCAGGCCCCCACCCATGTCTCCCACCACCCCCACCCCCCAGCATCCAGGGGCACCTGCCAGCAGGCCCCCACCCATGTCCAACCCATGTCTCCCACCACCCCCACCCCCCAGCAGTGCAGGGGCACCCACCTCCAGGCCCCCACCCATGTCTCCCAGCACCCCCACCCCCCAGCACTGTGGGGCACCTGCCAGCAGGCCCCCACCCATGTCCAACTCATGTGTCCCACCACCCCCACCCCCCAGCCACCAGGGGCAGCCTCCACCAGGCCCCCACCCATGTCCAACCCATGTCTCCCACCCCCCAGCACTGTGGGGCACCCACCACCAGGCCCCCACCCATGTCTCCCACCACCCCCACCCCCCAGCATCCAGGGGCACCTGCCAGCAGGCCCCCACCCGTGTCCAACCCATGTCTCCCACCACCCCCACCCCCCAGCAGTGCAGGGGCACCCACCACCAGGCTCCCACTCATGTCTCCCACCACCCCCACCCCCAGCAGTGCAGGGGCAGCCTCCACCAGGCCCATACTCATGTCCCCTATCACTCCCACCCCCCAGCCACCAGGGGCAGCCTCCACCAGGCCCCCACCCATGTCTACCACCACCCCCACCCCCCAGCAGTGCAGGGGCAGCCTCCACCAGGCCCCCACTCATGTCTCCCACCACCCCCACCCCCCAGCAGTGCAGGGGCAGCCTCCACCAGGCCCCCACTCATGTCTCCCATCACCCCCACCCCCCAGCAGTGCAGGGGCTGCCTCCACCAGGCTCCCACACATGTCCCCCTGCACCCCCACCCCCCAGAAGTGCAGGGGCAGCCTCCACCAGGCCCCCACCCATGTCTACCACCACCCCCACCCCCCAGCCACCAGGGGCAGCCTCCACCAGGCCCCCACTCATGTCTCCCATCACCCCCACCCCCCAGCAGTGTAGGGGCAGCCTCCACCAGGCTCCCACACATGTCCCCCTGCACCCCCACCCCCCAGCCACCAGGGGAAGCCTCCACCAGGCCCCCACTCATGTCTCCCATCACCCCCACCCCCCAGCAGTGCAGGGGCAGCCTCCACCAGGCACCCACTCATGTCTCCCATCACCCCCACCCCCCAGCCACCAGGGGCAGTCTCCACCAGGCTCCCACACATGTCCCCCTGCACCCCCAACCCCCCAGCCACCAGGGGCAGCCTCCACCAGGCCCCCACTCATGTCTCCCATCACCCCCACCCCCCAGCAGTGCCGGGGCAGCCTCCACCAGGCCCCCACTCATGTCTCCCATCACCCCCACCCCCCAGCAGTGCAGGGGCAGCCTCCACCAGGCCCCCACCCATGTCTCCCACCACCCCCACCCCCCAGCATCCAGGAGCACCTTCCAGCAGGCCCCCACCCATGTCTCCCAGCACCCCCACCCCCCAGCACTGTGGGGCACCTGCCAGCAGGCCCCCACTCATGACCAACCCATGTCTCCCACCACCCCCACCCCCCAGCACTGTGGGGCACCTGCCAGCAGGCCCCCACCCATGTCCAACCCATGTCTCCCAGCACCCCCACCCCCCAGCACTGTGGGGCACCTGCCAGCAGGCCCCCACCCATGTCCAACCCATTTTCCCCACCACCCCCACCCCCCAGCACTGTGGGGCACCTGCCAGCAGGCCCCCACCCATGTCCAACTCATGTTCCCCACCACCCCACCCCCCAGCACTGTGGGGCACCTGCCAGCAGGCCCCCACCCATGTCCAACTCATGTTCCCCACCACCCCCACCCCCCAGCACTGTGGGGCACCTGCCAGCAGGCCCCCACCCATGTCCAACTCATGTTCCCCACCCAACATGTCATCACAATCCAGATCCCTGGTCTCTATGGTCAGCCCCCAAATGCAAAACACCCTCCCGAGTATAGCATCCACCCACTCATAATTTGCAATTACATCACAGAACACCAATAGCAAGTTCCGAAACAAACACATCTCCCTCACATACACCCAATGGGTGTCAGTGAATCTCAAAACACATAACATGAAATGCATGAAAACAATGAGATACCACACATTGAAGTTCAACAAAAAAAATAATGTATTAAAGGAAACATGAATAGAATCAAAAATGAAGAAACAGAAATGTGAATGTAAAAACATGAAAAGAAGCATGTCCGTCCAAAATTAAAAAAAAATAAAATATTGAAATCCAAAGTAATGTCGTACAAAGTCAATGTCCACAAAACAAAATCCAATGGGAAATTTAAAAAAAAGCCATTGATCCATGGTGAAAAAGTGAAAACAAAATACAATCCAACTGTGAACTATGTACAATGCAAGAAGCAAGGGTCCATTATCCCAACAAAATAAAGGAAACCTATCTAACTACACTAACTAATAAAAAAAACTATATACAAAAATGTGGCCAATGTCCAAAAGGTCCAAATGAAATAAAAACAAAAATGAAACCTAACACTACCTACATAACTATGTACAAGGGCAGCGGGCTAGTTCCACGGCTCACTTCTGGATGTCCCGGGCCAGGGCATCATCGAACTCCTCCTCAATGTCCCGGAGGCGGTCCTCCTCCATGGCCCCGAGGGTCCGCATGGCCGTCGACGTGTCCACCTCCAAACCCCTGCGGATTGCCTCGAGGCACTCTGCCCGCCTCAGGGCCCTCTGCATGGAGTTCTCCACCTTGACCATTGAGAGCCATGCCTCTTCCGCCCGCTGCCACTCCGCATCTATGGCGTGGCCCAACCGCTGCCACACGGAAGACACTTTTTGTCCTGGGTCCTCCTGCCCTCCGGCCGATGCCTGCCCCTCCGATGTTGAAGGCCCCAAGCCTTCATGGCTCCCACCATGGTGCTGCTGCTGCTGTGCCTCTGCCCCTGCACTGCCTCCTGCTGCCTGCACATCCTCCGCTGGCTGGAGTGCAGTCGTTTACGTGGCCACCCCTGCTGGACGTTCGACTCCCGACTTTGGCAGGGATGCCTCCTCCACCAGCCTGGCCGCACCGTCAGAGGCAGCTCCACAGGGCACCCAGGTGACTGATGGGTGGGAAGATGGCACAGAGTACGACTGGCGTGTAGGGGGTCCAGCTGAGGAGGGGGTCGTGGCAAGCCCCATCAGACAGAGGAATCCGGCCTGGGTGACCTGTCCCAGCAGGCTGACGTGGTCAACGAGCCATTCGAGATGACGTGCAGTCTCTTCATGAAAAGACTGCAGGTCACCTCGCATGGCCCATTGACGCAACGCCACACCAGCCAGGACAGGCTCAACCCGGACCTGGATAGCCACGTCCGCAGGCAGAGGAAGGCCAGTTGACGTCAGCTCATCCCCTGCCTGAAAACTGGTCTGGACATAGGCATCCCTGCTGGTGCAAGATGATGCAGGGACAGGATCAGGGACAGGATTGCACACAGGCACCTCCGCGGCGGCCTGTGCTGCCTCCTGTCCCTGGTCCTGCACTGCACCACTAGCACCAGTGGGATCCCCACCCCCAGACCCTGTCTCTGGTGCTTGCACGGCCTCCTCCTCCACCAAACCCCCCACCAACCTGGATGACTCCGTGCCATCTTCCCCCGTTGGGCCCTGTGGGGTCCCAGCTGCCCCTTCTGCTGCCGAGGAGTCCAACTGCAACCTCCGCCTCTTGGACCTCCCCCCGGCAGCTGCGGCCTGGGACGCGGCACCGGACTCCTCACTCCCCGACGAGATGACAACATGGGAGGGGAGCCGGGCCTTGCGTCTCCGGCTGGCGGTGGGATCCCCGCTGCTCTGCTCCACAGCACCTTCTCCGCCCTCTTCATCAGTTGACGCTGCAGACAGGGAGAAACAAAACACACACATCAGGGCACTGTACAATGGACACATACACACATGACAGTTGTACATGAGTGGCATTGGCAAACCTCAGACATGTCATCACGATCCCCAACACACATGTCATTACAGTTCGCACACACGAGCCATACCACAGCCATATCGCAACTGCCAACACCATCCATACACATACAACAGCATGAGCAGCCAAAGGTGAGCCAGACATCACATGCAACACAGGAAGTGCACCACACATGTACACACACCACCACAATTGCATGCATGTGTACACCTCTGGCAAGTGTCGCAGTATTCAGACGGGCATCCATGTCACATCTGCCCATCAGGCTTCCACATACCGCTGTCACATGCATCCATGTTGCATCACTGTTGCACCCTTGTCAAATACACACACATGCACATGTACACAGCGCTGATACATGCAGCTGAAAACAACATACATGCGTGACATCACGGACATGTCTACTCACATACACATTCATGCAAACTTGTGTGCCCACACAACTGCATTTGGCATGCAAGCCCACACACACA
This sequence comes from Ambystoma mexicanum, assembly GCF_040938575.1. Classification (NCBI taxonomy): domain Eukaryota; kingdom Metazoa; phylum Chordata; class Amphibia; order Caudata; family Ambystomatidae; genus Ambystoma; species Ambystoma mexicanum. Next base: position 1,359,930,037 of record NC_090931.1, on the reverse strand, counting down.
GGCACCATCCATGTCTCACACATTACAGCCCTCGCATGTGTCAGCCCCACGGCCCTGTACACCCGCACCCATACTTGACCCCATACAAACAGATGTGCAACCTGCACACTACTGAACAATCACCACACGCACTGCTCACAATCAGGATGCATGTACACTCACCGCTCGACTCCAGACGGGTCTGCTTCTCAAGGACCTGGACGTGGAGCGCTGGGGATATGCGTTCCAGGACCCTCATCTGTTCTTCCGACAAGTGGCCCCGGCGCCCCTTGGCATCCGCTGCCTTCAAGAGGCGCCGGGCCTTGTTCAGGGTCCTGGACCTGAAGTCCTCCCAGCGCTTCTTGACATGTTGGAAGTCGCGGACTGCCACCCCCTCCGCGTTGATGGCAGTCACGATGTCAGTCCAGATCCGAGTCCGTCCTTCCTTGTCGGCACGGGAACTTCCAAAGAGGGCATCATACTGCCCCAGGACTTGCTCCACCAGGACACCAACTTCGGTGGCACTAAAGCTGGTGCCCCTCTGCCTCTCTGGCCGGGGGTTGTCAGTGGTCACAGATGGAGTTTGCCCCGACATGACAACCCCAGAGGCAGGAGTGGGTGGGCAACTGGGTCCTGGGGCTGGGCTGTGGAGCGATGGAATCCCAGTCGGGAGTCTTTGGTTCCAGCAGGGGTGGTCACACCAACAGCACCCCTGGCTGATGTGCAGGCAGCAAATGGCAGGGCATGTGGGCAGCAGGCAGTCAGGCAGCAGCAGATGGCAGGTGGGAGCGTGCTCGGGGCTCTGGGGGGCAGTAGTTCGGCCTTCTGGGCAGGAGCGTGGTCTTCCGTGTGCTTACGCGTGGCCAGCTTGATACGGAGTGATTTGGCACGTGAAAATTCTGCACGTCAGCGTGTAATTCGAGGAAAGGCCCTTAGCGCGTAAGCGCGTCTGCACGCATACGCATTTTCATTGGACCAAAGGCCCTCAGCGCGTGAGCGCGTCTGTGACGTGACGTGCGAGGGAGTATCCCTCATTGCACGTGATGACAGAACACACGTGGATTTCAACCAATCGCGTGTGAAAGTTCACGGCACCCCGGAACACACGTACCCAGGCCAATCGCTTGTGGAACTACCCGCGCACCCCGAAACACACGTACCCAGGCCAATCGCGTGTGGAACTACCCGCGCACCCCGAAACACACGTACCCAGGCCAATCGCGTGTGGAACTACCCGCGCACCCTGAAACACACGTACCCAGGCCAATCGCGTGTGGAACTACCCGCGCACCCCGAAACACACGTACCCAGGCCAATCGTGTGTGGAACTACCCGCGCACCCCGAAACACACGTACCCAGGCCAATCGCGTGTACGCTCGCTCCCCTCCGATCACACGCGATGACACCCGAATACGGGAAACCAACGAGTCCGCCCACACGGAGGTGTCCCGCGCCCGCGCACAGCATAAAAGTGCGCGCAAACAACAAACGCATATATACAGCGACGATGAATGCCCCATTTGTTGCTGCACTGATCGTGGGACACCGCAGGAGGAGGAGAATAGCCAGGGCACGCATTTTTGCACCACGGACAAGCCTTTTTGGGATGCCTGACGACCGGGCCCTGGAAGCTGGGCAGCATGGCGACACATGGCTCCTAGGTCAGTACAAATGCCCTTGCACATGCATGCAAGTCACACACAGACAAATATACCAACCCTAATAATCTCAATAATTATCACCTCCCCAGGGGACAGTGCCTACCCTCTGAGCAACCACATGATGACGCCAATCCGGAACCCCACCACACCACCCCAGGTAAGATACAACGCTGCCCATATTGCAACCAGGGCCATAGTGGAGCGCACATTCGGAGTGCTCAAGTCACGTTTCCGCTCCCTTGACCGCTCTGGTGGGCAACTACTCTATGCACCACCAGTTGTGTGCAGGATCATTGTGGCAGCATGTGTCCTGCACAATGTTGCAACACGGCAGGGCGTCCCGGTGGACATGGTGGTGCCCCCACATCCCCAACCACAGGCACAGGCGCTGCCCATGGGAGGGGACAGGGCACGTGGCAAGGAAGCCCGGACCCAGCTTGTGGCCACATTTTTCACCTAAACTCCCACCCCTGCGGAGTGCACACAGGCCTGGCACATACCAGGTGACAATCGATGATGACAAAGTGACAGTCAACTGTCACAACCCTACCACCCTGAGATAGTTGCCATGGAAGTGCCACATCGTCTGCATCCCTAGCTACTTAAACACAAGCTATCCTGTGCAACCAAAATGCACACATATGACATGTGACATGACATGAGCCATACACAAGTATTCCAAGGCGCAATGAGGCAAGGGGGAGGGGAACAAGGGAACACAGAGAACGGTACTACTAGGCCAGGTGTCATTGCGATTGTGCAAGTGCAGCGGTAGGAGTAAGGGAAAAGTGCAAGGCGAAGGGTGGGGGGTCGTCCAGTACAGGGGAAGTAGGCCAAAAAAATAATACATAGGTCGGCTGGTGGCAACTGCAAAGGTAAGTGCAGACAAGTGCTGTGAAGGGAGGGCTGTAGGGATAGAGAGACAGTACTGCAGTGCAGGGGTTGCCAGGGTGGCAGTGCAAGTGGACAGTGGCTGGCCCAGGGACCGAGGTTGGTGAGAGTGTCCCAGTTGCAGCTCCTGTGCAGTTCCAGTGAAGAATTCTGCAAGGGAGAGGCAGAGAGTAAGCATAAGCAAAGAGGAAGGTCTTGAGGTGCTTCCAGAACTGGAGATGGTTCCCCTCAAGTTCAAGTCAGGCAGGAAGTCTGTTCGAGGGGGAGGGCCCTGCTGCGGAGAGAAACCTACCCCCAGCTAGTTGCTCTGAGAAGCGGATGACCTGGACATGCAAGGTGTGCATCACACACACCTGCAAAACAGGCCATGGCCATCACTGTCATGTCAGTCAAACCCTCCCAAACATCAACATGACATGGCAAGCAATACCCATACACCGACGCAGTAACAATAAGGTACACATTGCCATGTCCTAAATGTACAGTGGCATCGGACAATGATGCCTGACCCGGAATCAGATGAAATGACAGACCAACAAAATGTCCCACCCAAAATAAGTCAATTCCAAATGCATTACAACAGTCGTAGATGTAACATCACAATGAATGCCTGTCTATATGCACATTATGCATTGCAAAATCAACACTGCAGCTCATGTGTGCAGTGTCCTACTCCTGCATCACACTGCTCAGCGCACAGCACAGTGAACAGCCATTGCGTGTGATGCACACCCTGAGCATCACATCTAAGTGACAGACTACATCAAACATCAAATTAGGCATGTACTGGAACCATAATCGGTCACAGAACATGTGCTGCCGGGACACAGTGGGCACCAGAAGGCAAACAGTGTACACGTGGATATGCAAGGGTGGGAGTACATGGAGTGCATCCGAGTGCAAGTGTGTGGTTCTGCAAGGACAAGCACTCCACATATGCATGTGCACTCAAGTGACCATCAGTGTTCCCTACACATCACATGTGAACATCCAACATGTGTACACCCCAGCATGTCAAACCACAACTATCCCCTTGCACCTGAAAGGAAAACACAACACATGAACAGGCATTGATCAGCAGAACACAACATGTACATAGGACAACAACATTACAATGTCAGAGTTCCCATCACACTGCAGGGCAACGCAACTATCAACAACAACCCCCCCCCCCTCCCTCGCAAATGACCATGACCCACTGAACAACTGCACCTGGGTCATGGAGCCTCCAACCCTCATTCCCACCTGGCCACAGGATCACCTTTACCCTTCGTGTCCATCTCCCACCTTGTGTGTAAAGAGATGCCTGAACCCTCAGAATCCACACTCATTTCCAAAATCACATAATCCAAGGCATGAAAAGGAACCCAAACACCCTCCAGTAGATGACTTGATGTAGCAGTACCTCTCAAAGGCCAAGTACTACTACAATGATGCAACAACCAAGGTAGCACAGCAAAACAATGTCACGACAGGATGTGAGACATGTGTGCTACATGACATAGGATGATGCACCATGAATGGATGTGTACTGTCACAGGTCCCCTGTACAGGCGCAGGAGTCTCATGAAACAACCACCCACACCATGTCCCGGGTGCCTGCAAGGTCAAACTCACACAGGCCCCTGAGATCCTGGTGGGGAATGAGGTTCAGGGATATGCAGTCGGGACAGGTGTAGACACACAGGATGACTGGAATGAGTGGCAGGTGAGGGGAGGAGGAATGACACATGAAACTAGGGAATGCACGAAAATGTACAACCTGCATGAACACATGCACAATCCAAACAAACTTGACCATCATTGTCATGGCCTTCTGTAGTCCAGGCTCAGGAGTGGTACGAACCAACCACCCCCTCTAGGGTTTTGGCGCCTGCAAGTTCGGGGCTTACACAGGCATCCGCAACCCCAGTGGGGAAAGAGGGTCAGGGAACGTTGCTTGGATAGGCACGGGAAGCAGGAACACCGGGTAGAGGGTACAGGTTTCAAAATTGCATAGGATCACGGGTGATTAGGGTAAAAAACATACCAAATAGGACCACACATACATCCATGCATCAGTACACTCCCCAGCAAGCCTATGCAGGGCAGTTTGTAAGAAAAACAACAAGACACTTAGCTCTGGTTTTGAGTGCTGGCCTCCTGCCTGCGCACTCTCAGGTCCGGTTACAGGAGCACTGCAATGCTGCAAAGAGAGACACAGTCAACAACCTGTATGTGCCAATTACACAAAAACACAACACAAAACATGCCCCATAGCAACAAACTACTCTACAAACAGACAATCTGTGCTCCATGCTTCGTACCCATATATAACATCACCCCTGTGACGGGTCATTCACAGTCAATGCAGTAAGTCAGCCGCTGGTGGGTGCATGGCAAATGGAACACCAATGTGTCACAATTCACACAACATGCAATGTTCCCTGGGTAAGCAGACAGACCCATATGGCAAGCCATGACTACAGAGCAAGTTGCGTACCACCATGACCAAAACAAAGTTGGCAGTGCATTTATCATGAAGTACGTGGAATAGACATGCACTGCACCCGAGTATGTCCCTTGCTGTATGTCCCTGTGAGCTGCCCCTTTCCATGTCTCGGAAGGCTACATGGTTGATACAAGTGCCTCAATGAACCTTGGTGTACCGCAGGGTATGTGCCACTGCCCCTGCATGTGTCCCAGACAACCCTACTATCAACAGCCATCAGTCCACAAACACATCTGAGCTGCATTGTGTGCTTCAACACCAATATTCGTCTAAGCTCACCCTCAGTGCTGTGACTAAGCCTGCATGTGCAACTCGCCTGGTGCAAGCTTTGCTGTCTCATGGCCCCCCTGTGATGCTCACCTTGCCTGGAGTTCCTTGGAACATGTCAGCAGTTCTAGGATGTGGGTCTGCAATCACTGTGGCTCTGCTCGTGAACACATGTGCATGTGGGCACCAACAAACGGGTCAGGAATTCCGTCGTCCAATGGCCCATGTCTGCTGGCAAAGGTGCTCTGGTGCCTCATCCCCCTGCAGAAAGTGCATGAAACACATGATTAATGCATCAAAGTGATCTGTGTGTGTCTCATCAGGCATCTCATTACTTGACCATGTCAGAGAGTCACATCACAAATCACACCATCAGTCCGTCTTTGACCTCCAAAGTGTGGAACACTATCTACAGCATGAATTGCAACAAGCACGTGTACAGGAAAGATATGAAACATAATACACAATGCATAGCAATCAATGTCCACATTAATCATGACACACCCCATCTAGCAAAAGCTGAACAGTGGACAATTACACCTAAATCATCCCCACTAGGGGTGTCAACACAAGTCACAAAGCACCAGACATGCCACAGATATGACAGTCCAAAGCCCTTGTGTAAAATTCTGTAACACCGAACCATCCTTGTGAGCCCATGGATAAGGGAGGCAGGAGTGGCATATGTGAGTCAAGGAACCAAGCAGCAAACACATACACAAGACAACCATGAAGGGCCCAGCTGGAACAGACAGTGGATGCCTTCAAAAACCACAAGGCACCGCACTGTCACATGAAAGCACAATAGACTACAAATTTTAAACTAACTCAACTATTAACTAATTACACTAACTATGGAAAACCTACATAACCTATTTAAACTAACTATCAAACAGAAACTTAACTAACTGAACTAAAAGAAAAATCAAAAATGGCCACATACGACCCTGGGGGGAGGGGAGGCACCCAGGAGGGGGGAGGTACAGGGTGCTGCTCAACATCCACATGCGATGATGCTGAGCCAAAAAAAAATACCTCCATGGGCTCAACGCCTTCACAGCACGACCTATGTGGGAGATAGATGGTCGTCCGAGTCTGGCTCATCCTGGAAAGGAGGATGTGGCACAGTAGCCTGGCCACGCCTAGCCGCAGCTTGCCCCTCGTCGGCAGCAAGTCTGCCGGACAGGTGAGCCTGGTTCTGTGTGGCGATGTTACATAGGTCTGCATGCAGAACCTCACGTGATACACGTGCTTCCTCTTGCAAGGTAGCACGTGTAACACGGAGTTCCTCCTGCAAGGCCTGGCTGGACAACCGCTGCACCTCCCGGCAAGCCTGTAGCTCAGCCAAGATGGTGCGCTCAAGCTCTGCAAACCTCTCCTCTGCCTGCTGCCTCTGGGACATCATAAGGACACCCAGAGTGGATCTGAGGGAGGCATACTCCTCCCTCAGGGCATCCATGTGCGCCTCTGCGTGAGCAGCAATTGCTTGACGCAGAGACGACATTTCAGCCTGGCGTGCCCTGTCTGAGGCCGCCATACCCAGCCTGAGCGAGCGGGCTGTGGACCGTGCCGCCTGCTGCTGGAGAAGCACCTGCCTAGCAGGGGGGAGCACAGATCGGGCCACACGCTCCATGCTGTCAGCGATGTTCTCCATTGCTGCCCCCTGCCGTTCGGAATTGGCAGTCATGTCTTGCTCCCACTCAGTATACAGCGGTTGCGCGCGGCGACCGCGTTGCCGGGCTTGACCCCTGCGGGACCCAAGGACCGGGGGTCCTCGCTGTGTTGGCACCGCCTGCGGCTGCACAACTACATGCCCCCGTCGACGTGATGTCCCAGGCACATCAGTGACTGGTGTGGAGGGTGACCCTGCATCCCGATCCACCATGGGCAGAGGAACCAAGACTGTCTGATCCCTCAGTGCAGGTGTCGCAGACAGAGGAGTGTCCACATCAGAATCACTCACTCCTGACACATGGACTTGATGCTCATCCAACTCAACATGGACGTCAGAGTCGTCATCAAGGCTGGACTCATAGGCAGCCAGAGACAGGATGGACTGCAGCACTTGGGGGTTTTCGTGGCCTACCACCCCACGACCCACACTAGTGCCGGGTTGATGTGGTCTTACCAACCCTGTGTCTGGCATGGCAACACCATCCTCTGCATCCATTGCGTCATCACCTGAAAAATAGAGAGGAAAAGGTCACTACACATGTCAGACGCACACAACACACACACACACACCGACAGCAAAGGCATCCGGCAGACATGTGACACACAACATATGACCTGGCATGCATGCTGGGTCTACTTAGAATAGCTTCTGTGATCAGACCTGTTGAAAGGTGGCAGTTTGCATGGAAGTGGGTCTATGCAGTGCAGAAAATGTGTACGCCACTCACTACCTACATGTACAAGCACTCCATGGTGTGTGCCAGGAAATGTGAAGGCAGTGCAATGTCAAAATCAGACATCACGTGCATTGTGTATTCAATGTGTACCATGTCTAGAAGGCAAGCACCCCTCCACCCCAGTACCAAAGCAGGGATGCCTAGCATGGTATCAAAAGGCTGACCAAACACCTGTGTATTGACAAGCAGTGTTGACTGGCATCAACAGCTTAATGTGATTTAAATTACAACACTGCAAATGATGCTGGGACAGTGGGCAGGACACATGTTGGAAGATCCGGAGGCCGGCCACGTGTGAAGAAGACACGACAAGAGTTGGACAGAGTCATTGGGCATTGAACAGGCTGAGGCCTGTGAGCCACACAGATTGTCAGAGCCTAAACATGTGTGCAACGCAGGACTGAGCCACAGTTGACATGGGGAGGCCGATAATATGGCAGGCAATGTATGTAACCAAGGACTCATATTACAGTGATCATCCAGCCAAGGACACATAGGGGCATGCGTGCAATGCACATGGAGCATGAATGGGCACTCATGTCCCTGTGGGACATCTGATCCATGCACAGTACAAGTGGGATACCCTGCATCGAGTACTAAGGCTGTACCACACGGCATATGTCTGGCAGTTTCTAAGCTGGAAGTTAGCATCTACACAGGACACATGAACAAGAAACTACACATTGGCAAGAATGTAGCAGACCAGTGCAAAGGTGGAACTGGGGTGCAGAGTGGCAGAGGAGGGGCAAGGGAGCATGGCCACATGGAGTCCCGCATGCAGGCAGAGGAGACATGCATGACGGTAGCATTGCATTACTTACACATCAGAACCATGTACACGTCACATGTAGCAGCAATCATGCACAACACATCCCACAAGTGAAACACACACGTCTTCAACAACTACGCATCAACATTCACTGGACTGGGCATCAAAGTCCAGCATCTCTCCCACACCTTCGACCAATTCTGGTGGTATGAACTCCGCAACGAGAGCCTCATGCGGAGTGAGTTCTTCCTCCTCTGGTGCAGGCCCACCGCCAGTCACCAGAGTCAAGTTGTAATTTGAGGCACGCTTAGCCTTAGTGCTGCGCTTGATGTCATTCCAGCGCTTTTTGCACTCCTGCGCCGTGCGCACCTCATGGCCGAATGAACTGACATGTTCCGCAACATGCTTCCAGTGGGTGTCACGTTGGGCAGCCGTAGTCTGACTATTGGCACCCACTAGCATGTCACGGCTGTGTCCCCGCACGTAGTCCACGAGGAAGTCCAGTTCCTGCTTACAGAAAGGCTTCTTCCTCGACGTGCAGGAGGTCATGGCTGTGTGTGGGGTCCCAGCCTGTGCTGCAGGTGCAACCTTCCTCCACTTGGACTGTGGCGCAGACCCTGGCTGGCTAATGCTGCACTGACCAGTATGGCCAGTGGGTTCGGTGGATTGAGCCGAGGGAGTGGCAGGTGGAGGGATGACCAAAGGCCTGACTTGTGTCAGTGGCAGCTGGGTGCCCACTAATGGACCCTGCGCAGCAACATCAGCTGTGGCAGGGTCATTGACCGCAACGGTCCTGGTTGGCAGACTCACGACCGGGGTGCTGTTGGGTGCATCTGCCCCTGCACTTGCCAACACCCGGCTGTTCGGGGCAGCAGATGACATGACTGCCCCAGGGACACGTGTCTTGGTCTGAGCAGCCCGGCCTGCCCCAATGGTTTCCCCCCTGGCCTGTTGGAGATCTACCAAGGGCTCTTCAAGTGCCAACGCAGCCTGCGCTGGCAGACCCTGAGCCTGGGTGGCGGTGTCCACAGCTGCACCTGTAGCTACCGCTACCCTTGGGCCCGTGGCAGTCGATGGAACGGACTGCCGGGTCATACGGGTGCCAGTGCCAGATGCAGGAGCTGCATCCCCGGAACCACAGGGGGTGGTGGCATGGCTGCACCAACACATGGCACAACATTGTGCTCAAGTGGCGCACCCCTGCCTCTTCCCCCTCTGTGGCTGCCCTGGACACCCTGGAGTCCCCCTACTCCCTGGTCACCACGGTCACGTCCCCGACCACGCCCGCCACGAGGAGTACGCCCAGCTGAGGCGCCCCTCACCTTTGGTGGCCTCCCAACCATGGCACAGATGTAATAGTGCTGGCACAGATGGAGTGGTGCCAATGGGAGGTGTACAGCACAATTGACCTGGGCAATTGGGGTGAAGGGGGTGGGAAGCAAGATGTTACCAGCCCCCCTGCACCTGCAAGGCTGTATGTGACCCCGGTGATGTGTTGACGGGTCACGCAATGCTCAGGCACCCCAAAACTGCAGTAAAACCGTGCATGCAACCCTGCAGCCTATGTGCGTGGATTAAACCTCCCGCAGTACGCGGTGGCACCCAGTAACACGAATAACGCGTACGCGTGGGACACGCAGGCTACGATGACATCGAAAATGGGTGCGATACACAGGGGCACCCGCAGTGGGAAAAGGAGCGTTTGCGACTCACCGTCTGACTAGCGCGATGCAGAAAAACACGCGTAGCCAATACCCCCGCCAAAAGAAGAGATACGTCCTTGAGAGCTGTGAAGTAGATGGCGCGCGAAACAACTGGAAGCAGCAACACACGTCGGTCTCCACGAAAGGCACGTACAGCGAACTGCTGGGCCCGCTCACCTTTAACCTGTGCTGAGGGAAATGCACGCGCGCGTCACGTCACATGCGAACGTGCACTTTTTCACGTTTGATTACACGCATTACACGCGGACGTGCAGTTTTTCACGCGCGCTTACGTGCATTACACGTGGACGTGCAGTTTTTCACGCACGCACGCTTATGCATGGGCCCTTTCCTCCTATTACACGTGGACGTGCAGTTTTTCAAGCGTGCTTACGCGCATTACACGCGGACGTGCAGTTTTTCACGTGCGCTGTAATGCCCATGCACGTCTGTACGCGTCACGTCACAGGGGCGCTTGCGCTCGAGGGGCCTTCTGTCCAATGAAAATGCGTATGCGTGCAGACGCGCTTACGCGCTAAGGGACTTTCGTCGATTTACACGCTGCATGCAGATTTTTCACGTGCCTAATCACTCCGTATCAAGCTGGCCACGCGAAAACACACAGAAGACCACGCTCCTGCCCAGAAGGCCAATTCACTGCCCCCCAGTGCCCCAAGCAGCCTCCCACGTGCCATCTGCTGCTGCCTGCCTGCCTGCCTGCCTGCCTGCTGCCACCGTGCCCTGCCATTTGGTGCCTGCACATCAGCCATCTGCAGGGGTCCAGTTGCTGTGTCCACCCCTGCTGGTACAGAAGACTCCCGACTCGAATAACATCACTCCACAGCCCAGCCCCAGGACCCAGTTGCCCACCCACTCCTGCCCCTGGGGTTGCCATGTCGGGCACATCCACATCTGACACCAGTGGCAACCCCCGGCCAGAGGGGCAGAGGGGCACCAGCTTCACTGCCACCGAAGTTGGTGTCCTGGTGGAGCAAGTCCTGGAGCAGTATGATGCCCTCTTCGGATCGTCCCGCGCCAACAGGGAAGGACGGGAGAGGATCTGGGCCGACTGTGTGGTTGCCATCAACGCGGAGGGGGTGGCAACCCGCACCATCCAGAAGGTCAAGAAGCGCTGGGAGGACTTGAAGTCCAGGACCCTCATGAAGGCCCGGTGCCTCGTGGAGGGGGGCCGGGGCCGCATGAGTTCCATCCAGTTGAGGGTCCTGGAACGCGCACACCCAGCGCTCCACGGCCAGGACCTTCAGAGGGAGACCCGTCTGGAGTTGAGCGGTAAGTGGCCAAGCATTGCTGTGTGAGACAAGGCATGTTGCAGTGTGCTGGTTGTCTGATACTTGCCTGCATGTGTGACATAGGCCATGTACGCATGTATGTGTGCAGGGACATCATGGTAATGCATGTGCGACCTGTAATGTGTGAACCGCATGGTTGTTGCATGTGTTTGAATGCGACATGGGGAGCCCTGTGCAGATTGCACACATGACAGCATGGCAGTCTCTGTTCCTGGACATGGGTGGGGGCGAGGGATGGGTGCTGATGCCAGATACATATGTGGTATCCATGTCTGTGTGCCTGACCTGCGTGTCTGTGACTTGTGAGTGCCATGGATGCATGACACATGTCTGTGACAATGTACTGATTCACTGATGCAGCCTAGTCATCCCTGTATGCACTGTGATTGGGGTGTACGGGGCCAGATGGATGTGACTGAGGTGAAGTGTGTGCATGTGATAGGCATGACCCATGATGCATGTGAGTCCCATTACATTGTATGATTCGAGAGTCCATTGGACATGCATAGAAATGTCCATGGCACGCACCATGACTGTCACTGTGTGTGTTTTGCCTGGACTGACACATGTGTTGTGGTGTGACATGATGGAAGTGTACTTTGACAGTGGCACTCATCTGCTATTGCTTCCTGTCTAGGGTACCATTGTACAGTACCCTGATGCTTGTGTTCTATGTCTCCCTCTACGCAGCGGCTAGTGAAGGAGAGGGTGGAGACGGCGCTGTGGAGCAAGGCGGCGGGGATGCCCCCACGGCTGCAGCGGAAGGGGTGGGTGAGCCCCCACAGGGGCCTGCTACGGCGGTAGACGGCGAGGAGCCATCCAGGTTGGTGGTTTCCACAGAGGAGGAGGAGGCCGCCACTGAGGCGCACATGGGGCCTGGTGGGGGCTGCCCCTGGTGACTGGGGGGGTGGGGGTGGTGGGAGACATGGGTGGGGGCCTGGTGGAGGCTGCCCCTGCACTGCTGGGGGGTGGGGGTGGTGGGAGACATGGGTTGGACATGGGTGGGGGCCTGCTGGCAGGTGCCCCACAGTGCTGGGGGGTGGGGGTGGTGGGAGACATGGGTGGGGGCCTTGTGGAGGCTGCCCCTGGTGGCTGGGGGGTGGGGGTGGTGGGAGACATGAGTTGGACATGGGTGGGGGCCTGGTGGAGGCTGCCCCTGGTGACTGGGGGGGTGGGGGTGCTGGGAGACATGGGTGGGGGCCTGGTGGAGGCTGCCCCTGGTGACTGGGGGGTGGGGGTGCTGGGAGACATGGGTGGGGGCCTGGTGGAGGCTGCCCCTGGTGGCTGGGGGGTGGGGGTGGTGGGAGACATGAGTTGGACATGGGTGGGGGCCTGGTGGAGGCTGCCCCTGCACTGCTGGGGGGTGGGGGTGGTGGGAGACATGGGTGGGGGCCTGGTGGAGGCTGCCCCTGGTGGCTGGGGGGTGGGGGTGGTGGGAGACATGAGTTGGACATCGGTGGGGGCCTGGTGGAGGCTGCCCCTGGTGACTGGGGGGGTGGGGGTGCTGGGAGACATGGGTGGGGGCCTGGTGGAGGCTGCCCCTGGTGACTGGGGGGGTGGGGGTGCTGGGAGACATGGGTGGGGGCCTGGTGGAGGCTGCCCCTGGTGGCTGGGGGGTGGGGGTGGTGGGAGACATGAAATGGACATGGGTGGGGGCCTGGTGGAGGCTGCCCCTGCACTGCTGGGGGGGTGGGGGTGGTGGGAGACATGGGTTGGACATGGGTGGGGGCCTGATGGAGGCTGCCCCTGGTGACTGGGGGGTGGGGGTGGTGGGAGACATGGGTGGGGGCCTGGTGGAGGCTGCCCCTGGTGGCTGGGGGGTGGGGGTGGTGGGAGACATGAGTTGGACATGGGTGGGGGCCTGGTGGAGGCTGCCCCTGGTGACTGGGGGGGTGGGGGTGCTGGGAGACATGGGTGGGGGCCTGGCGGAGGCTGCCCCTGGTGACTGGGGGGGTGGGGGTGGTGGGAGACATGGGTGGGGGCCTGGTGGAGGCTGCCCCTGGTGGCTGGGGGGTGGGGGTGGTGGGAGACATGAGTTGGACATGGGTGGGGGCCTGGTGGAGGCTGCCCCTGCACTGCTGGGGGGTGGGGGTGGTGGGAGACATGGGTTGGACATGGGTGGGGGCCTGGTGGAGGCTGCCCCTGGTGACTGGGGGGTGGGGGTGGTGGGAGACATGGGTGGGGGCCTGGTGGAGGCTGCCCCTGCACTGCTGGGGCGTGGGGGTTGTGGGAGACATGGGTTGGACATGGGTGGGGGCCTGCTGGCAGGTGCCCCACAGTGCTGGGGGGTGGGGGTGGTGGGAGACATGGGTGGGGGCCTTGTGGAGGCTGCCCCTGGTGACTGGGGGGGTGGGGGTGGTGGGAGACATGGGTGGGGGCCTGGTGGAGGCTGCCCCTGCACTGCTGGGGGGTGGGGGTGGTGGGAGACATGGGTTGGACATGGGTGGGGGCCTGCTGGCAGGTGCCCCACAGTGCTGGGGGGTGGGGGTGGTGGGAGACATGGGTGGGGGCCTTGTGGAGGCTGCCCCTGGTGACTGGGGGGGTGGGGGTGCTGGGAGACATGGGTGGGGGCCTGGTGGAGGCTGCCCCTGGTGACTGGGGGGGTGGGGTGGTGGGAGACATGGGTGGGGGCCTGGTGGAGGCTGCCCCTGGTGACTGGGGGGGTGGGGGTGCTGGGAGACATGGGTGGGGGCCTGGTGGAGGCTGCCCCTGGTGTCTGGGGGGTGGGGGTGCTGGCAGACATGGGTTGGACATGGGTGGGGCCTTGTGGAGGCTGCCCCTGGTGACTGGGGGGGTGTGGGTGGTGGGAGACATGGGTGGGGGCCTGGTGGAGGCTGCCCCTGGTGTCTGGGGGGTGGGGGTGCTGGGAGACATGGGTTGGACATGGGTGGGGGCCTTGTGGAGGCTGCCCCTGGTGACTGGGGGGGTGTGGGTGGTGGGAGACATGGGTGGGGGCCTGGTGGAGGCTGCCCCTGGTGGCTGGGGGGTGGGAGTGGTGGGAGACATGGGTTGGACATGGGTGGGGGCCTGCTGGCAGGTGCCCCACAGTGCTGGTGGGTTGGGGTGCTGGGAGACATGGGTTGGACATGGGTGGGGGCCTGCTGGCAGGTGCCCCACAGTGCTGGGGGTTCGGGGTGCTGGGAGACATGGGTTGGACATGGGTGGGGGCCTGCTGGCAGGTGCCCCACAGTGCTGGGGGTGGGGGTGGTGGGAGACATGTGTGGGGGCCTTGTGGAGGCTGCCCCTGGTGGCTGGGGGGTGGGGTTGCTGGGAGACATGGGTTGGACATGGGTGGGGGCCTTGTGGAGGCAGCCCCTGGTTACTGGGGGGGTGGGGGTGCTGGGAGACATGGGTGGGGGCCTGGTGGAGGCTGCCCCTGGTGGCTGGGGGGTGGGGGTGCAAGGGGACATGTGGCTTGGCTGGGGGGCATGCCCATGGTGGATGGGCTGCCTGTGGGACATGACCAGGGGTGCAGGGTAGTCCCCTGTGGTGTGGGCTGCCTGCAGAGGTCGTGGAGGGGGTAGAGGGGAGACCTGGGAGGACCCACACTGCCAATTCACGTCTTGAACTTCCCGCACACCCACGTAATACACTACCCCACTCGCACAGGCCCTTTCGCGTGTGGAACCACCCGTGAGCCCCTGAAATCCATGCACCCCGCTCCCCCAGGCCCGATCGCGTGTGGAACTACCCGCGCACCCCTGAAAACCACGTACCCAGGTCAATCGCGTGTAGACTTTCTCGCGCACCCCTGAAATCCACGTACCCAGGCCAATCGCGTGTAGACTTTCTCGCGCACCCCTGAAATCCACGTACCCAGGCCAATCGCGTGTAGACTTTCTCGCGCACCCCTGAAATCCACGTACCCAGGCCAATCGCGTGTAGACTTTTTCGCGCACCCCTGAAATCCACGTACCCAGGCCAATCGCGTGTAGACTTTCTCGCGCACCCCTGAAATCCACGTACCCAGGCCAATCGCGTGTAGACTTTCTCGCGCACCCCTGAAATCCACGTACCCAGGCCAATCGCGTGTAGACTTTCTCGCGCACCCCTGAAATCCACGTATCCAGGCCAATCGCGTGTAGACTTTCTCGCGCACCCCTGAAATCCACGTACCCAGGCCAATCGCGTGTAGACTTTCTCGCGCACCCCTGAAATCCACGTACCCAGGCCAATCGCGTGTTGACTTTCTCGCGCACCCCTGAAATACACGTACCCAGGCCAATCGCGTATGGAAACACCCACACACCCCTGAAATACACGCTCCCAGCTCTGCGTTTGCTGCTGCCCTTTGCGCTGGGTTGGGGATTTTGATGGCTTTTCCCTGCGCGAGAGGCGTTCTTGGAGGCGTAACTGGCGCTGCTGCAGGGTCGCTGCGCCACTGTGCGCCACGGCTGGTTTTGGTGGCTGGAATCCATGAATACGCTGTGCGTGGAAATGTATTTTAGCGCACGCGGCTGGCGCAGGGATTCGCACGCGCACACTGTGCGTCAGTCGCGTGCGCCACTTGTGCGCTGAATTCTATGAATTACCCCCTAAATGCTTTGAATTAGCTCTCTACCTTATAGCAGAAAACAAATACGAAATAACTGACCCCTTAATACTTTGCAGTTACTACACTACAAAACTTGACAACCAAACTCCTTCAGGCGCTATCACAAATAACTTGGAATTATTCCTACTACCAAAACCCCTACAACAACTCAAGTATATGAGAGCATCATTATTCAAACAGTGCACCCATTTCAAGCAATAATACACCTTCAACCAAAAACAGCAAAATTACCTCTCTCTGAATTGGTGAAAGGCATTTGTGGCAAAGTCGTTTTTTTTCCATTAGATCTAAAACAAAATGTGCACACTCTGGGAGTGCAACGCCCAATGGAGAAATCTTTAATTATCTTAGTAAATGGTGTACCTACAAAAGACAAAACAATTTGGTAACAACTGGTAGACTTACATAAAGTTAGACAAGCCTTGCAATATCTAAAAGACAATAATGAATACTACAATTAAATTAATATTGAAGAAAACTTGAAGGAAACCACAGAAATAATTCAAGAGTCACCAGAAACTGGTCAATTTGAGCTTCTAGATCCTGCTACTGTATCCAATACTTTAGACCATTATACAATTCATCCATTGCACTCTAATGACACCGTAGAAGATGCACTAGAAATGTACCAAATGTGACAAACAAAAGGATCACCAATCAGTATATGGGAAAAAAGTATAGAAGCAAGTGCTTTTCCTCTACTCTTTCCTGCTGGCAAAGGAGGAAGGAACGATGATAGACCTATTCAAATAACAGCATCAGAATACCGCTCGTTACGGTTGTATTCTGAAGATCCCAGATTTAGACAAAATGTGGAATACATATTCCACCTACTCTTTGAACGTGAACTAGCAACTCTATGTTACGGAGTTGCACACACATTAAAATCAGGAACCCACTTTCAAAATATGTCAGCTACACAATTATTACAAAAAGTGCAAGAAAAAAATGAGGTTTTACAATCAAGTATTACAAATCTATTAGCAAACATGCGTGGTACTAAAGAGTACCTGTTCCGATGTCATGGAGATGTACGTTGTATGATAAGAAACCTTGGCCCACCCACTTGGTTTGTTACATTAAGTTGTGCAGAATATGCATGGGAAGATTAACATGATTTCCTATGCATATCAAACAAAAACAAAACAAACATAGATGTACTAACACCTGGAGAACTTTGTTCTCTAGATCCTGTTAATGTTTCAAGATATTTTCATCATCGCTTCATTGCTATGCTACACTTTATTTGCAATAAAACTATTCCTCCCCTCGGAGAAGTGCAACACTTCTTTTGGAGAAAAGAATACCAAGCCAGAGGAGCACCACATATCCACATGCTTTTATGGATTAAAGATGCTCCTAAATTTGGTCAAGACACTGATGCCACTGTGTTACAATGTATTGAAAAATATGTCACTTGTGAAATTATTTCGGAAGCAACAAATCGTGATGTTCATGCACAAATTTTACAATTTCAAAGACACAAATGTGGCAAATATTGTCATCACAAATACAAAAACAAAGGGAAATACTACACCAAATGCCGCTTGGGTTTCCCTAGACCAGTTACAAAAACAGGTCAAGAGAACAACTTCTTGTCTTCAGTTAGACATAGTGTTAAAGGTAAATCACCTAAAAATACATATTACATAAAAAGAACAGAAGAAGAAAAATATATCAATGATTACAATGCAATCATTGCCCTCTTATAGAATGCAAACATAGATGTGCAGCACATTGCAGACAATTACACTGCAGTTGCACGATATGTTACAGCATACTTAACCAAAGCAGAAAAAACAGAGCTTCAAGACCTCTGGAATGACCTGTCATCAGACAAAACACTGTCTCAGAAATTATACAGCTTGGGCATGAAAATCCTCTCCCATAGAGAATGTGGCTCCTATGAAGCAGCAAATCGTTTAACCGGTACTGCTTTGTATGGAAAATCTGAAAATATAGTAAGGCTATGTCTTGGTCCTGCAAAATCTAGAAAAAGAGTTCTGAAATCATACAACGACATAGAAACAATAGCCAAAAATTAACCCAACAGCCAAGACATTTTGAACAACAATTTGCTGGACACACACTACCCAAACAGATGTACCACTTTGGAAAACATGTGTCTATACCACATAGCCCAAAACTTCACATACAAAAATAATATAAAACCTGATGAAAAAAAAAGGTAGATACAGAGTGACAAATTGTGAAGGCAGTTTAGTAAAACTCACCAAACCAAATTTAATAATCATATCAAATTGTCATTAAAGACTCCTCAACATATAGAACTGTATTACATGTCCCTGCTACAACTCTTTAAACCATGGAGAAAAGAAGAAGAAATACTAGATAACTATGACTCCTACGAAGATGCTTTCAAAGCAAATGAAAGCACAATAACTGATATAAGCTTTAAACACTACAAAACAATGTTGCACAATGAACAGTAACACAAAGAAGAACTCCAGACCCAACTAGATAGGGACTTTCCTGACAGTAGTCAAGCTTCTGTAACAGGAACTCAAGAACCACTGGGACAGCCACTAATAGCAAATTAGGCAGAATTAGCTATGACGGAAGTAGAAAACACCATGTATCAGTAGAAGATAAAGAAGACTTAACTATACTACAATCAAAACTAAACAATGAGCAGCATAGTATTTTTCAAGAGGTAACAAAAGAAATTGCAAATGGTGTACAACATGAAAATAAAGAATGCACCTGACAAAATTACAACCCTATACTACTGTACGTCAGTGGTGAAGCTGCTTCTGGTAAAACATTCTTAATTAAAATCATCAGCAAATTCCTTCAACAATTGACAAACAACAAACTGTCAGCTGTTGTCACTGCCCCCACAGGTTTAGCTGCCTACAACATAGGCGCTGTCACTTTACACCGATTACTACTACTGCCAGTAGAACACCAAAACAAATTAGACTATTACAAACTTTCTACAGAAGCTGCAATGGAACCACGCAGAGTATTAAAACAAATGAAAATGCTACTAATCGATTAAGTGAGCATGGTCTCCAACCTAATGTTGGCTTTGATTCACCTCAGATTACAAGAAGTACTCAAAACAAACTACGAAGAGCTCTTTGGAGGAAAACACATTGTTTTCAAACATCATCTTCAATTGACAACAGTGAAAGGTGAGCCTATTTTTAAAACCTTAGAATACAAACTCTGCCATAAAACTGTTGCAGCATAGAAAATGTCAACCTTTGGCAACATTCCCAATACAGCGAATTAACAGAAAACATGCAGTAATCTGCAGATCTCACTTATGCAAACATCTTAAAAAGTATTAGAGTTGGTATACTATCTCAAGAAGCACAAGCAATATTGAAAACCCGGCACATTCATGCACTTTATGGCGATAATGCATATGCTATGGATGTTATGGAACAATTAGCGCAGAATAATGTCAATTGTATGGCCTTAATGCCAACTCTTGCAAGCTGTTTCGAATTCAATGAAACAATGTTCAAAAAATAAATGCAACCAATAATTGAAATTAGAGCCACAGACAAACTAGACGTACATGGTATGACACTACCCATGTGTGAGCGAGCCACAAAAAGAGTAAATAGTTTAGAAAATTCAATCTCCAACACAGCTGGACTGGAAAAAAATATTAAAAGTATCCTTAAATTGTAGAGTAATGCTTAAACGTAACCTTGATGTGGATCAAGGATTAGTTAATTGAGCACTGGGTACAGTTGTTGGCTTTCAAACATACCCATGTGACAACAACATTCAGTTTGTCAATATTCTGTTTGACAAACTTTCAGAAGTGAAAAGGATAGGACGCTCAACAGCTCGATTTCTTCTCTTCAAAGACATGTATGCACGCAGAGAACAATTTTCTCTAACTCTTGCATATGCAGTCACCATTCATAAATCACAAGGTCTTACCCTAGACAAAGCATTGATAGATATTGGTAACACAGTCTTTAAAGAAGGTATGAGCTACATAGCACTATCACGCGTATGTACACTTGACGTCTATTTCTAATCAACTTTGATGCAAGTAAAGTAAACACTGATATTCCTTGCATTTTAGAATACAGTAGACTTCGTTCACTTTACACCCCCATCTAAAAACATATCCTGTTCCACAAAAAGTAAAACGTTGTAAAAGAAAACTAAATCAAACAGAAATGCAACAGGATGTCACTGCAAATCCTCCAAAGAGAGTAAAAGAAACTAATACTTCATCAAGTACCACAAGCAAAAAAGGACCTATTAGGGAAAGTGAACCAGGTACTTCTTCAAAAATGGAAGACAAACTGCAAAAAAAGCACTCAGATACAGAACTACCTGGTCCATTTAAACTTTCAAATATAACTGGTGTAAGTTGCTATGCAAATATAACAATTAATATTCTATTTCAATTACCACCAATTGTTGACAACATTAATTTACACAGTACAGGCCAATTGTGTTTGCAAATGTTAGTACTTCATAGAAACGCAACAAACAATCCTGACAACACGTATAGTGTTCATGGAATAAGACAACAATTGGACTACTGTGCTGGAATGGTAAAATTCACTATAAACTCACAGGAAGATCCACAAGAATTTTTAATGTACCTATTACAAGTACTGGAAAACAAAAACATACCTATAAATGAAATCTTCCAGATTTCATACATGTGGAAACATACATGCACTCTCTGCAACAATGTGACACAAGAAGAAATCCCTAATGAGCGCTTTGTATATGTATCCATACCTAATTGTGAATCCGTTCCATTTCAGCAACTTGTACAAAATGCAAACCATGGCAGATTATGTACTACCTGCAATTCGGATAATCTCTCCACCTTACTAATACAAACACATTGTAAATACATTATATTAATGCTTCTACGTTACAATGCAGATGGTACCAAAAACAACTGCAAGCTGACTGGATTCACAACAGGCTCAAGTGTCACTTGGTAAGAAAACCTTCACAACAATAGGTATAATCTACCACGCAGGAGCCACAACCAATGCAGGTCACTATACTGCATATATTTAAAAAAATGTGGATTGTTCAAATGTAATGATAGTACCATTACTCTAAAGCAGAGATTACCAGCAAATCTTAGAAATGCTTATTTAATCTTCTTAAAACAAAGATTTATTAACTAATCTGTACTTAAACATTAACAAAACTTTTATTAAAAAACTATAAACTGTTAGAATATGCCAACAGCTATCTAACTGCCCCAAGATTCTACAACAGCTAAACAGATAAATGAATACCACTAAATTATATAAAAGAATAAACAGTTAGAATACGCCAACTGGTATCTAACTGCCCCAAGATTTTACAATATCCAAACAGCTAAATCAATTCCACTTCATCATAACAAAAAATAGACAGTTAAAATATGCCAACAGGTATCTAACTGCCCGAAGATTTTACAATATCCAAACAGATAAATCAATACCACTTCATCATAACAAAAAATAGACAGTTAAAATATGCCAACAGGTATCTAACTGCCCGAAGATTCTACAACAACTAAAAAGATAAATTAATACCACTAAATTATATAAAAGAATAAACAGTTAGAATACGCCAACTGGTATCTAACTGCCCCAAGATTTTCAATAACCAAACAGATAAATCAATACCACTACATTATAACAAAAAATAGACAGTTAGAATACGCCAACTGGTATCTAACTGCCCCAAGATTTTACAATATCCAAATGGATAAATCGATACCACTTCATTATAACAAAAAATAGACAGTTAGAATATGCCAACAGGTATCTAACTGCTCCAAAAATCTGCAACAAGCCAACATATAGAACATTAGCCAGAAACAAGAAGTGAACACTGAAAACAAACAAACAGACTGTAGCATTACAAAAAAAGTTTTCTTTTATCTGTTATCGACTTCTTCTATGGGCCTAATGCATACTATGGCATCCTTTGTGAGCAAATGTGGGGAACTGGGGCTCATCTTAAACACCAGGAAAACCAAGACAATGGTATTTCGGCCAAGGTTTTCAAAAAGGGTGGAATTAGACATCACAGTCGCAGATTGTAAACTTGAGCAAGTGAGGTTTTATGATTATTTGGGGATTAGATTCCATGAAAACTGTCAATGGACTTCCCAAATAAACACAGCCTGCACTAGTTTGGAAAAACACAGTAGCAGACTGAGTGGTGGTATTATTGCTCCCTCAGCCCCCCCTCCCCCAAATGCACTTATCCATATGAAAACAGATCAAAGCCCTATTGGGGACCTGGCGTCCCTGAGAGCAAACCTTGATTGGATTAGACCATGGTCTATCCCTGGCCTTCAGAAATATTGGGGCACCTTAATTCATATTATGGACCTTGACTGGGGGAAGTGCCTGCTTTGAGTGATCCATACACAAAACACCTTACTGGCCTTGGACCAGTCAGACCTATGGACGAACCCTGTGGTTGCAAACAAATCAGCCTCATTCATATTAAAGAACGCAGTGGTTGTCTCTATTAGGAGAAAAAATGGAGGATGCTTGTAATAGCCTAGCCCTACATCATGGTTATCTTTAGTCCAAACTAGAATTTGGATACACAAAATATCTTGATTTTATTAGTCCCTCATATGTGCATGTACTATACTTAGAATTTAGGATGGGTGCACTCAGATTAGCAATGTTTATAAAGGGCTGTGGAACTACAAACACAAGTAAGTGTCTTATCTGTGGTGCTGACGAAGAAAGCGTAGCCCATTTTATGTTATTTTGCAATGAGCTAGGAACTTTAAAGATCCCGGTACCTGAGACCTATTCTAAGGGTGACAGGCATTAGACCCTTTATGGAAGCTTTGGCCTATTGCACAGGAGCACAGCATAAGTCTGTGGTGCATCTAGTGGCTAAATACATACACCGGGCCTGGCTGTGCAGGACTAAAATGATAAGTAAGCCAGCTCCTGCTTTAGATCAAGAGACAATCCCCTTTGAACTGCTAATATTTATTTGGAGTTTAGCATCAATTTAACTAATTATTAGTTTTTAATTTGTGCGCACATTGTGGCGTGCATTGGCCCATTTTAGTATTGGTGTGGGAAACAATGTCCTATTTTTATGACGTGGGGTCATGAATTCTGCTAAATACAAAATGTATGTGTGCATAAACTGTGTGTGTAAGATGATATTATGCGTTTTCCCATGGTGTAAATCATGAGTATCATGAGTTGATGTATTCATTATTAATTATGACGTGTTTCGCATTTGCTCTTTATTCCAACAAAAAAAGCAATTCATTCTCGTACAATGTATGCATTTAATGGTTTGTATTGCACATGAAGAGCCATATGCTTTGATCCATGGCATCATGCATGGATCCATGGAAATAGGCAGAGCAGTGTTTTTTTGCCAAGTCACTGTCACGGGTCATTGGCGCATCCATGGAATGCTGCTGCCTCCATCTGGGGTCTAGCGGCTGTGAGGACTTGTGGGAACCCAATGGAACATGGGTGCAGTCGGCATGGCTAATGATGGTGGGGTCGGAGGCTATGCTCTCATCACAGCATGAGTGGTGGGCAGGGAGATGCTCTGTGGCATACTAAAGACTTGCATCAATCCTCTGTCCCATCAATGTCAGCTGAGACATGCCATGCACTATATGAATGGTGCCAGTGGCAGTGCCAGTGACAGAGAGCTTCAGGATTGACACTGATTTCAGGAGCCATGGCAATGGTGGTTCTGATGTTGGTCTCAGGCTTGACCTTAGCCTTTATTAGTGAACAGTTCAGCGTAGGTCTCCCTTTTGTGGCGGTTCAGCATGATGATTTGCCCATCCCTTTGTACCCATGATGCTCAGCGTAGGTCTCCCTTTTGTGGCGGTTCAGCATGATGATCTGCCCATCCCTTTGTACCCATGATGCTTGGCTGACTTGAAGAACAGGTGGCCTCTGTATCCCGTGTCTCCTCCACCTTTTCTCTAGTGGCTGATGCACCTGTTGCTGCTGTGGACACTTCTGCTGGTGAAGAGCAGAAAATTGCGACACTCAAAGTTTGCAAAAGATAAGGGCTGCATGGTGTTTGGTAAATGCGCTAGGACTATATGGCGGTTGAAAATATCCTACAAACGTGCGTTCATTTCTGCCACCTAGAATCATTTATTTTAAGGATTTACCTTGCCTGTGTTTTGACAGTTTTTTAAATTAGAATACCTTGGCGTTAAGCCCAGATTCCAAGGGCTGGAACTGAGGTAACGGCCCAGCAGCCCAAGTTAACGGCCTGAATGAAGCGGGGCGTTAATGACGGCTCCAGACCATTACAACCCTTTCCAGCCCTGCAACAGGGGCTTAATGCCATTAGCACCGCGGTTTACCAAAGCGGTAACCCGGTGTCCTGAAAAAAAAGTATTTTTTGTTATTGAACAGGACGCTTCGCCTCTCGCGTCCCATTCAATGACTGAAGATACTGTTAAGATGACCGCCATGGAAAGGGTCCCTTTTCATAGCGGTCTGGAGAAGCTGGGAAGATGTGGTGGCAACCTGTCTGCCACAACAAAAAGGAAAGTGGGGTTGTCGAGGGTGGTTGGAAATGTTAAAAAACAATATTTAAGGGGACAGAGGGTGGGGGGAGGTTGACGGCCAGGGATCCAGTCATAAGGTGGCTTGGAGCGCAGGATGTGATTGTAGGTTTCAGCCCACATTTCTAGCCACCTGATTGGCTAGTACTCCTTGTCGGGTGCTAATCCAGAGGAATTACCATCATAATTTTGGAGGTCAATTCCCAGGAGAATTTAGTGCCTTAGGGCTTAGTTCCAAATGATGCTGGTATGAATTTTTAATTCAATATGAATTCACTCTTGTCACTAGAAATGTGAAGTGTGTTTAGGAGGAATAACTGGGGATTCATCATCAATAATATACAAGTAAAATGTTCAAAATGATTGCCTGGTGCAAGCATTGTATACATGGTAAAGGCCCTCATTACAACACCGGCGGTAACCAATGGCGCTACTAGCACCATGGTTGCTGCCGGTATTGTAACAAGTCCGCCAATGGTAAATGGGGAAATACCACCCCATTCCAAGATTGGCGGGGCGGTAATTCCCCATTTACCATTGGCCCTTCCCCATTCCCATTTTTGCCCCATAGGGCTCAATGGGACTGGTGAAGGCGGTAATTACGGTACCGTAAATTGCAGTACTGTAATTACCCCGGAGGTCCCTTTGCGGGTCCCTACTTTAACGACTGGTCCAGACCAGCCGTTAAGGTCGGGAGCCACAAAAGTACCCCGTAATCAGGCATTAAGGGTTTAATGGCGCCGACACCTTTTACGGCGCCGTTAAACCCTTAACGCCAGGGTCGTAATGACCCCCCAAAGAGTGTAGTCGAATGTGTTTTGTTATTACATAGCGCAATCCCTTTAGTAGTAGATTAGAAGAAAACATACAGCAATAGAAAGCTGGCACTTTAAAAATATAAAGCATACATGTTGATTGGAAAATACAATATTTGCATGGCTCTAATATCTGCATCAAACACATAAATAACATAACAAGTCTAGTTGTATCATTAGTACCCAGCATGCCGATGCCACGGGAAACAATGAACGTGGATTGGCTCAATTGCGAGCCATACCCCAGTGTAATCCCGTGTATGCATTTGCGTGCATCTCGTGCTTCGTCCAAAAGCATCCTCACTCACCTCCCCATTTATTACTACAGATCAAGTTGGCCCAAAATGACGCCCTGTTGATCGGTAGTAATAAAGCAGTACGCACGTTCTAGTCTTTCTAACACTAACGCGTACTGCAGCGGACGCCTTTTGAAACGGCAAAACAAATGCTGCTTGAAACGTATAACAACGCCATTAGTATCCCCAGGCTAAAAAAAACAAAATACTAATGGTAATAAGCCCCTCGCCGGTGGGCCATTACCGACTAATGGTAATACCCCCAGGGTCTCTGTTAACGCCCTGGCTACGCTCGGGCCTATAACTATGGGTGGGGGACATAACCTTAGGCTCGGGGCTTATTGCCAAATTACTCACCAGCAAAAAACAAAAATTGAACTGCTATTTAAGCAGTAATATTGATTTCTGAGCGCCATTAACTGCTTCCACCAAATAGTTTAAATGTGCTGGGTTTTTTTCGTGATATGGGCTCCATGCATATTTTGCGTGCCCAGTCTCCTGTCAAAAAAAAAAAAAAAAAACATAATGGCACCACTGTTGAAAATAGAACAGGGAAATAATCCCTTTAGTCTTTCTTTGGTGGCAGCCACAGATAGTGAGGGATTACTGCAGCCAGAACATGAAGCCCCAGGCCACCAGGTATGACATTGAGCAGGCATGGAGTTTGGGGTTGATGTAGACACCAGGGATGTTAGGAGGCACACAGAAGGGTTGGGGAGGAGGCAGCTAGGGAATAAATGGCCACACCAATGGACGGGGCGCCAGTGGATGTTAGAATGCAAGCAGACACTGGCAGTTTCCAACTGCATTGCTAGCTACCTGATTGGCTGAGCACACACTTTCACTGGATGCAGCTAGATATTGGCTGCATTCCAGAGTTGCCGATTGGCTGCCACACCATACCTGAGTGTCAATCAAACATAATCAACTATCACAGTTGAGAAGTGCAGTAACCAAGCTTGTGAAAGGCACCACTCATTATTCTAGCTGGCATTTTAACATGTCATTAAAGCCATGGACACATTTACGAATATCGTTCCTCTGAGCATATTTCTCTGACTATGCAATCGTTAGTTGCTAAGGAGACATTTTGTTTTATACACTTGAACGCTTATTGAAAACTAGAACGTCTACTTTTAAATGCACTTTTTTTAAAAACGCTTAATGTGTTTCTCTGCGAAAGGAACCATGCGTCAGTTTTTTTCTTTGAACGACACCAGTTCCGCACTTAAACATTTGCAAGAAGGCTTCAAACATAGTCAGCAAGGATCCAATTAATAAATGGAATGATTTTTAAGAAATGCAATCCCCCTTATCGCATGTCACAAGGGTACTGGGTGTGATCACGGCGTAGTGTGATATTGCAAAGGAACCCAGCCTTTCTCCGCCTTCCACTTTTTCGTCACTGGACTCATGGTGACTTGCATAATCCTTATAATGTAAGAAAGTGGGCAGTTTACCCCATGCATTATAACAATTCCAACAAAGCAGTAACGAATGCTATAAGCAATTGGCAGGAAATACCTGTAGCAAGATTATCAGGCACACATTAGTACCTTTCAGGTGACTTTTATTGGTATATTAATACGACTAATTGGCATGTCCGAATGATTAAAAGTCAATAGAATATCTTGACTGGCCATTGGCTTCATGCATTTAGGATGCATTGTAACACACTGAGAGTACACGATGTTTCCAGGGGTCGCTCCATGTCAAATTGAACTACATAATCACTGAAAGAATCTAGGTAACGAGCAGTAATGATATGCCCATTGCACATGTGTATGAAACAGAACCACCTCCGCCTTTAGAGGCTGCACCATTGCAAAGACAAGCCTACAGTATCTAGATTACATTGCTGTTTTACAGTGATGAATACTTTGTAACAGATAGCTCTTTCTGGGAGCTGCAAACATAAGGAGGGTCCAATCTTTTCATGTGGGTTAGGATTGGATTCTTTGGGGTTACAATGGAATATGTCTTCTTTATTTATACGCATTAAATACTTTAACAACTTGTTACATTAAGCATCTACCCACAAAACAAGGCCTCATTCTAATCTTGCCAGATGGGCAGAGGATAATAGCCCATAATAATGCAATGGATGGGATGGGCTACTTCCTTCCATTCTGATTTGTTTAAAAATACAATGGAAAATGGCGGCTGTGAATCCTGTTTATCCATGGGTAATAGCCACCGTGTTCATATGGGCACAGTGGAGATCTGCAGTGTTCCTATACATTATTTTAGAGGTATGCACCATGATTGATCTGGGTTTTTGAAAGTGAAGAAGCATAGCGGCAATCCCTAGACATAGAGTCTGCTGGAGCAGGAATAGCCATGCCTCATCACATGGACGATTACATAATGGGCGTGACTCCATGCTCATTGCTATTTGAATAGGCTCACAACCCAATTTCCAGGTGTAATGCAGCTGGCAAAGGGGCAAAGCTGAGGTAGAAAATGAGGTTATAGACATGTTCATTGCAGTTCATCCTACAAGCACCGCCATCCAACTACTGCTACTCTGACTTCCAACAACTACAACTCTGTGCCTTCCATCTGCTACTGCTCCACCCTCCAACTACTAGTACTCAAGCCTCCAACCATTATTCAGTCACCATCCCTTTGCCCTGTAACATGCCTCTCACATTCAGACCTCACCAGCCATTGGTCTCACAGCCACACACACACTTACATCGCAGAACCACTATCAATCGCAAACCAATATGTCACATGTTCAAACACTCTTCTCCACATTCTGCCTCTTCTTCCTTCTTCCTGCTGGTCTCTTGGTCGTCCACCACTGCTGACCACACTTGGTATACCCACAACTTTGTGTGTCCTACTGTTCCTTATCTGTCCCTCTCTTCCTATGGATTGGCTTCTTTCTTTAGCCAATCTTCTTTCTCTGTCCCGCTCAGTGGGGAGGGTTGGGGGGGTGGTGGGGGGGGGTGTGTGTGAGTGTGTGTGTAGCCAAGCTTTAAGAGGCATAACGCTTGCCCACCTGTCATATGGCCGGTCGCCGAAAGATGATAATAAATCAAGATCATCAGTAGTGGTCTGGGATTCCATTCCCAGCTGGTGATGTTAAGCTCTTGAAAAAGTCTCTGGTGTTTTAGTGGCTATGAGCGGGCACTCCCACAAGTGCATCCTAACAGGACCAAGCAGTTGCCACGTATGCTCACATTTTTCCCTCATGAAACACCCCTTCATCACCTATCATTAACACTGCCACGTCTGAAACAAAATTGCCCCAAAAATGCTGAAGTGCACAATATAACACCCCAACTTGTACCGTCTGTCATGACCACTACCAAAGTGCCCTGTGATGTTGGAACTGTATCTGTGCCCATTGTTATGACCACTACCAAAGTGCCCTGTGATGTTGGAACTGTATCTGTGCCCATTGTTATGACCACTACCAAAGTGCCCTGTGATGTTGGAACTGTACCTGTGCCCATTGTTATGACCACTACCAAAGTGCCCTGTGATGTTGGAACTGTATCTGTGCCCATTGTTATGACCACCACCAAAGTGCCCTGTGATGTTGGAACTGTATCTGTGCCCATTGTTATGACCACCACCAAACAGCCCTGTGTTATCCCACTCCCCCATCATGCCCCCATTCCTATCATCCCCTCAGCTTTCCCACTTAAATGTGCCATGATCAACTGCCGGTCCCTACCAGCACATGCCTTGGATATGCACGACTTGTTAGACAGTAACAACCTTGACCTACTGTTCCTCAGCGAAACATGGTTGTCCAACACCTCTGGCCCAGCCCTCTCCCTCGCAATACCACCTGGTTTCACTATCTATAGACAGGACCGCCTCACCCAAAGAGGGGGCGGGGTAGCAGTCATAGCCAGAGAATCAGTAGCCATTCGAATGATTCAAGGGAACCTTGATCCGGCCACCGACTATCTCCTACTCAAGCTCCAACTCTCTCATAACTGCACTCTCACCTTTCACCTTGTCTATCGCCCCCCTGGCCCCTCCAATGACTTTCATGATGCCATTACCCACGCACTGTCTGATAATCTAAAGAAATCATCCAAAATCCTGCTTCTAGGTGACCTCAACCTCGGCCTGAATGACCCAAGTGACTCACACGCAAAGGCCCTCCGCAAAGCCCTCTCCACTCTGGGCTTCTCCCAAACCGTCTCCAGCCCTACCCACTCTAAAGGTCGCACCTTGGACTGGTTATCTCACCATAACTTCTCCATCAGCCAACCTGTGATCTATCCAGTTCCATGGTCCGACCACCATTGCATCCAATTTGACATCATCACTACCAAAGGGCCTACCTCACCCACCACTCCCCTACCGGCCACACTCGCACGAAGCTCCAAGCAGCTCACTCATGACAACCTAGCTCAACACCTTTCGGTGCCCGCCTTACTGCCCCCATTCTCCAATGACCCAGAAACACTGGCCGATGACTTCAAAAGGGCCATCACCCAAGCCATTGACACTGTGGCCCCACTCACCCTCAAAAAAGCCAAAACAGTGAAGCAAACTAATGCATGGTTTACCCAAGAACTCCTGCAGTTGCGCGCAAAAAAGAGAGCTGCCCTCAAGTCATGGAGCAAATCCCCCTCAGAAAACACCAAGGATGCCTTTAAAGCACTATCCAAACAATACAAAACTGCCATCACCACTGCTAAAGCCTCCTCCTTTAACACGAGGATAGCCAATGCTAAATCAGGGACAAGAGAAATATTCTCTATCTTCAGAGAGCTGGAGACTCCTTCCACACCCCCTTCTTCTCTCCTCATGGATAAAGCCTGGTGTAACACAATCCAGTCAGCCATGCTGAACAAGCTTGAAACTTTGCAGGCAAAGATCATCGCTCATCAAAAAGCTCTGGACACACTCATAGCCAAGAATCACAATAACCCACCTCCACCTAAGACCATCCCCAGCTGCTCCCCAGTGTTTGACTTTAAAGACATGAGCGAAACAGAAGTCATCACACTTCTCCAGTCTATCAAACCATCAAATTGTAAAGGAGATGCCTGCCCTGCACAGGTCATCAAGGACTGTGCACCCTCCCTAGCCCCATTCATCACAGCATTCATCAATGCCTCCTTCCGGTCCGGCCATGTCCCCCTTGGTCTCAAAGAAGCGTGGGTTCGTCCGCTGCTTAAAAAACCCTCCTTGGACCCTACCGTCCCGGGAAATTACCGGCCCATAACCACTGTCCCCTTCCTCTTAAAAATCCTGGACAAAGCAGCCTACCTGCAAGTTCAGAAATTCCTTGAAGAGAACCATCTCCTTGGCCTACGTCAATCAGGGTTCAGACCTCGGCACGGCACAGAAACTGCCCTCCTTGACCTGAAAAACCAGATCGATGACCTCAGAGACGCAGACAAACCTGCACTCCTACTGCTCCTAGACCTCTCTGCTGCATTTGATCTAGTTGATCACAAGACCCTTTGCCACCACCTTTCCACAGCCGCAAACTTTTCGACCAAGGCCTGCAAATGGATTACTTCATTTCTGCAAGACAGAGCAATGAGGGTTTTCTCTGACTCCTCCTGTGCAACTCCCAGCACCATCAAATGCGGGGTTCCACAAGGCTCCTGTATTGCCCCCACTCTATACAACCTCTTCACCAGGCCACTATTCAAAATCCTGGATGCCCTGGGAATCTCATATACCAACTATGCAGATGACACCCAGGTGCTCATCCCCCTCACGGGTGATTACCAATCTGACACTAACACCCTCAGCTCCATCTATGCGACTATCCAATCCTGGATGGCAGAAAACAGTGAGAAGACCGAGCTTCTACTGGTAGGCTCCCCCTCCACCCTGAACAAACTTGACCAACTATACTCCTCCTTCACCATTGATGGCACCCCTATCACTGTCTCACAATCAATTAAAACACTGGGTGTATACCTGGAACCTAACCTATCTATGGACAGACAGGTCAACGCCATTGCATCCACCTCTGCCTACCACTCCAAACTCATCAACACAATAAGACCCTTCCTGTCACAACAAAATTGCCTTACCATTGCCAGGGCCATAATCGGATCCAGATTGGACTACTGTAATGCCCTCCTGGTAGGCACCTCAGCCAAGAATCTTGCCAAACTACAAATCGTTCAGAACAATGCTCTCAGGGCCGCTACTGGACTCTCGCGTAGGGATCATATTTCTGCACTTAGAAGGCAGGTCCACTGGCTACCAGTCAAAGAAAGGATCATATTCAAAACCCTTGCCCTGACACACAAGTGCCTTCATGAACAGGCACCCCCATACCTGGCACAGAGAATCTCTAAACCCCCTTCCTCCAGGCCTACCAGAACCCCCTACTCCAACCTGATTGCTATTCCTAGAACACGCAAAGTCCGGGCTGGCGGCACCAGTTTCCCAACTATGGCAGCCACCCACTGGAATTCACTCCCCCCTCACATTAGGACTATTGTCTCCCATGCAGCCTTCCGCAAGGCCATCAAAACCAGTCTCTTTGTATGACTTGCATTGTGCAACCGCAATCCCCGCAATGTACCATGATCTAAATATATATTTAACCCTATATCATGCATTGTATCGTCACTAAGTCTATCCACCTGGGCGGCTTCACTGTAACCCTTAAGCGAGCCTTATGTAACCCTATATCATGCATTGTATCGTCACTAAGTCTATCTACCTGGGCGGCTTCACTGTAACCCTTAAGCGAGCCTTCTTTGAGTACTGCTATAGCGCCGCGATGCCTGTGGGCTGTAGTGCGCTCTACAAATACAAATAAATAAATAAAATAAAATAAATACTCTCGCTCCTCTGCCCGTACTCTGTGTGGCTCTGCGCTGGTCTGGGCTGGCATCAGAATTGCTCGGTTTCCTCTCTTGTGCTGATGGACTATTGGTTTAGCAAGCATGTCCTTCAACATTGCAGTGGATAGGCAATGTGAAAAAAAACACCGGAGAACATTTTCCACTAAAGGAATGGTAGGAGACAGCAGTCTGAAAACAAACATTATTGCACATGAGGAAAGATAAGGACCTGAGCACCTCATTGTTGTTACTATCCTTTCCAGGGCTAAGACTGGGGTTAGATTCCTCACGTGTAGCTGAGGAGAGGAAACCCCATACTGGCTTGACAAGGCCATTGGGCTGGCCTGGTCACACTGTAAACTGCCAGGATCTATCATGTCTCAAGGACAGCGTTTGAGAGAAGGCGGCTTGCAATGCTCCATATGATGTTGTTCATCTAGTAATTGAAGTGTTTTGCTTCCTGGTAAATTCTGCCCATCATGTTCGTGATGCTAGAGGATAAGAGAGAACAAGGAGCATTGCTCGAAAAGTCTCAAAGGTAATTCCAGTGCAGCGACAGGGTGGCTTGTATCTTCTGGCAAAGCATGGGTCTGTGGCATATGATATCATTTTGTTTCAACTACAGACTCCCTTATGTGTTTGATGAAGAACTTTAAGATGTATTTGCAGCCACGTTCATCAGTTGCATGGTGAAGGTAGAAATAGGAAGCCTGCATACAGTCTTGCAGCCACACTCTGCAAAGGGCAGTTGTAGGTCAAACCACACTTTCCTTTCTAGAGTTTGGGGCATGTTCAAGCAGAAAATAGAGGTGACATCCCATATTTCGCAATCTGAGGGCCTTGTCTTTTGGAGCGGATGTATCACAACATAAATTAATAAGTCCAATCAAGGCACTACCTCCATGACGAAAAGCATCATAATGCATTTCTTTCATAAACACCAATTACAATGAGGATGACGGTGTCCGGACATTTTGTCGAAAGACATTTTGTCGAAAGTCATTTGGTCGACGGAATTTGGTCGAAAACCAAATGGTCGATTTTTTTTTTATTTATATATATATTTTTTCGGTTTTAGTTTAGGGAAAAAAAGTTTTTTTTAGAAAAAAATTGGGTTGGGGGGGACCCCCCCCAAAAAAAAAAAAAAAGTGAAAATAAAAAAAAATACAAAATCAACCATTTGGTTTTCGACCAAATGGTTTCAACCAAATGTCCTGTCGACCATTTGTTTTCGACGAAATGTCTGGTAACCGAGGATGACCCCAATGGTGATTGGTGCCAGTTTGTAGAGAGATCAAATGCAGGAAAAGATGTTGTTCCCCTTCATTTGTACTTCTGTCTGGAAGTAGAGCAAGTGTGGGGCAAGCTGAGGAGCCTAGAGTCCTTCAAATACAGGAGGATAATGGTTCTTAGTGAGCCTGTTTTGAATAGGTCTGCTCCCAATTTTGTGGTGAGCTGGGGTTTGGCCTCAGAACGCAGTGCTGCCTGGCAGGTGGTTTTAAGGCATCCATCCATCCAAACAAACGAGAAGAACCTCCTGAATTGTAATTCTGATCCCTCTATTCAGAAAGAGAATGGCTACTAAATAAAAACATCACAGCTAATAGAGCAGGACCATGAATGGTGTACTACACGCCAGTGTCAGACTGGGAAAAAAAGGAAAGCAATGTGGTAGCAGGTAAGATTCTATCAAGAGAGAAAGGAGAGGGGGCAGAAATAAAATGAAAAAAGGGATCAACATGGAGGAAATGGATTATAAGATGGCAACTGAAAAAAATGGCAAAATGAAGAGGATCAAGTTGTTGTTAAGAAACTTTTGAAGATTTGACATGCAATAAGCTGGTGATTTTAGTTACCAAATAAACCAAAACTGTATATGGCATTGGAAGGAGTGGAATTAGATCTGTGTGAAGGCCAAAGGCATTTGAGAAAAGGACCACATGAGGTGCAGAGGGGCAGCATGAATTACACATAGACCTTATAGTAATTGAAAGAGAGTCAACTTTAGACGGCAGAGAGCAGAAAACAAAAGAGGTCAGAGGTCAGGCTGAGAGAGAGAGATCGGACACTTCTTGTCTAAGGAGAAAGTTACCTTTAGAGCAAAAAAAAAATAAGTGGTAGAGGAGTCAGAAGTACTGCGGAGAAGAGGGAGGTGCCGACAATGGCCTCTCATCATCCACAAGGCTTTCTGGCGCCTGGGAACCCCCAACATCCAAATCTCTCTCCCTAAATACCCTCCTCCTAGATACCTTCAGTCTTCTAGCTCCAATTGTCTGCAGATCAGATGCTTCACTAAGCAGAGAGTGAGAGGTAGAACTCTCTCCTCTGCAGGAGCCTCCCTCTGTAAAGGTCCCTGCCCCTCTCAGGCTTGAGCAAGATCTCATCATGTTCTGTAAGCTCCTCAAGACCGTCCTTTTCTCTTCTTCCTTCCGTATTCCCCTCCCCTGCTAATGCTCCCATGGGCCGCAGTGACTGGCTGCCTGGTGCCAGGCCCTCTCACTTAATCCACTCCCTTCCTCACACCTATCATGTTCCCTAACACCCTGCCCCCATGCACAACCTGGCACTTACCCACCTGGCTTTGCCTTAGCACTCGCCTAGCCCCTGTGGTCCTCTTTGCCACCACCACCATCCTTTCACTTGCACCCTCTCCTCTTTGCCCTGCGCTTCATTTCCCACCCTAGCACTTCACATTTTGTGCAGACCTGCACTTCTCCCTTCCCACCCTTCTCTCCCTCACACTTCTTTTTACTGCTCTTGCATGATCTGAAGGTCACAGACCTAGTAGGACCTTTATTGCTATCATTCTCCCTTGTCCCAACCCTTTATTGTCTTGTGACGCCTTCAAATGCCATTTGTGTATAGGCGCTTTACAAATATCCAATAAATAAAGGAATACATAAATAAATACATAAGTATTGGAGTGTTGGAGGTGCTATGATTAAGCTTCTGAAATTTTAGGGTTCCCCAATTTGTCTCCATTGATTCACATCCCACTCCTGAGACCAAATGTGTAAGGAAGGCATGGTATCAATAGTAAGACAGACACAAGTAGCCACAGTTCAAGGGTGTTTATTGAACTTCAAAAAATGTTTGATCCATCCCCTATCTAATCCTTAATCTGAAGTCGGAGCAAGCTATGTCCATCACAAAATAATAATAACGCACTCCTAGTAGTATCTTGCCAAGTTAAAAGGGCTTCTACTAATAAACATGTAGCCAGTCCTTACCTCTAAATCCAAATAGCGTGAGAAACAATGTTATGTAAAAGAAAGAAGTGTTCAAGAAATGATGTCTCAGGATATTCAGACCGTTGGCCTCCCTTCCCCATGCTTTCAGCAGAGGACAAGTTGATGCACTCTAGCTTAGCACAGTCTCTGGCTTCTCAAGCATGAGGATGTAGTTCAAACATTAGCATCAGGGTCTTCCGTGCCCAAGTCTCTTTGCCTTTCAAAGTCTATTCTTTCAGAGGATCTGATGCAACAAACAAACAATAAGTTATTTTCCACATACTCAATTTCTCAGGTGATTCACTATTCTCCTCGGACCCCCCTGAGCCGGGCTCAGATCCTCTTTCACACAATGCTCATAGGAGTTTCATGCATCCAATTTCTCGGGAGATTTAGGTTTCACTTAGGATCCCCTTTCAACACAATGTTCAATCAGTCTTCCTCCACCGGGCTCGGACCAATTTTAATTTACTTTAACCCAAACTTGCTTTATCCAAAAGCTTTCATCTGATCTCCTTCGTTTGGGCTCGGACCAACTTTATCTACTTTATCGTCAACTTTCTTTACTCTATTAACATTGAAGACTTTCGATTGTGCACAGGACTTTGGCCGACCCATTGCAGGACCAGTTGGATTCACAATCCTTTGTCACTTGTTCACTTTTGCCACCTCTCAGTTGGATACCTTACAGAAACCTTCAAATGAGTATGCACGTGGTACCAGACCACTCTGTCTTAGGTTTCATATCTTGGTTTCAAAGTTCGATCACTCATCCGTTGTCCAATTTTACTTGCATTGGTTGTCACATGCACTTCATACACTGTTCACTTCAGCGTTTACCATACAATGTTGCCTCTTGCAGCCTTGGCTTCAACACAGACCGGTCTAGTATCGGTCTCCCCAACTCACCCGCTGTGTTGATTTCACTGGTGCTGCTTTGTTGCAAAGGACAGTACTACAGCAGCAGGTGATTCTCCCCGCCTTAATAATCAACACAGGAAAGCACCGGGTACCTCAGACACACAATCACACAATGCAGGATACAGGTTTCCTGGTTTTACGCTTTCTATTCTTGAGGTTTTATGAAAGTAACAGCTCCTTGTCCAAAAGGTCAAGGGAACTTCTCCCCTCACAATCCCCTTCTGTTTTGCTGTCTTCTTCCTCATGTTAAACTGCCATCTTGGAACTGCGAACTGCTGTCCCCTCGTGTGCTCTTCCTCGCTAAGAGTGTACTCTCGTGCTAAGCCTTTTATTTGTGTGAGGAAGTGTAATGGAAATTAGGTGTGTGTGATGGTCAGTAATTGCCTAACCCTGCCTGACCATTGTATTGGTCCATTTTCTCTGATAGCTGGCTGTCCGTGAGAAAGTGTTCATGTTGTGAAAGGGGGGGGTTGAGTTCCTAAGTATCCTATCGGGTAGAAGGAGGCAAGGGTGTTATAGGGAAGGGGATACTGCATCTCGCCATCTGGTGTCCCACTCACACTCCCCGAGGATCCCTCACCCAGGTGATCCTCCCGCACTGGTCCACCCCCAGGAACTGGATCCAAATGCGATGGCCTCTGTCCTGCCCACCTGGAAGACAGATCCCGAGGACTAGCGGGTGAGACACCTTCAGGTTTCATGATGCAACAAGCATATGAGTGCCCCTCCCCAAGCTAACACTATACAGTGGAGAAGGGCAGGACCAGAATGAGCTGGATGATTCCTATGCACATATACACACACACATACATATGCTTTCCCAACTAACCACCACTTTGTCTTTTGTTTTCTCCTCAGGACCGTGGGGAGTGGTGGCATTGGCGGGGCAAGAGGTTGCAATGCAACCCCACCAGAAGACAAGGAAGCTTAAAGAATATGTACCTCTTGACTGTTTTTGACTGTTTCTTGACTCTTTCTGTGGGTCTTTTTCACATAAACACACAAACACACCCGCGCTTTCCAAACTAACCAACACTTTGTCATGTGTTTTCTCTTCATGATAGTGAGGGAGTGGTGGTATTGGTGGTGCAAGGGGTGGCAATGGGGTCCCACCAGAAGACAAGGAAGCTGGCAGAACAGAATCCCCACTAAAGGATATGTACCTCTTGACTGTTTTTTAGTGTTTTTTGGACTCTCTTTCTTTGCCTTTTTCACATACATACACATGCACACACACACCCACACTTTTCCAACTACCGCTTTATCTTATTATTTGTTATTAGAACATGAAAAAACAGGTAAGTTACTACAAATGCACACTAATACATATAGTCACTGCAAACACTTTACTGTTTAATAGGACAGAATACACAGCCACATTAATCACCACTCAAACCCATCTTCTTCAAACATGAGCAATCATGTATGACTTAATGTAAAGAGTGCAGGGGGTATCTGTACTGCTGCCAACTATATGGTTGGGGTAGAGGCAGGGAACACCACAGCCAAGGTTCACTAATGGTAGCTATGGACGAGCAACCAAGACTGAGACTCAAGGGAGGTGATGCAGGCTGGTTCTTAGGTACAGTGAACTCTCACACTCCCCACAATGGAACATCCGCACACTATGTTAGGTGATAACACAGTTATTTTATTTAAGGATAAAAATGCAGGTAAATATATACAAATAAATAAGATTCACTTTGTACTAGAAATCTAATCAGGTAACATAACTTTATAAATGCAGTTCTATGTGGTACCACTGTCACGTTTAAATTCAGATTTATTTATAATGCACCAACTGCTCACGGTTATTAAAAAAGCATTTACATTAGTAGGCAAGGGTTAACCTAATAAACATTAATCTAGAAAGGCAGGTGATACTTAGAACATAGGACGATTGTTTTCCTTAGTGTGAAAATGCGATACTGTGTGAGGATCCCTCCCCCAACCTGGGGAACCTGTAAGGAAAAGCTAAGGTGTACTTTATGGTGTATATTACAGCCCATTCAAAATAAGTTCATTAATAATCTGCTTCTGTCCAAAGTACCTGGGACATCACAGGAGAACAGGATCCAAGACGAATCTGGGACCCCTGGATGAATCCTGATGATTGAAGATGTTCTTCCTCATCACAGTACCTTGGAAGACAAAGTGGCAGAGTTTCTCTGCTTTCCTCCATGATGGACCTCCCCTTGTAGGAAGGAGTTACTGTGACATCAATGTCAAGCAGGAGAAGGGACCAAAATGCAGGTCTGTTGCGGTGGTCTCCATTGTCATGTTGCTACGCTGGCTGTGGATGTCCCACAAAGATGAAAGTTGCTGTGGACCTCAACAAGGCTTGGATGATGAAGGTAAGTAACTTGGTGGTCATCTAGGACTTTCATTGGCAAAGGGTGCTATGACAGAAGTAGGTGTCAGGTTTTGTTATTTCTCAGTTGGGGACCTTTCGGTTTTTCAGTGTTGCATCCACAGATGACAGGATGGCTTCTCGCTTTGTGAACTAAAGCACCAGACTACACTGCTGACCCTTGCCAAGCCTGGACCTTTGGGACACTTTCTTCTGTATTTGGTGGCACGAAACCCAACAGTAGGCACTTCTCTGTAGGCAGATGTCGTGGTTGCAGAGCCCTTTGAAGATTTCTTCAGATGGTTGGAAATTTGGGAGCTCCATGCATCAGGCATCACTATGCCAGGCTTCCCTGTCTTCTGGGTGATACACAGCAACTTGGCTTCCAGTGGTCACAAATACTCCTCAAGACCCTGGATGACACAGACGGCCTTCTTGCACACAAGAGGTCCAGGCACTCCTCTTTTGGACCCACAAAGGTACCTCTTCAGGACATCAGGCATAAAGGATTGGCTTTCAGGACACTTCAGTTGAAGAGCTGCAGTTGTACGAAGTCGCCCTGTAGCTACAGGAAGAGTTTGCCTCTCCAAGTCCTCTCTGGTTCAGTCCTCAAATCAGCAAAGCAGCTTTTGGATTTTATGAAGAGTTGCAGCAGCAGACCTCTTCCTCCAGGTGGATTTAGGATACAAGCTTCTTGAGACTTCAGATTCTGCTTTGGTTTCGACTTTGAGCTTCTGACAAAGAGTGTTGGGTCCCTTGCTTTACATAAACCTCCCTATTCACAAAGGCTGAGATAGGCTCAGTCAGAAAATCATACACTAGTGCATTTATCAGGCAGCACCCAATCAGGCTCACAGGCATTCAGGCCCTTCACCCAAAATCAGACACCCATAACACAGGATGTGGAATGGAGACAACTTGCATGCTTTCAGAGCATTTAATGCATTCAATCATTGGGCATCATTACGACCCAGGCGGTAAGTTACCGCCTGGGCCATGACTTTACCACCATGGCATAAACTACGTTTACGCCATGGTGGTTGGCGGACTTACCGCCCCATTCCGACCTTGGCGGGGCGGTAAGTCCCCATTCCTCATTTACCCTTCCCCATTCCCATTTTTGCCCCATAGGGCATAATGGGAGTGGGGAAGGCGTTAATTACGCCACCGTAAATTACGGTGGCGTAATTAACTCCATGGTCCCTTAGCGCCATGGATTTTAACACCTGCTAAAAGCAGGTGTTAAAACCTCCATGGCGCTAAGGGACCTCGGAATCAGGCGGTAAGGGTCGGCGGTGTTTACGCCGCCGTAAACCCCTTACCGCCTGGGTCGTAATGAGGCCCGTTTTCATTCAGGGCAGGCTCAGGTAGGACCACAGAAATTGTGACCCACAACCAAAACCAGATACCCACAATACAGAATGTGATTTCACTCCAATCTCCATTAAGGCAGGTCCTGCCCCTTGGGTGTAACCACAGCATCAATCCCTGGGAAGGCTCTTACTAGTCTATCAGGAGCAGTCCCAGCTCCATATATGGTCCTTCCACCCAACATCCAGTCAGGGGAAGCGGGCAGAGCAGTGGCCATCTTGCCTTTGTCCAGGAATCCATTGATTCCTCTGGCAGGGCCTGCGTGTACCAAAAAGGGAGGATGCCCAGAGTCACTGTCAAGTCAGCATGTTGCTGCAAACAGCCCATACCCTGCTCTGTGGGCCGCCACACAAGGGGCCTCATTACGAGTGCGGCGGTAAGGGGTTAACGGCACCGGTAAGTATGTCGGTGCCATTAACCCCTTACTGCCGCATTCCAAGGTCCCTTAGCGGGTCCCACTAAGGCCGGCTGGTTTTACCAGCCGCCCTTAGCGGGAGCCACTAAGGGACCAGGGAGCTAATAACCGGCCCGCTATGCTATTTGTGGCCCCGTTATTAGCTCCGTCCACATTCCCATTGAGCCCTATGGGGGCTCAAGTGGGAATGGTTTTCAGAATGGGTACTTACCAGGTCCTCCAAGGTTGGAATGACCTGGTAAGTCCCCATACTGAGAACCTGGACCCGGTATGGGGGTAGCCATGGCGCTAATAGCGCCATGGCTACCTCCAACCTCGTAATGAGACTGAATTTGCCCAAAAACATACACTATGGGTTTTCCCCTACCCATGGGTGCAGTGAGTGTATCCTATTGGTCCTTGTCTACCAAGAATAAAAAGGAAGATCACCACTGCCAGGGCTCCAGACTAGACGCCCCTTTGCAGGTAAAAAAAATCAGAAAACACAATCTAAGGAGGTAGTTGGACAAGAGCGAGGTGGGGTGACTCCAAAGCATTTCTAGCATCACACCTAACCAGTGTCTTGAATTCAAAGTACCAAGATAACGTTTTTGGTGGACTGACATATCAGACACAATGTCAAACAAGAATGCAAGATGATCAGTCTCAGTTTGGGCATGCAGTGTTTTGGAGTCCCCTCAGTGAGCGGGTTGTTGAGTAGGACGAATGTGGGTGCCCTTGCGGTGGAGCAGTGGTTCTTCAATCATGCAATTCGGCGGTCCCAAGAGTGCTTTGTAGTTTGCCAGGCCAAGTCAGGCTTTAGGCGCTGAGATGCATTGGCAAGTGATGCTCCAAGTTCAAGTTGGTGGGCGACCTTGAGGTGGTGATCTTGGGCGCATCAGTGTACGATCAATGAAGCAGCATTTTCGAGGGATAGCTTGGACGAGCCTTGCTTGTAACCCCTGGTTAGAGTTGGAGAGTGAATCTCGTGTGATTCTTGTTCCGGCAGTGAGTAGTCACGTCGGGGCAAGCAGGTGTCGACATTTGTTGTCTACCTGAAATAGTGAAGAGAGGCACAAGTTGTAAGAACACAGCTTTAATGCAGGTCAGCTAGTTTTGTGAGACTGGAAAATGGAACTCTCAACCCACCCACATTGGGAAGCAGTATTTGAAATTGGAAACCACAGAATTAGAATACATTCCATACAACGGGTGTATGCTAATTCCACCCCTTCTACTATTCACCTACCCATACAAATCTAATAACACCAAACTTGACCTACCCTGATTGGCTAATACCGTGAAGTGTTATATCATGTGCATCCACAGCGGAGTCCTATCATGCAGTTAATAAGAAGAACAACATCTACCCCAATAGCAACAAACTAGATAGAGTATTATTCCCTATCTTGCAACCAGACATTTTTGCAAAATAAACTTTTACCAAGCCCTGCTACTCTTCCACGTTGGAGCCTGTGCTTGCAATTATTGCATGTTTATCTGCCTATGCCAAGCACACAAACCATTGGTTCTTGGAACATTCTCATCTCTGGGAATGGTTTCTTTGGAAAAATACAGCAGAGGCCTAAATCCTAGGACAAAGACTTTATATTGTGTACTACCAATACACAGCACCACGTAATTGGCTGTCTTGGAGACTCTCTAGAGTGCGGTAGAAATGATACCCAATCCATTAAACTGCAGAAATGAATTAAATAATTGGCAGATCAATTCACTTATATAATATTCAATCATATTCACAAAGCCTTTATTTGTTCTTGCATTTAAAATGTTGCACCTGCATATTTACACTGCTTTGCTAGGACATAATACTTTGGGCTTCATTATATTTATGCCGGCCTGGAAACAACGGTGCCGGTAAGGTTACTGGAGCTGTTGTTTCTAGACCGGCATACTACAGGTCTGCCTGCTGGAGCCGCTGTGCCCAACAGGTCAGACCCTGCCAGGCACAGCAGCCACGGTAGGCAGACCGCCACGGAAGCACAGGAATCTCTGGCACTGTTAACAATGGTAACAGTGCTTCCGTGTTCCCCATTGGGGAATGGGGAGTTACAATTTACTGGTGCCTGACTTTCTGGGCCATCAGGGTTGTAATTCACCAGTGGCACCGGGAAGTCAGGCACTGTTAAATCATTTGGAGTTCGGTGGTAGCACGACAGAAGCACCGGCAGGGTTACCTCTGGACTAATAATGTTCACGGGTTATATGCAAACAGTAGTTTGGCAGGTTGGAGGTACGCAGACACCATCTCTATTGTTCATGATGCATGGAACTCAGAGTGAACAGTTTGGTGCTATAGAAAGAGAGCTTTGGCTGGTCTGGCCCTCTGGTTGCTGTGAGGCCTTTGTGAAATACTCGAGGACAGGATGCTCCAGTTCAGGGTCTGCACTTCCAGCTTAGAAGATCCTTTGCAGAGTGGTTGGTCCTGCTACAGAGAGATACATAACTAAATAGCCACACTGCAACATATGGAACAGCACTTCAAAGCTTTACTGTATAATAGACCACTGTAGTTTTCTACTGAAGTGAAGAAGGGAATTCAAAATAGAATATTCAGCCATATTATTCACCACTCCAACCCATCTTCTCCATCATTGCTTGCATGTCCATCTTGAATATGGGTTGGTGGAAGAAGAATCATTGATATTTCCTAATATCCAGCTTTCTGTTTCAGAATCCTTTTTCCCCCAGTAGAGGTTGCTGTGCTTCGATGCCTGGTCGAGTCAATGTCCCTCAGAGGTCTCTGTCCTGATGTCCACATCATCACTGGTATAAGTAGCGCGCGGAGCACCCGTTGCTCAGTTTCGTTTTGAAGAGCGAAGTACTGTCTTGAGTTAGATGGTTACTCCCCTTGAGAGAGCGCAGACTGTAACCAAAAGGGAAGTTTTACTGCAGGTTGGCTGGGAGGGACAATAAGGAATCCATGGTAGGAACATCCAGTCGAAAGACCGTTACATTGTGTAAGTAATTTGTTCTTCAAATGGATTGTATTCTCCCATGTATTCCTTATCTTTGATACTCTTCCAAAGCAGTTACCTTAATCAGAGGAGGGAGTAAAATTGAAATGATCAAGAATGCACAGAGTGCAGTACTGCCTTTCCAAAAACAGACTCTTGACTAGTGGAGGAATCCAGGCTGTAGTATTTCATAAAGGTGTGTGCAGACGACCATGTGCCAGCTGCACAAATATCCTTTATTGGAACTCCCATCTGTAAAGCAGATGAAGTTGTGATACCCCTGGTGGAGTGAGCCCTTAGATGTTCTGGGGGGTCTTTACCGGCCAGTGTCTAAAACTCTTTGCCAATCTGGTAATGTAGAAACTCAGTGCACACTTACGGTTGAGTTTGTGAAGCCTTTCTTCCTCTTTTCCCGGGTGTGGCAGAGGATAAAAGGATGGTAAGGTGATTTTCTGAGTGATGTGAAATTCAGAAACAACCTTAGGGATAAATGTAGGCTTCACTTTCAATACCACTCCGTCTTTATGCAAAACAGCATGAGGAGGCTTGCAGGATAAAGCCTGTAGCTCCCTCACCCTTCGGGCAAATGTTAGAGCCACTAAGAAAACTTTTTTCAAGGTGAGAAGTTGTAATGGGCAAGAATGAAGAGGCTCGAAAGGAGCACCCATTAGATAGTATAAAACCAAATTGAGATCCCACAGTGGGACTTGGAAAGGAGTCAGAGGATAAACATGAGTTATTCCTTTTAATAATTGGATTACCAGAGGAATCTTTAAATAGGAGA
Source organism: Ambystoma mexicanum (assembly GCF_040938575.1). Classification (NCBI taxonomy): domain Eukaryota; kingdom Metazoa; phylum Chordata; class Amphibia; order Caudata; family Ambystomatidae; genus Ambystoma; species Ambystoma mexicanum. The sequence continues at coordinate 1,359,885,524 of NC_090931.1, read as the reverse complement.
TTTCCTCTGCAGTGCACTTGAAGATAGATAGCCCTGCTGGATATCCTTTGATTGTTCCAATCTGGAGTCCCAGATTTGCTAAGTGTACAAGAAAAGAGAACACCATTGGTGTATTGCATGAGAAAGGGTCAACATTCTTCTCTCTACACCAGCTGCAGAACTTATTACAATGGCAGCGGTAAAAAGATTTGGTTGCTGGTCTTCTAGATGAAGGCAACACCTCCATTACGTCGTCCGGCAGGTCCCAATCTTTGTAGCTCAGCCTCTCAGAAACCATGCGTGAAGGCTGAAAGTCTTGATATCCGGATGGAGAACCTGACCCTCCTCTCTCTCTCTCTTTCTCTCTCTCTCTCTCTCCCGAAGGTCCTCTCTTAGTGGAAGACGAATTGGAAGGCAGATGGATATATTCAGATGGTCCGGGTACCACGTTCTCCTGACCCAATCCGGGGCAATTAGGTTCAATGATTTCCTGAACCTCCTCAGCCTCCTGATTAAGTGAGGAATCACGGGGAGTGGAGGAAAAGCATACAGGAGTGGAAATTCCAAGTGCACCACAAACTTGTGTCCTAAAGCTCCTCTTGGAGGAAATTCCCTTGAGCAGTACAGTTTGCACTTCCTGTTGGTACTGGTCAAGAACAGATTGACTTAAGGGGTTCCCCAAAGGGTGAATATCTCTTGAAGTACTTCCTGAGCTAGTTCCCTCTAGTGGGAGACTGTGTTCTGCCTGCTCAGAGCGTCTGCTGTCGTGTTCTTCTCTCCGGCTAGATGAACTGCAGACAGAGAAATTCATTCTTGTATAGCCCAACATTAAAGCTGCATTGCCTCTCTGCACAGTGGTAGTGACCCTACACCTCCTCTCTTGTTGAGGTAGTACAGGGCCACTGTGTTGTCCGTCATTATCATGACATTCTTTCCTCGTACAGATGGCAGAAAGGCCTTAAGCGCTAGTCTGATTGCCCTCAGCTCTAACAGGTTGATCTGTTCTTTGGACTCCGATGGAGACCAACGACAACTGATGGTCAAATCATTGGTATGGGCTCTGCACCCAGTGACTGAGGCATCCGTCAGTACTGTTACCTCCGGCCACGGTTGCCAAAAAGGTTCTCCTTTCAAGATGTTTTTTCCTGACAGGCCCACCACTGAAGATCCAGTGAGACTCTGTCTGGCATTTGTAGGAGATCTGACATCTTGCCTGAGAATTGTGACCACTGAGTCCTGAGAGCCCACTGGAGACATCTCATTCTCAGGTGAGCCTCTGGCACCAGTAAAATGCAGGATGCCATGAGACCGAGCAACCTCAGAAAATCGAAGGCCGGAAGATATTGGGCATTCTGGAATTTTGTCACCATCTGCAGAATGTCTTAAGGCCTCACCTCTGGTGGTGAGGCTTTTCCCAGGGAAGCATCCCGGACTGCTCCGATGAATTGGAGCCTTTGTGATGGTATCATTTTGGACTTCTTGAGGTTTAGGTAGAAGCCCAGCCTGTGGAGGGAGTGGCAAGTATAGCTGAGGTGATCCAGGGCTTGTTCTGGGGAACTGGCCCTGATCAGCCAGTCGTCCATGTAGGGATAGATGTGAATCCCCCCTCTCCTGAGACTTGCTGCCACCACCACCACCATTAGCTTGGTGAAGACCCTTGTGGTGGAGGTTAGCCCAAATGGCAGAACCCGAAACTGATAGTGAGAGTTGCCAATGGCGAACCTCAGATACTGTCTGTGCTTGTGATGGATCGGCACATGAAAGTAAGCATCCTGTAGGTCCAATGATACCAACCAATCCTGAAGATGGAGGGCCTGAAGGATCTGTGAAAGGGTAACCATTTTGACCTTGTCCTTCCGGAGGCACTTGTTCAAGTCTCTTAAGTCCAAGATGGGTCTCATTCCTTTGTCCTTCTTTGGAATTAGAAAATAAGGGAAGCACCAACCCTTGTTCCTCTCCGCTACAGGTACAGGTTCTAAGGCACCTTTCTCCAGCAGGGTTAAAATCTCCTGCATAAGGAGCAGATCTGGATCCTTCAAAGAGTTGTTACTCAGTGGATGACTCTGAGGTTTTAGCAGGAAAGTAAGGCAATAACCTTAGGCAACTGCTTCCAATGCCCCAGCATCTGAAGTAATAGCATTCCATTCTATCAGATGCTGTGATAACCTGCCTCTTACCACTGTCTTGTGATGTAAGACCTCAGAGAGGTTTTGGATCGGCTGACGTAGAGGCTGACAGTAAAGCAGCCCCTGCCATTGCGGTCTTAGTACCTCTACCCCATCCACCATGGGGGAATCGTCTCTGACCTCTTTGAGCCGGCTGTCCTCTGCCTTTTCCGAATATGGAATAATAGCAAAAGGACCTACCCATCCAGGCCGCACACGTGGGGCGGTTTGGAGTTTGCCTTACTGCAGCTTTAAGGGATTTGGCCGCTGCCTTGGAAGCTTGCAGCTTCTCAAAACTTTCATCAGATTTATACCCAAATAGATGTGTGCCGTCAAAGGGCAAATTGAGAAGTCTGACTCAACATCTTTCGGAAAACCTGACGTTCGCAAACAAGCAAATCTGCGGATTACCGTATTAAACACCATGGCTCTGCTGATGCTGTCAACAGGGTCGAGACCGGTCTTGAGGGATTTGCACATAGCATCTTTCCCATCATTGAAAATGTTCAAGAAACCGTCTTATTCATCCCATTTCGGGGATGTGGTCAGCCGCCATCGAAATACAGTCCCAAAGGGTGTGTGTAAACTGCACTAGCGTGCACGTCACATTAGCAGACTTTAACGACGTACTACCAGCCGAGAAAACCATCTTGGTCATGGCATCATATTTCTTGTCATCCCTATGTTGTGGTATAGTGGGATAGGCATTTTGTTCACGAGAAGAGGTAGCTGTCTGTACTACCAGGCTTTCTGGTGTCGGATATTTGCAAAGGTACAGAGGGTCAGAAGATAAGGCTCTGTATTTGGCTGTTAGCCTCTTATTGACTTATGGGACAACCTCAGTTGTTTTCCAGTTGGAAGCTATCTTCCTCTGCATAGCCCTATGAAATGGGACAATCACGTCTTTTTGTGGTCCTTTATCGAGTATTTTTGTTAAGTCATCCTGTTCAAGAACATGTGTGGGCCTGGACCATCCCATGTATTCTATCACTCTAGTCATTATTACTTTCAACATGATCTCCTGAATCTGCTTTACCAAATTCAACTTCAGGGGAAGTCTCAATGCCACTTGCCTCATGTAGGGAATTTTGTAAATTTTTTAATGAAGACTCTTCTGATACAAGTTCCTCTAAAACAGAAGGTGTACCATACTCTAGACCGAATTATCTTTCCTCATTAGATGAGTCCTCATACATTGTGGAAAGAGTCTCAAAATACTCTGATCAAGACTGAGGAGTGTAAATCTTCTAAAAAAAATAGGCAGGTGCTATGGAGGTCGTAATGGGAGCTGCCAATGTCGAAATTGTCGAAGTTGACGTTGGCGGCTTTCGACAAAACCATTGATGGCTTTGAAGTTTTCCCCAAAGTCGTCCATGGCTTCCACACAAATGTCAAGGTTTTCAACGACAACATGAGGGGGGCAAGGCCCCGTTCTCAAACACCTTCATCATACTCATTCTGAATTCCTCCCATTGGGCTGTGGAAATATGTTTAGATGAACAAACGACCCTTTCGGGTGAACTGGATGAGGAAGTGGACGGCGATCTATGGCACCTCTTTTTGCCATGCCTCGAAGACGAGGAATGATGCAACCCACTTCGTGACCGGGAACGGGAGTGTTTATGTATTTATGACGGGGAGATGAAGGCCTCAACTCGTCCAAAGATTTACATTTGGATGGGGTAACAGATTTTAAGGGCCTACCTCTGTCCAACTTCCCTCTGTGCTCCCTCAAGGCTTTGGCAGTCATCGACAAGCATTCAACACACTCTGAATACGGGTGTTCAGTCCCTAGACACCACATGCAGATCCTGTGTGGGTCCTTCATGGACATTTAAGCACCACAATTGCAGCATTTTTTAAAGCTGGACCAAGGAGTCGACGGAGCCGATGATGAAGCCAATCGAAAACTAAGAAACTCAAAGAAATTCAAAGAATCACAGAACCAAGTGTTACAGTACCGAAGTCGTGAAGCACGGAAAAACAGAACTGAGCAATGGGCACTGCGTGCGCTACTTATACCAGTGATGACTTTGACATCAGGACGTAGAACTCCGAGGGACATCAACTCGACCAGGTTTCGACGCACAGCGCCCTCTACTGAGGAAAACAAAATTCCACACAGCAAGTTGGATATTAGGAAATATCAAAGATAAGGAATACGTGGGAGGACACAATCCATTCGAAAAGGGGGTTTGGGTGTGCGTGTCTTGTTCATTTTCAGAAATGTCAGTCTATGGACACTGGCTGTAAACAGCATGTCCTCTTGTCTGTCGATATCCCTTCAGCAGCACTGAAAACGTGCTGCAAATTGACACTTCCTGGGGGAACAATAGGGACTTCAGCAGCCACGTGTGCCAATTCAGGAAAAGAACAGACACACGATCCCTGCACCATGGGTCAAAAAAAGTAGCAGTTATGTATAAGACATTTCTTTGATTTGCTGTGATCTGTGGGTCTGCCCGCAAGCAGGTCAACATTTCCCTGCACAACGTCCCCAATTCCTCATCGTCTGTATCCACTTGCACAGTGCCCCATGTTCTCCAGACCCCTTTCAAGAAGAACATGATTGGCACGATTGCATGCTGGACCACTTCCTGGCTATTCATCCTCGCAGATGCTTACTCAAAAGGCCAAAGTACCTTGCCGACAATTCCGATCAAGTACCACTAGCTTGCTGAAAGAGAAGTGCCACCCAGTACTTTGACTTGCCAGTGTGCCAATAGTCAATCACTGCACAGTGTTTTTCTAGGAGGAGTTCCAACATATAAAGAATTGATGTACAGCATGTGACAACTTCCAACTTGGTCTGGTGGTGTGGCAGATGGTGTGTGTTCTAGAAGCGTGCCAATGTATTGGGCACGGTAGCGTGGAAGAAGTGTGCCCAACAACCCAATCACTTCATCTGTGGCTTACCCATGAGCCCAGACTCCCCAGCATCTACGACCTCTGGCCTTTTCTTTGCTGCACGTTCTGAATACTCAAAAGGCATAGTAGATTTGTCCTTCCTCCTTTTCCCTACTCTGCGCTCATTAAATATTATGTTTTGTAATGTATTTCAATCCTGTGTTCCCTCCCCTGGTTTTGAAACAGTATTTTACTTGCAGTGTAAGCGCCTAACAAGCAAACAATACACATTTAAAAAATATATCTTGCGAGAGCACGGCAGCATGTTGGCAAGTGTGGGGTATTTTAGTAGCCATGTGACATAAGGTTAATTACATCTGCAAAATATAGAATGAGGGGTTTCTCTGCCTTCTTCAGGTCTGCCATAAAATGTATACCATTCTCTCCAGTAATATAGCCAACCTTGAGAGAGTGTGAACCAAGCCACTCTGCAATAACCAAATCAAGTTTAGTGCAAATGTCTGATGCCTTTTGTGACTTCTAATCTAAGCTCTGTAAGCAGAGCATTGCATGTTGACGGTGATTGTTTAAGCAGTATGTGGCATGCTTGGGGACCCATCTGTACTACTTGATTGTGTTTGACCCAACGAGACCAAGTGTGCTATTACAGTCACGTAATCAGTGCTCTGAGGACTAGTCCACATGTCTGTGGTGAGGTGAACCTTCTTTGCCTCTGACCCTTGCAGTGCCTTGTGCAGCTGTTCCTCCACCTTTTTATAAAGAGCTGGAACAGCATCCCTGCAGAAATATTGCCGGCAGGGATCTTCCACCTTGGTATGGTGCATGGCATCAGTTCTTTGATACCCTGTTTTCTTACAAAGGAGAAGGGCAGCATATCTAGTTGCTGTGCAAACAGATGTTTGCGGTCATAAGGTGTCTGCTTCTCCAAAAACGATGTAATCGTCAGCTAGTGCATGTTGGTTGCAATGTGTCTGTTTGACTTGGCACTGCATATTGGTTGCCCATTGCTGTTATCGCTACTCTCCTGTACAGCTTGGCTTCATACCCAGTTGTGGTGGTTCTTCATGTGGGCTGTCTGGCCCGAAGTGGCTCGATGTTTCCCTGCCTTGCCCTTGCTCAGCTCCGTTTTGCAAAAGGAAGAAACTGCGATGTTGCTCCTTGCTTTGACAGTAGTGAAATAAGCCCACACTGCAGAATTTCTCTGAAACGGGGCACTGCTACAATCAGTTTGTTGGCCTCTGATTGTTGGCAGTGATGTGGGAGTGTGGGCTTGCTGCTGTTAAGTGCTGTTGGCAGACTCTTTAATATCAGCCATTTCTTCAAGAGTTGAGTCATCAGAGTCCTCCTCAATAACCAGATAAAGCAGTTTTTTTGATCCAGTTTTTGGTGCACTGACCGCAATTCTGCAATCTGCTGCGTCTTTGCATTTTCGTTGGCAAACAAACAAATCAATTCTGTTTGATGGTGCCACTGCGAGTGACTGTGTTAACCCACAGGAATGTAGAGGAGCGAGCTTAATCTGTCTTGTTGATGCCAGCTAAAGCAAGTGTGGTGGTCATAGGTCCCATGGAGTTGGCAATATTATTTTATTTGCTCTGGTTCTGTGACAAAGCAAAATACACAGCCTATTAGCAGCTGCACCACCCTACACATGTCCCTTGTGAAAGTGGGGGTAGAGCATTTGGAAGCATGAGGTAACACAACTCAAGTGCAAGCCCACAAAAATGCAAGAGCGACACACAAGTTGCCTCCACACCTCTCAAAAACGCAGAGGTAACACACAACTCATGTTTACCTTGCTATGCATACTCACCAATGAACAAGGTGGAATAGCACACTAGCGGCTCAGCACCATTGCCCTGGTTGTGGTGGAGTTGTACCGATTCCAATGCCAGCCACGTAGTCGCTGTAGGAGAGGACGCCTACTGCTAGTGATGCAAAGATGAACACACCAGAAAAAAGCACTCTTAATTACAATAGGCTGGTACAGTCTGTTACCTGTGTGCATGAAGCACCTGCTCCCAAATGCATAGGTGACACACAACTCAAGTTTACAGTGCCATCCTTACTTACCAATGCAACAAAGTGGACCAGCACAGTAGAAGCTCAGCATGGTCACACCGGTCACCCTGGTCATGGTGGAAGTGTATCAGTCCCGAAGCCAACCATGTTGCTATTATCAGTGGCAGAGGCAGCCTACTGCTATTTATGAGAAGATGCCCACACCAGAAAAAAGCACACTTAATTAGAACAGGCTGGGCAAGTCTGTTACCTAGGTGCCTGAAGCCCCTGCCCCCAAATGCATAGGAGACACACAACTCATGTTTACCCCGCCATGCTTACTCACCAATAGAACAAGGTGGATCTGCACAGCAGAAGCTCAGTGCAGTTGCCCTGGTCACCCTGGTCGCTCTAGTTGTGGTGGAGGTGTACTGATTCCAAAGCCAGCCACATAGTCATCCTCAGTAGCAGAGGAAGCCTCCTGCTACTGATGAGAAGATGAACACACCAGAACAAAGCAAACTTAATTAGAAAAGGTTGAGTGAGTCTGTTACCTAGGTGCCTGAGGCCCCTCACCCCAAATGTATAGACGATACATAAGTTTAGCCCATGACCAATGCAACGTGGTGGAACAGTGGTACAAGTGCATAGCAGTCATTGTGTGGACTCCCTGGTTGCCTTGATTGTCTTTGTTGTCATGTATCCAAGCCAGACACATAGATGTCACTGACAGAGGAAGGCAATTGCAACTGTGATGAACACTCCAGAAAAAGTACACATTTTATCTAGCCTGGGCAAATATGTTAGTACCTTATTGATTGAGGCACCCCACAAAACATGAGCAATACACAGGTGGACCCCCTTGCCACCCTACAGATGATCATAATTCAAGTGAGTGTAAGGAGGACACGTGGAAACATGAGGAGACAGACAACACAACTCAAACACAAGCCCCCAAAATGCATTAGCAATACAGAAGTGGACCCCGCCCCCACACTACATATCTCCCAATGAAAGTGGGGTTACAGGGGATGAGTGGAAGCATGAGGAGACAACTCAACTCATGTACAAGACCCCACAATGCATGAGCAATACACAAATGGACTTGTGTCAACCTACAGCTTACCTTAATGAATATGAGGCAAAGGGGGGCACGTGGAAGCACGAGGAGACAACACAGCTCAAGTACAAGACCCCACAATGCATGAGCAATACTCAAGTTTACCCCTGTCACACTACACGGGACCCTAATCAAATTTGGTTGCAAGAGGAGCATGTGAATGCATGAGGAGACAACACAACTCAAGTACAAGTCCCAACAACACATGTGCAATACACAGGTGGATCCCCTCACCACATATTTCCCTTAATGAAAGTGGGGATAATGGGAACATGTGAATTTATGAGGAGACAGACAACACAACTCAAGTATAAGCACCCAAACAGCATGACCAATACAATAGTGGACCCCCACCACACTACACACATCCCTAATGCATGTGAGGGTAAGGCGGACATGTGGAAGCATGTGAAGACAACACAACTCAAGTACAAACCCCCAAAATGCAGGAGAAATACACATGAGGCCCGCACACCCTAGAGACTTCCCTGTTGAAAGTGAGGGTAAGAGTGGCATGTGGATGCATAGGGAGACAGACAACACAACTCAAGTACAAGCCACCACAAAGCATGAAAATACACAAGTGGATCCCCCACCGCACTACTCATGTCCATAATGGAATCAGTTGGAAGAGGGGCGTGTGGATGCATGATACATCACAACTCAAGTACAAGCCATCACAATAAATGAGTAATACACAAGTTGCGCCCCTCGCCACCCCACAGACATCCCTAATGAAAGTGGGAGTAAGATGCACATGTGGATGCATGATACATCACATAACTCAAGTACAAGCTGCCACAATGCATGAGAAATACACAAGTGGACCTCTAGCCACCATACAGATGTCCGTTAATGAAAGTGGGGCTAATAGAGACGTGCAGAAGCATGAGGAGACAGCAAAACAACTCAAGTACAAGCCACCCAATGCATGAGCAATACATAAATTGACCCTACAACCTAAATGCATGAGTGATACACAAGTTTACCCTACCATGCTTATGTACCAATGGGACGACATGGAAAGAAGCACGACATAGTCATCCTGGTCTCCTTGTACTCACGCCAGCAGAGCAGATATCACTCAGTCATAGAGGAAGTGATGAAAATGCCAGAAAAAAACACCATTATTTATACTAGCCTAGGCATGGCAATTAACTTTGTGTCTCAAATGATTAGGACAAAGGTAAAGGTTAAAAAAGAAAACAGCCGCTATTGGCCATTCCCTAATGATTGCTATCTGCTAGTGTCAAAAGAGACCAAAAGAGGTCAAAAGAGTTGCACAAAGTTTCTCATTTCACCGCACAAATCAAGCATGAATCAAAGGATTTGTGCAGAGTTTCTCATTCTCGTTCTGTGATGCAAAACCACCAAAAATCGGACCAAAACCAAGTGAAGTTTCACATTTGAGGATGCAAAACCAGCACAGGTCGAAAAAAGAGGCACACAAAGTTTCTTGTTTGTTGCACGATACCAAAACTTGTCAGAAATCCTGGGCAAAGTTTCTTATGACACTAAATGAAATTAACTCAGGCCGGAGAACAAACTGTACAAGGTTTCTCATACAGTTTTGCGGAATAAGCAAAGATCAAAAACATACGCAAAACTACTCATTTTCCTTCGCAAAAGCAACATGGAAACAAATCAATGCACTGTTTTGACACCCAAAACATAGTGAAAACAGACCTGGTTCATTGTTTCATTGCGCATGCACCATGGTGGTTTGCAAAACATGTCAGTGTGGGTGGTGACTGGCTTGCTTGAGAGAAATCAGTCATGAATGCGTGAAAGTCCCAGAGCTGCACGCAAAAATGAGCTGACCAAAATCTTTCAGTTGTTGTGCACATTTTCCGAGGTGATACAGATTTGGTGGCGGCAGAACCGTGTAAAGAAAGACCTCCAAACAACCTAACAATAAAAAACACTCCTCTATGGAAAAAGTCTTGCTCTGCAAGGAAAACAAGATGTATTTGTACACAAAAAGGAAAAAAAGGTATCAGAAGGTCCTGTAGAACGAAATTGACATGGAGCTATCTGTTAGTTCAAAGCAAATACAATGTTAGAAAGAGAGAATTCATCACTCATGACATACCCCACCCTCATTGGCTACCACCTGTCTACATACTACCAGTCCTCTTTAGTCCCTCGGCTGATTGACAACATACTAATCTACCGTCGCACTCAAACACGTGGTCCCCTATTCTGTCACCTTGGTCCCTGCTACTTGATTGGGGAATTACCTGGAATGTTACCCGCCCTATCGGCCTAGTCACATGGTGTGCACCTGGTCGTTAGCATGAACTCAGTGGACAACTCAAGATCAAATTGGCCCTTTGAAATAATAGTGGCTCCTCTTGATACCAGACACGCCGGAACCCAACCATGCCTCCCCAGCTCGGGACTCGATTGGTTGGCATCAATTTACTTTATTACATTTGTACTGCGCAGCCATAGACCCGTGGGTTTGAGGGCCCGGACAAAAACAAACAAAAAATACATAGAACAATAACAAGCTGTCTAAGTAGTGCCAGGGAGACAGAATGAGGAGAGACAGAAGGAAAATACTAGTTAAAAAGAAAGGTTTTTAGTCCCTTCTTGAAGGTGCTCAGGGACGATGAGCATCTCAGAAGGGTTGGAAGGTTATTCCAGAGCCTAGGGGCCGCAAGAAACAAGGCCCATGATTCCGCTTTCTTAGTTTTGGATCTGGGCTGGAAGAGGAGATTTTGGTTATTAGAGTTCAAGTTTCTATGGCAGGGTTTTTCCTCAATATACCTTTGTAAGTATGGGGCAAAATGCCCATACAGCATTTAAAGGTAATTGACCAGGAGTCTGAAGGAGATACGAGCCTCTACAGGAAGCCAATGCAATGTTCGTCGTGCTTCGGTCACATGGGACCGATAAATGCAAATAAATAAAATAAATAAATGAGAGACCAGCTACAACTCGTACTGCTCCATTCTGGACTACCTGAAGTCGGCTAATGGTGGCTTTGCTAGATCCTGCCAACAAACTGCAACAGTAATCTAATTTAGCGCCTATGATGGCTCGTGCTATTGACTCAGTGTTCTGTTTAGAGATGAAAGGTCTCAAATTAGCCAGCAGTTTAATGTAGTAGGAGGGGGATGAAACCGTGCTGGCCACATAAATCTTCATATTCAGTGACTGATCCAGAACCACTCCCAATCTTTTTACTTTAGGGAGGGTGGGGATTTCAGCATTCCCAAACTGAAAGTGCTTACAAGCAGGATCGATTTTTGCTAGGATGCCCTCAGAGCCCCCTACCATGAGTTCGGTCTTACCCCGGTTGAGTGCAAGATTGTTTTACATCATCCAGTGTTCAATGATGGAAAATATACGGTTGAGTTCACTTTCATCCCAGTCATGCTGACCCATGAGTTGATGACACATTGTGTGTCATCTGCGTAGTTTGAGAAAAGTATCCCCTCTTGAGTGAGATAGGCAAAGAAAGGGGCCATAAAGATGTTATAAATACAGGGTGAGAGGCTGGCTCCTTGCGGAACTCCAAAGAGTACTGGAATAGCAGGTGCCATCGCCTTGTTAGTACACACCCTGCTAATTCTGTTGGACAGAAAGGAAAGCAGCCATTTGGTAGCGGCCTGGGAACAGTTAGCTACAGTCATGAGCCTGTCAGCCAGAATGGAATCACCTCTTGCTCTTCATATTACTGCTCCTTGCTCCCCCCCCTTATCAGTTGCCCACCCCAGTACACCTTGCACTCTCGAGGACCACATTAATCGGCCCAATTCAGATGTGTTCATGTGCTCAATTTCCAGCTGTCTGGCAGTTCAAACGGGATGGCCATTGTCCCCAAATCAAAACCATGTGTGTTGGCAGCTTGAGACCTCTAACCCGGCTCCCGTGGGATTTTCCTTCAGGATGGGCACAGAGCTACCCCTGCTCTGCCGTTCACATTCCATTCTGGTTTTGCTGGTCTACTGCTTGATACAATTAAACCATTATCTATTTGGTGTGAATACCACTATTCTCCTGGGGTTTGGGAAAGGACACATTATTTGAACTCTTCATTCAACACTGTACCTTCAAAAAAGATTACAAAATACTAGGTCTCACTATGGTGATGTTTCAGTGTTTTCTACACCCAGGCCCTATGTCTACATTCTCATTTTTACACATTATATTTTACTATTGCTACACAATATCAACCATGCCCTATACGTGGGCCTACCTAAGGTTCTAGAACTATTTTAAAGATACATGTGTTGACCCAACTGTTCTCACCAAACTGCCAAGCACCTTCACTTTCTTGTCCGCTAATAGATTTTTCTTAAACTGAATTGTTTGGCCTTGCATGGAAGCTGTACATGCATACGAATAACAGTAAATGCTGATTTTGCAGAAAGGGCGGAACCAGATACCAGTGCGAATTTAGCACGTTTCACTTTGGGGGCAGAAATTTAAATCTAGGACAAAGCTTGGCTTTTTCATTATAACTGCCCTTCTTACCCAACACTGAACTGACCTATAGTATTATTTTAGCGACTCTGCATACATACCACACGGCAAGGGTATCTTATTGTTGATCTAGCTGCATACCTAGCACACAGCTGGGCTGATCTATCATAATACCTCTGCACATCCAAAAAATAGCTGTTTTTTTATATCAAAATCTGTCTACACACTAGGCACATATCTGGCACATCACTAACCAATTGCATACCTGCATACGGAAAACAGGGCTGAGCCCTTCTATTAATCAGTATGCTTACTCGGCAAAGAACTGGCCAACTACTTTCTTAGGCTACAAATGTACCGAGCACATAGATAGGCAGTTTCACTAAAGCCCAAGGCACACTTAGCTCATACCTCACCCTCTTATGATACATGTCTAGATACTTTTCACTCACTTGGGCTGCCATTCAAAAATCTGTCTATATCTTTCATCCCTAACACCTAGGTGCTCCTCCTAACACCTAGGTCCACAAAACCTTCACTCCCCATCCCACCTGAGACTGGATGAGCTGCTCCCCACTGTTTCCTCCTCTGGTTGCTTGTAGAGCAATTGCTGTCCAAACTGACTGCCCTCTCCTACCCCCAAGTTGCTAGCTCTGCACTCCCCTGTTTCACTGCTTCCTTCACTGTGTTATCCCCAATATGATTGTAAGGCTCTGTTTTGCTTTCCAAATGTAGGGCCTTAATAATAATATTAATACTAATACTAATACTACTTCTACTACTACTACTACTACTACTACTACTACTACTACTAATAATAATAATAATAATAATATTAATATTAATAATAATACTTTCTAGCTCAAGGATGGGTGTTTCATCATATCTGTCTATGTACCAAACACCTGGCCAGTTACATAGAATTATTTTGACTACGGCTGTCTGCATACCTAATACACTGCAAATATATCTTATTATAAATATTTGTATACCTAGATCATAGCTGTGCAATCTCTATCCAAGCTAGCTTCATTCCTAAAGCCTAGCCAGCCGGTTATTGTCATGAGCAAGAATGACAATGCCACTGTGGCAAGTTTGACACTGTAATAGTCTGCTCCTTAGATAGTTTGCCACAGTAATACTACCAAACCATAATGGTGTTACTGCTTTAGGATTGTGCTATTCTGATATCTTGCCACTGTAATATTTTACCACTGTGACCCTTTGCCACTGTGATATGTTGACACTGTTATATTATCTCATTAAGATAGTCTAGCAGCTTGACAGCCTCCCACCTTGATAGTTTGTCATTTAGATAGTTTGCCACTGTGCTGTTGGGACACTTTGATAGTTTATAATCTTCAAGATACTGCTATTCTGAACGCTTGCCACTATGATATCCTACTCTTGTGACATATGCCATCTCAATATCTGCCATTTTCATAGCATGCCACTAAATCTACCACTTTGATAGATTACCACTCTGATAATTTCTCTTAGTTATATTTTACCAATGTGATTTCTTTTTATTCTTCTGTGATATTTAGCCAGGGTGAAATTTTGCAACTTTGAAACTTTCCCACTGGGATAACCTGCCTCTGGGATAGTTTGCCCCCTGCATAGTTTGCCTCCTTGATAGTTTGCCCCTAGCGCCTCAGGAACGTTTGCCCTCAAGATAGTTTGTCTCCAGGATAGTTTGCCTCCAAGATAGTTTACCCCCAGGGTAGTTTGCCACATGGATAGCTTTCCTCTACTATAACTTTCTTCAGGGATGCTTTTGACATCAGGATAGTTTTGTCACCAGTATAGTTGGCCACTGAAATAATCAATTCCTGGGATTTGGTGTTTTGATAACAGGAGGCAACACCACTGGGAAACTATGACACTTTGCTGCATTTATACTTTACCGCTGGGGTACTTTGCCACTTTCGAATTTGACAATGGGATCATCTGTTAACTGTATATTTTTTGCCAATGGGATAACATTTGCCACTGAGACAATATTAGGCACTGGCATATATATGCAACCGGAATACATAGCCACTCAAAGTACTGGCCGACTGAGATGCTTTGCCTATCAGGTACTTTGCCACTGAGATACCTGTCCAGTGGGATATGTGGCTGTTAAAATACACAGCTTCCAAAATACGATTCTTGACCACTGGGACCCTGCCACTGGGAGACCTGGCCACTTCAACATTCTCCCATCTAGACAACTCTCTGCTCACTTTGACGAATGGTCACTTAGACTTTGTCACTCTGCTGCCTCCCGCTAACAGTTAGCTATATTAGGTAACCACAATAAACCCTACTGGGATATTTCTGGACTTTGGGATATCCCCCTTGTTTATAAACTTGCACAGTGACAACTTGCCACTGTAATAATACAACAGAAAGCCAAACAAGACACAGGAAGTTGCCTGCACCAGATCATCCCTGCATCCAATCACAAAATCTGCAATGAAATGACTTGATCACTGAAAGACAGTCGGAATGTGGTTAACAGAGCAATGCCAGAAGCAGTGAAGATAAACAAGCAACACCAACCTGTTCTAGAATTTATATACACCAGGAAATATTGCAGAACATGCACTCAATGAAACCTCAATTAAAATCACTCTCTGTGGCATGATACCTATCCACTTAAAAACCTCACAGCCAGACATCTAAAGAAACCTCACCCTAACTGTGAGACAGGAAAAAACAACCTCCAGTTGACTAAAGAAGGATAGAAGAACTATAAATGAAGCAACCCTCCCAAAACATCACTTATCACAAAAGACTAGCAAGACAACAGAATCACAAATCTGCAAACACCAACAAAAATGGCATAGACTGTACACACAATCTATTAAAGCCTGTTGATGAAAAAAATGAGGCAAGAAAGATCACAATCCTACCAACACACCAGAGTCAAACACTTGATCAAAAGGCAGGAGGAACCTAATTCCACTGACTCACAGGCTTTAATGAACTCTTCCTCCACCGAGCACTGGGCCATCAAATTAATCTATACTTCATAATAATATACAGGCCTCCCAAATAAAACCCGATCTTTCAGAGAAATGTGTTGGTGCAACAAACAGCATCACAATAGAACATGATAACCCAATCAAACAAGTAGACTTTAACATGTGGTTATACGAGGAGAATACTATTCCCTCCATATCACTGGCCTCTCTCCTAGCCAGCATGCCTTGACAACAAATTGCAAACTGGCTAACCCATGAAGCCAGTAACACACTAGATGCAATCTTCTTTAAAAAAAAAAAGCCGAGATTCAACACCATCACCCAGTACACATTCTCTAGAGGCACCACCTCATGATGTATTTTGTAATAAATGCACAAACGTGACCAGGAGTCACTTGCAGAAATCAAACACCTATTGAGAAAAGAAAATGGAAATCCCTCAACATCATGGAACTTAGTGCCATACTGAAATCCACAAAACCACTATACTCGTTCCTGGACAAACCAGAAGAAAGAATTGAGACCCATGAACCATGGATCAAAGAAGCTCTAGACTCAGTACCAGCCAAGAAACTATTTGCCCCATCACAAAAGAACATAGCCACAAAATGATTTACCGCCACCTGCACGACTTAATTAAAACAAACGGGAAAATCGAGCAAACATAGATTAACCATTTTAACCAACAGGACAAATTAGCATACCAAAGGCAAATATGGCTCTATAAAGCAGAATAACTAAAATAAAAGAATCCACACTATGCCAAACACATCACAAATGCTAGCAATGCACAGTAAGAGATGTTCAATTGTCAATGAGATAACAACATTTTGCAAATACATCCCCACTCCATTGCTGAAAATCCATGATGACCTGGCAAACCACATTAAAGAAAAGTTGGCCGGTGCAGTATTTATTTATTTATTTTATTTACAAGCATTTGTTAGGCGCTTATGCAACAAAACAGTAAAATACAGTCATGGTCCTACTAGGCCTTGTGGCAATTAGGCATGCAAGTGCAGTGAAGAGAAGTTCAGGAGATAGGGAAGGGGGGGTAGAGAGCAAAGTAGTGGCAAGTGCTGGTGGAGGGCCCGGGAGGGAAGTGCTAGGGGCAGCTAAGCGGGAGAACCTCAGTCTAAATGCTAGTGCCAGCGACTCCCACGGGTGGGATGCCGAGCCGCCATGCAGGTGCCCACAAGGGCAGTGCAGTGGGGGGTGTGCTGGTATCGATAGGGAAGAAAGGCCTGGAATCCTCTGAGAATAATGAGGATCAGGCCACCAGGCAAAGCAGCAGTGGGCTGATTAGAAGGGATGGGAAAGAGGGAAGGAGGTAGAGAACAGCAGAGTTTGTCACAGCTTCTGGAACTTTTGGATGTCTGTCTCAAGTCTGAGAGGGGCAGGGAGGCTGTTCCAAAGGGAGGTGCCAGCTGAGGAGAGAGACCTGCCCCCCACTCTTTGCTTGGAGAAGCGTTTGATAGTCAAAGAGTTGGTGTTAGAGGAGAGTTGGGCTCTAGCAGGGGAGCATTTAGGGAGGGATGAGCCTTGTTGCTATTAACATGCCAGTATTAATGTATAGCGGCACGTTACTGCACCAGCCAAATACAAGTTTGCTGGTGAGGTGGGGGAATGACCTACATCCGGAGATCATTCTGCCACCTTACCGGTAACACCAGCTCCTGTAATACTGTAATACTGTCAAATCCCCTATGGAGTCCAATGGCACTCCATGAATGGGGCTTCACACTGTCACCCAACACTTGTAATCCAGTGGTCATACCGCCAGAACGAGTGCTGGTATTGGTTATTCTTTTTGCCGGTATCCTGGCAGATTTACTGCCACAGTACCAGTATACCAGTAAAGCTGTAATGAACCCCAAAGTCTTGAACATCCAACAGTTTGTTAACACCATGCATAAGGACTTTATAAACAGTATCGCCAATAACACCATCCATGAGGCAACCACAATCATGAAAGACTTCACACTGATTTCGACAGAGGACTTCCATAGAGTAGTGAAGGAAAGCAAGAAACTCAGTTCTATAGCAGACCATTGCTGACCATTGCCGACCAAACACCTAAAACAACATACTCTGCAACGAGGCTCCCTCCGAAGAATTCCCCAACCTCACAAATCACTAGCTGTAAGCAAGCAAAGTACTCAAGAAGCACAGACACCCCCACCAACTACCGGCCTATGTCAAACATCCGTTACTCAGCCAAACTGCTATAAACCTACATATACACACAAATCCTGAGACACTCAGAAACTAACCACATACTGAGCAAAGCACAAGTCAGTTTCACACCTATGAGAGGAATTGAAATAGCACTACTCTCCATCTGGGATGTTATAAACATGAACTCTGACTCTAGCATCACCTCTGCCCTGATACTATTAGACCTGCCAGTGACTTTTGACACAGTCCACCATGCAACCCTCATCACAAGTTTACAAGAAGGGATCAGGAACATCGGACTACAGTGGAGGACATCCTTCCTGACAGACAGAATGGAAATGATCTACCTCCCTCCCTTAAGGTCAACATCACACATACTCACCTGTGGGGTCCAACAAGGCTCATCTCTCCCACTACTTCATTTCAGCATCTACATGACCTCACTCATGAAACTCATCAGGGGACATGGACTGGCATGCTAAAACTACAGAGATGATACCTGAACCATCTTCCAAATCAACACCAACAAGGAAACAAACCAAAGACTGGCCATCTGCCTCTCACAAATCAATGTCTGGATGACCAACAACAGTCTTAAACTGAATCCAAACAAAACTGGAATCATTATCTCATCAAACAACTGCTCCATACACCTGCATATAGCATAGCAAACGGAAAAGGAAACAGCAACCTGAAGCAAACAAAATATTAAACAATCTCAGCATTCTGATGAACAGCGGCCATCAATTGGACACCAGGTCAAGGCAGTCATTAAGAAACACTTTTTCCATCTACATAAAATCCAACAGATGTTACCCTTCCTGACCTTCCCACACAGAACTCTCATCCTCATCTCTCAAGTCATATCAATAAAAGACTAGGCTAACAACATCTACCTTGGAATCCCTGCCTACCTCAACAAAACCTACAACAGCTCCAGGATGCAGCAGCAAGTCTACTAATACATAGGGTCCGAGAACACACCACACCAGAACTAAGATCACTACACCGGCTTCCAGCCAAGAAAATAATCTACATAACAATACTTAACATTGTTTACAGAGCAATTCATGTCCAAGTAGCAGAACTCCTGCAAGAAACAAATCTCCATTCACAGACTGGAAGATCCCTGAGGTCTAGCAACAGCATATGCCTGGAACCCAAAAATATTAAAAACTAAAAATGGAGCTGTGAGGCGAGGTGTAAGTAGTCTGCTGCAGTGCACACCAGCAGTCTTTCTCCAGTGCCTATCGAGTGGGAGGACCCAATATACCTGTGCCGGTACCGCGGAGCGGTGAGCGGAACTGTGAAGCAAGGTGTGAGTAGTCTGCTGCAGTCTACACCAGCAGTCTATCTCGAGTGCTTATCGAGTGGGAGGACCCAATATACCTGTGCCTGTAACGTGGAGCGGTGTGCGGAGCTGTGAGGCGAGGTGTGAGTAGTCTGCTGCAGTCTTCGGCAGACAAGGAGCAAAGGGGTGGATGGAACCTTCCATAAAGATACTGCACCCATAGAAGGTAAAATCTGACACTTCAAATGCCAACTGGAGGACTGCAAGGACTGCAAGGACTGCGAGGAATGAAGTCATAGACCCCCGACGCCGAGGCCAACCTCAGCCAGCGCCATCTAAGAAGCAGTGAAATCCTCCCAGATCAATTCCAACCACAAGAGGGAGGCAAGAGTGCTTTACCTGGCGCAGCGACTTTGGCGCCATGGTGCAGTGGACGGCTTCTGCCAAAGGACCGGCACCTGTGGCTGATGAGCGGGCCAATGCAGGGGCGGCTATTGTGCCAGATAGCGAGAAACCTGGAAGTCGGGTTTGGACGCCTCCCTTTTGGAGCGACCAGCATCCCGCTTTCCGTTAAGGTGAGTGAGGTTCCGGCTGGGGCGATCGAAGGGCGGACTCTGCAGGACTCTTCGCGGGTTTGCCGTAGTGACGAGGTGGGAGACAGTGGGTCTCCCCTGACACCTCCATGTCTGGGTGGGGTCTCTAGTGGAGCCCAGCAGACACTTGAAGACGGAACGCTTACGGATCTGGCGAGCATGACCAAACCGAGCAGAACACGCCAGAGCTGAACTATAGGCAAGCAACATTGGAAATAGCAAATTTGAGCACGCAAAATACGATAAATCAAAAAAGCATAATAGCGATGGTGCATTCTGTACCCCAAGATCACCAACAAACCACACTGCTATGAGCTCAAACTATACCAAAAAAGACAAATACATTGGGCCAACTGTGGCCGTCCAAGATAGAGAGGATGGCTCAGAAAGTGAATTGGAACAGAGCAACGAGGAGGAAAACCAAGATGCAGACGCAGAGGTAGGGCAGACGACAATGAGAGCAAAAACACTGAAAAAGGGGAAAATAAGCAAACAACCACTGAATAAACAATCAAATCAAGCAAATATGAAAGCTAACAGATCAAAACAAGAGATCAATGATTCTTAAGCAAACAAGCAGAAAACCACAACAAGAAAGCAATTAAAAACATACAAAAAGTGTGTTGCAGCTGCTAAATTCCTACCCAATCCATTGATGGCCTGCCCACTAAAAGCCTTCTTCACCAAATACCAAAAACGGAAATTAGATACAGATACAGAACTTTCAGGTGTTGAAATCCTGGAGGCTATCCAAGATTCTCCCCAGTAAACAGATTGCACAATAGTGACATGGCAGCAGGGCTTTTTTTAAAATCATCTCTAATACATACTAGCCCCGCATGACATCACCAGCAGTAACATTAAGTCCAAACCAAGCATGACTCTTCACAAAAGTAACAGATTTACATGACATCACGCAAATCGACTTGGAGAAATCTAGTGGACAGATAGAAGGCCGAGACAATGCACAGCCACAACCGGAAAGGCACCAGCAATCGGAAGGCATTGTTAATCTGCCTGAGCAGGTCAGTACGTACCCTGAAAAACAAGTGAGACACATTTCAGTAGACTACATTTCTCAATAAGACAGGCTGAACCAGCAAACGAGCAGCTTGCAAGGGTGCAGCGGTATCTCTGGACAAATGTACACCTCAATACAGGGCAAGAACAGAAAAAAATCAGTAAAAAAGGGAGACGTGGGCTATATAAGTTCAGAAGCCTGCAGAATTAAGACACTGCCACTACGCCCGATACCGGAAACTGAACATTAAGTCAATCCCTGACTTGGTAACTCAACATTTGAGTTGCCTCGGTTCCCCAGGCGACCGGCTAATATTCACTCTTCGCCAAAGAACAGACAACTCAGCGAAATATCCATAGCAACTCAAAAAGAGTCACCAAACAAAAAAAACGGACATGCTAATGATTATGTCAGCAATCACCATCACTTTAACCCTGTTTTGTAAACTATATGAGTCAATTAAGGACAGAGTACAAGACAATACTTCTGTACTTACTAACATGAATACCAAAATTACATATATAGAAGGCTACATAATGGCAATGGAGGCAAGAAACATCAATCAACAGAAGACCTGGGAAACAAAAGTGTCAGCTCTAAAAAAGTAATAAAATCCCTCCAAGCAGAAACCAGCAAACAAAGCAAGATGGCAGGAAAAAGACTTTCTCACCCGGACATAGAAGCGTCTGATACCCCGGCTAAACTGATGAAAGCAAAGGAAAAAACAGGAGTGGTATCTTTAACTGAATCCACACTATTGACAGAAAAAGTACAGAATCAAGCATCAACAAACAAAAAAATTGCCACACTGAAGCTAGCAAACCAAGGTCAGGCAGAAAAAATCATAACCAAATATAGCAAAAAAGACGCAGAAGTCAAGGTGGCAAGTCATAAAAATCCATCACAGAATGCAGACGCTTATGAAGGCCCACTGAGGCAACACAAGGTAGTAGATCTCACAAGATCACCTAGATCAGCAGACAAAGTTATGGTAAACTCAGACTTGATGAACATGACCCAAAACTGGGAAACCGAGCAAAGAGAAACTGAAAGGGTTGCTCCCACATCGGAGGTGGAAAAGAAAACACAGAATCCAGATATCGAACACTACCTTCGACAGGCCCCGAGGGAAAATAGCAGATGATCAGAAAAAATTATGCCATCACCTCTGCCCGCCCGCAAGACACAAATGCCCGCAGACAGCAAATTAATAAAAGGGAATATAAGTGAGTATCCAGAAAAGGAAAATAGGGAAAAATCTGAGTGTCGACCAACAAAAGAAATGTGCAAGTCACCTAAGAAATTTGACCCTCAGCAAAATAAAAATGCCATTGCGGAAGGAGGGGTATGGGTATTTAAACTGGAACAATAAAAAAAAACGAGGGCTACATGATCCTAAACAGAAAAACAGTTTTAAAAATTACGAGCAAACCGGATACACTGAGGAAAATGAAAACAGAGGATTTAGCACTCGTTGAACCGTACCACAGAGGGAAAAAAGCAAAAGCCTACTTGCATGTCAACACACATGGCCTCCAAGAAATCACGGTAGCAGCCAATACAGAAATTGAACATCTGGGTTTCATATTAATGGAAATGTAAGATTCCAGGAAAAAAGATGACAAAAGATCAAAAACTAAAGATGTGGAGCACCCTAAACATTGTTTTACATCAAGGACAGGTGAGCTTTACAGAAATGAGCGAAGAGGGAAGTGGCAAGGAATTAAGGCCAAGTACACTCATAATTCAAACACGGAAAAAGAAGATCGACATTATAGGTGCGCAAGGGCAAACTTTGAGGATGAGAAATATTGGTCCTATGGAGATCCGAAAAGACAGAACAACAGCCAACGTGCCCGAATAACTAGCACTAGATTGGACGATCAACAAAGTGATTTCTTAACTACACATTCACCAAAGGGGCCAGGACAAAGAACTTGCAAGACCCGTGGTGAAAACGTAAGCAGGCCATGTGACGTGAAAACACCAAAAGGTATGTGGACATGATTTAAATCAGCCTTTAATTCCAAATCTGCAAAATAGCAACGACCGCTGGCCTCAGTATCCTCGCCAAAAGGATCTACAAAACCTTCAGAATTAAACATCATTGAAGTATATACCTTGAGATCACGGAACACAAGAGGACACTCACATTTAACAATGACAGGAGATGTCGATCTGAGTCTGTACGATATCCAATGTCTACAGGAGACATGGCTGGTAGAAAAGCCTTCATTAGACGGTTTCACAGTGGAAATATCTCTAGCCTCAAAAGGTCTATTTGGCCGCCCATCCTCAGGGCTTTTGACAGCAATTGAATAGGCTCTGGAATTACGGCAAAAGAAAAACTGAAGGAATCCTATGAAATGCTGGTCATTCTTACATCTTGGACCCATAAACCATCAGGTATAGACCCAGAGTATACCACTCAGTTAGCGATCATAAACACGTACTGGAACCCCTAACGAACAACAATGAAAGCTTTCTGCACAACATTGGGGGATATGATCGATAAGATCTACGCAGACTGTGACAACATTGATATTATTTATGTGTTGATCTAAATGCAAATTGTGACAAATTCCTTGATGTCCCAAAGGAGCTTGTGCCACAGGGCTCTACGGAAGAAAGAGGAAAGGCCTGGAAAAATTTAACAATTCCGAGAAACCTCCACAATATTGCAACGTTGTTTCCACACCAAAACATGATCCCCACCTGGAAACGCCTTAACTCAAAGACGACACTTGACTACATTTTTGAAGGTCAGGAACTATTACCGATCATATGCACCTTTCAGATACAAAGAGCCATCCATAGCGACCACATCCTGCTGCACTGTTCATGGCGAGGAAAGCACCCCAAAAAAAGGACATATAACAACGTTTCAGGAAACAACTACAAAACACGCCTCCGCCTGAGAACAGCAGACGTGAGGAAGATCAATGCCAAATACAATCAGAGTGGAACAGTGGACTCACAGCCACAATGGGAAGTGAGGCCAAACTATCTTCCACTTCGTTTGGCGTACGGAGTAAAAGCGGCAGGGCAGAAAAACAACAGTGATCAACGGAAACGTGCACATGACAGGATGGTGGTCGAGAAGAGAAAAGTTTGGCGGAAACTGATAAGAACAGCAAAAAAAAAAAAAACCCACGGTAGAAGCATGGGGGCGCTGGCAAAATGAAACAAAGGCTTATACAAGAAGGCTAAAACACCAGAGACTTAATTTCTATCAACCTGATTCAGAGGAAATGTTGAGAACATTAAGCACAAAAAGATCACGGGACTTCTGGTCATTAATTAAAAAGACGAACACACAATCTACCAATGAGATCTCAAATGCAGTATCACAAGAGAAATGGACAACTCATTTCTCTGCCCTCTTTGATTTCCCTCAAGCCTCCTTCCGAACCAACGAGCAAGAACTTACAACATCATGGGCTAATGTGACAAACGCAGACGAGATTGAAAAGGCAATAGTCAAACTAAAATCCTCCAGATACCTGGGCCGAGATGGCTTGACAAAGCTCGGTTTGAAGCAGTCCCCTAAGGAATGGGCAGCCGTAATCCGCAAAATATTTGAACATTGAGGAAGAACAAAAATGATCCCGGAAACCTGGTTGAAGGCCATAATTGTTCTGATTTACAAAAAAGGGTGCAGAGAAGATCCAGAGAGTTATAGACCAATCGCTCTCCTAGATATCATTGGGAAAATGTACGCAACACGCCTATTGGAACTATTTAGGAGATGGGCAAGAAATGCACCCTGGATGAACAAATTTCAAATGGGCTTCCAGAAAAATGGCAGCACAGCTGTCAATATCTTGTTGTTAAACATCTTGAAGTTAAAAGTCAAGGCAGGATCACCAAAAGTTTACCTGGCTTTTGTGGACCTATCTAAAGCCTTTGACAAAATTGACCGGGAAAAACTATGGTCAAAACTGAAAGATTGGGAATGTCCGAAATCCATCTTGGAGCCAATAATTGCCCTCCATGCTAAAACAAATATGAGTGTTCAATTGAACAGACAAGGAACACTGTCAGAGAAAATATCAGTCAATTGCGGAGTCAAACAAGGCTGCCCCTTAGCCCCGGCTCTCTTCATCACCTTTTTAGGAGACTACCAACACTCGGAATCAAAAATAAGGGCATTCCCACCCAAAATAGGAAAAACATCTATCTCAAGACTACTCTACGCATATGTAGTGATTCTAATAGACCAAACCTAAATTGGTCTACAACGAACATTAACCAATCTGTCAGGTATATTGAAGATAACATTCTGGAAATTAACAAAATGAAAACAAAAATTCTGCTCCTGGACAAATCAAAGAACAAGGTAAATAAGAACCAAAACTGATTCCTTGATATATGCAAATATCTAGGAGTGATAATTGACAGTTCAGCGAGAGAAACCACGATGCAGGACATGCTTTCGGAAAAAGTTAGGTGACTAACAGTACAAACCAGATCAGTCGACAAATTAGGCAGATTTTCGCTCCTTACTTCCATCTAATTCTATAAGGCGAAAGTGGTACCGCTGCTTATCTATGAAATGGACGCAACGTTAAATATACCCATGTCAATATGGAACAAACTGGAAGGCCGTGTGTGGAAGGCTGTGTTGGGAGTACCTAAGTCAACATCCATGGCAGCAATTAGATGCAAATTGGAACTGTTATCCTTGGCGGGATCGGTGGAGCAAAGTGCAATGCAACTTTACAGAAAAATCCTAGTAGCCAACACTCTGCCTATTTACAATGTTATAGCTGAAGAAGTCAAAAGCGAAACATTCTAGGTACTAAACATATCGGTTGCCCGGCAAAAAGAAAATTTGATTTGGGTGGCATGCACAGAAGAAGATCTGAGAAAAAACCTGCGAAGAGTAAAAAGAAAAATGGAATATAAGGACTGGATCGACACAATTTACAAAGCAAGAGAGAATAAACTGTTACTCCACCTTCCGCCGACTTTTAACTAAATAAAAGTTCCTCAAAACTACTGTGTTAAATTCCCGAATTAACTGATGCAGAAAAATTTCATGAAAGCGAGACTAAATCTACTAATGACACATGAAATGTTGGCAATCATCGGCGGAAAATAGATGCCACTTATGCAAAAATCCAGAGCAGCCAGAAATTTTAAGATATCTAGTGATGGCATGTTCAAAGACAAAACAAAACAGATGTACCTATCTGCAGCCCTTACTTACAGGTGCTTTAACGGTGGATGAAAACACCATCTGGAATCGACTGATATCAGGGGAGTCCACTAGATGGACCTTAGCAACCGTCAAATTAATAGACTCAGCATTGAAAAATATCAATCAACTGATGACAGAGGGTGTGCAAAATCCTAGTGGACTCTAGAACCTGGTAGCCTCCTCAACCCACTCTCTAAGAGCGAGTCCCCACCAGAACCATACACAAATGTGTTCGAAATTGTCTGAGCTGGATGGAGATGTTTTAATGAATTCTCTCTACTTATATGACAAAGAATCTTGTAAAAAAACATATCTGATTAAATTCAAGTAAAAAAAAAAAAATGGTGGATCAACCTTTTGAACAACTCAACAAAACTCTAGCACATGGGGAAATCGACACAACTGAAGAACACCTGACCTTCAGGAAAGTTGAATTGCCAGCCTGATCCATTCATGCCTGACACCTTAGCCAAAGAAATTCGCACAATGAAGAAAGTACACTGCAAAATACAATTTCCCACCTGAAATTTCGCCCCTTGAAACACTTGTGTATAGGCACGTTATAAATGCCATATCATATCAAGACAGCATGGTCGCACAATCCATTGGGTTGGACCAACCAGTGAAACATAGACCACCATACAGTACAACCAACAACTTGCATGAGGATAATTAATTCTCACACCACAAGGATCACCTCTCCCTACTAACCCTACTTAAACTAAAAATACACCTGCAAACACAACACACACTAACCGACTATGACACACTCACTCTGAAATTGCAACACCCTCACCCAAACTAACTCCAAACAACAGACCCTACACCTCTTCCACTAACACAAAATTGCAACAGTCACAGTCACAGCACCGTTCACCACAGACACAACAAAATACCCTTAGCGAAGCAAGCACCTGCAAACATCTTACAAATACCATCAAGAAGCAAACCCATAGACAGTGACAATTTTTCCTAACAAACTAGCAACACAACAGCAAAGCACTTGTGTTCTCTGGGGATATTGCAAATGCCAGCAGTGTGCAATATAAATTCCATTATTATCATCTCAAATAATTGTGCAACCCCCAATGTGATGCCTATGCAATGCCAATGGAAGAAACTATTATTATTACAACCATCTCTGAAAAGCATAGTCATAATAAAAATCCTTTGCTCTGCTATATGCATGAGGCACTGATGTACTCAAGCAGTCAAGCATGGCATCCCATATCTGGAAGAGGAATGGAGAGGACTGGCACAATCTGTCAAAGAAATCAGAGAGAAGGCCTGGGTAGACAGGAGAAGAGTGCATGTCGGACAGAACCCCAAATCATCAGCGTTGTAAAGTGCTTATCTGAGAATGCATGAGATGTGAGAATTTTGGAGTCTTGCTTTAGAATGTTGTCCTGTGAGTGTGTGTGAAGGTTCCAGTCTAAGCCAGTTGGAGCTGAGCCTACCTGGGTGATGGGACCCAGTGGTGTCCTCTATTATAAGATCTTGATGTAACTAAGAATAAACCTTAAGTGTTTGATTTACAAGGTCTAAGAGGCTACCTTTCTACAATGGCCACAAGGAAAACTGAAACCAAGAGCAAGCATGCTGAAAGTAAAGAATAAACAGTCTGTTGAGGGAAGAAATAAAAGCCAAAGGTAAGGGTTGTAATCATCCTGTGCAAAATGCAGGTGTGGAAAAACCCATCTTAATTAATGCAGAACCCCATTAGTTAGTGTCCTTTGCAGAACCCAAGAGAAATGCCAGCATAGAAAGCCGCAGTAATAAATGGGAAAGTGATAATAGATGTCCCCTGTACAACATGTTAACTGAGAAAACATAAGAATGTGTGTTTGAAACGGAAAGATATATTAAAAGGAAAAAAGTTGTGTTAAGAGCCCAAGAAGAAAGAAGTTAAAGCTACGCTCAGAAGAATGTTGCAGGAGAACTGCAAGAATAACACTGGGGGAGAGTAAAGTTAAGCTCCAAAGGTTAATTGGTGCCCCAAGAGCAAAGCAAGCTCCAAAGTGAAGAAGTATATGCAGGGGCAAAATGCAGGGGGAAGTGTAGTGAAAGAAGGCCCCAGCGTTTGCCCAGGGCACCAGTGAAGAAGAAGAGGCACTCCAGAGAAGTATCAAAGGGCTTGCTGAACAAAGAGGTTCCCCCAGCAAATTCTCTAAAGAGCAATAGTGAATATGAAGGGGATTAAAGCCCAGTGCAAAGGTGGATGCAGCATCAAGTGTTAAAGCAGGAAAGATAGTCCCAGTGCTGATTCAAGGGTTAAAAAGTGCCCTAAGAGCTGCATACTCAAATGTAATCAACCCGCAGCAGTAAAGAGCAATGAGTAAAGAGTAAAGTAGCCAGTGGATTTAATGGAGCTCCGCCTGGCAAAGAGATCCCGGAGAGGCATTTCAGGGTATGCTGGGAGTTGTGTGGCAGTCACAAGGGGTTAGCAGGACAGCATCAGGAGCATAGAGAAATTGTTTGGGAACAGAAGCCATTTCTTTTTGCAACAGGTGATATAAAGCAGTGAAGTGTTGTGCACATTAATGAAGCATAATTCTGAAGAAGAAAATTAAGTTATCGGGTGTATTACGTCTGCAGTATCCTTTTGTTTAAAAATACGTTTTTACAATGTATGACATGGTTTATGAGATGTCACTGTTCTGGTTATAATTGTCATGCATGTAAGGTATGTGTGCTAGAGCGGCATGTTGAAGTAGTTGGCTGAATTGATGATTAACGTATGCTGCAATAAAGGATTTAACTTCTTTAAGGATTTGCAGGCATCTATGGACTTTTTACAAGTACAGTCATTGGGCCTCATTACAAGTGTTGCGGAAAGGCAACAACGGCGCCGGTAGTGCTACCAGCGCCGTTGTTACCTCTCTGCAACATTCCGAATATGCTTGCGAGTGCCGCTCCTGAATGCCTTGTCAGACCCGGCGTGCAAAGGGCACCCGCGAGCAGTACGGGTTGGCAGCAACGGCTCCGTTATCAATGGGGCCATTGCTACCCTCCTCCCCATTCCCATTGAGCCCTATAATGGGAATGGGTACGTACCTGGTGCGGGTCCCGCGAAAGGGATTTACCGAGCCCTCCAAGGTCGGAATGACCTGGTAAGTCCCCTTTTGTGGGACCCGGATCCGAGTTTGGGAGTAGCCATACCCCTATTAAGGGCATGGCTACCCCCAAACTCGTAATGAGGCCCATTGTGTTAAGTGTGTTTAAGTGAAGAACATGAAGTATGCCAGGACTGACGAACTGGAAGAGCCTGTGTGCGTTAGTTAGTGATAATGATTTTGAGGCTTTGCAGGTATTTGTAGATTACTAATAGACATTTATGGACTTTATAGAAATTAATTATTTTCTTGCTAGACAATTGTATGTGCGTGATGTATGCCTGGTGTGGCAAGATGTTTGAGCCAGTGTAAGTGGGCTAGAGGTCATTCTTTATGAGGCATTCCAGGGTTTATGTTGTGCAATACAACAAAGACTTTTAGCACTACAACATGACTTGTCACCATGCATGTTTTTGTTTGGTCCTAGCAAAACCAAACCAAATTGTAATAATTTGAACGTGTAGATCATTCTTGGTAAGGATGGAAGTATCTAAGTGATCTGAAATGTACCAAGGATGACAGAGAGATCAGATTGATTATGTCAGCAAATGTGCAGTAGTCGTGTACCCTTGAATGTTTAAGTTGAGGTTGTGCCTAATATACTTTAATAAAGAGAGGTTGTGCCTCCCACTTTGAGAATCTGGGTTTCAGATTAAAATAGGGATGTGAAGTAGGGGTCATGCCCAAAAAAGATGTTATACAAGGTCATGCCTCAGCAATGGTTAAGGGGCTGAGGTCACGCCTGCACTCAGATATATATTATTTAGGAGTAGCATGTTTCCCAATGTATTTAGTAAGTGGTCACACCTCTACAAGGTGGTAATAGCTAGGTTGCACCAAGAACCATTTATAATAAGTGGGATGGTTCCCTGAAAGTTGTCATGGGGAAGTAGTGCCTACCGCCATTTATCCTAGGTGGGATAGTGATTTACACAGAGGTGAAGTGAGAGGTCAAGCCTTCATTGGATGATAGTTGGGTCGCGCCTGAGCCATCAGTGTTTCTAAGTTGGCTGTGGGGTCGACCCCATGATGTTTTTAGAGTAACACACCCACTTTAAAAGGTGCAAGTTGCTGTGTGAATGTGCATTGTTTTTGTGTGAGAAAAGGAGATGTGTTGTGAAGTAGATTTGTTTATGTGTGTGTGTGTCTGAAGTAAGAGAGGGAGATATGTTGTGAAGTGCTTATCTGTGAATGCATGAGATGTGAGAATGTTGGAGTCTTGCTGTAGAATGTTGTCCTGTGAGTGTGTGTCAAGGTTCCAGCCTATGCCAGTTGGAGCTGGGAATACCTGGGTGATGGGACCCAGTGGTTTCCTCTATTATAAGAACTTGATGTAACTAAGAATAAACCTTAAGTGTTTGATCTACAAAGAGTAAGAAGCTACCTTTCTACTATCAGCTTTGAGGATCTAGTGACCAAAAAGATAACATTCAGAGATGTGTGGAGCGCAAGATACAAAGGCAGCTGCTGTGGAACACGGGGGAACAGAGAACGCCGGCTATTTAGGAGGGATAGAGCACATGCTCCCTGCTTCCTGAATAGATAGCACACATATCAAGAGTGCTAAATAAAATTAAACAATTATTATTTCGTCCATCTTTTAAAATTGCTTGTTATATGTGTACACTGTACAGCTTTAAGGCTTTCAGAGACATGCTTGTTTGCACCTGTAGTAATGATTCTGAATTGTTTAAGAAATAAATAAAACGAGAAAAAAGAAAGAAATGAACAGAAAGCATCACCAAGGCAGCAGTTAAACACTAAACCTTAGTAAGTAATACCCTTACCAGAAAGGCTGCTGGAAAGTGCATGCAATTAGACATATTAATTATGTTCAAAAGTACATGTGTTCTCATTATATATGGCCTCACCAATATGTGGAATCATGATATACTTGAAAATATGCGGATTAAGTTCCGTGGAAAATTCTGAATGTTGTGTACACCATAATATAGTCTTTTAGGCTAAATGACGATGAAGAACATACCCACCTGGATGTTAAAAACATGGCAGTTTTAGACAAATACACATTTTAGAAGTGTTCCTGGAACCACTAGGTATATAGTCTGCCCTGTGACATCTCACTATAAATAGGTCTAGAACCAGAATGCGTAAAGAGACATATGGGGGCTTCTAGAGGTAGTCTGTCGAGTCATAATCATATATGTAAGGTTATTTCCCACTGATCCTAATATTGAACACTTTTTTACAGGGGTTTTTGTTATAAAAGTACATTTTAAAAATACTTAAAGAAGGTTATTTGCTGGGAGACTGTGATGAGAGCAGTGTCAAGTGAACTGGCATTGTAGCCTCGCTCCTCTACCTTAGAACTTCAGAGCCTTGGTTAGATAAAAGGACCCGTTCAGGCCAGCATTGTATTGAAATGAATGCTAATGGGGCAGAGAAAAATGCTTTTCTCTTGGGAAAGAACTCAAGCTAAGATCTTCAATGAATATATATTGATCCCGGCCCCACCACTGTGGCAGACTTTAACTTCAGTATTCAATGTCCTCACATGTCCTGTGTCCTATGCACAAAAGTTTCAAATCAGGTTATGTCCCCTCTGATTCTGCATTAAACAGAACAGTTTTAACATGTGTCTCCTGAAACTTGTTAACCCCATGTCACCTGAAACAGCCACGAGTAAAAACATAATTCCTTTCCGATGCATTGCATTTGTACTTCAACGGTTGGGATGGGCTCCCCACGAGGGAGCTGTGACCCAATTATCAGAAAATCCTTGACTGATTCTTGCATTAAAAATGACTGCAAGCTCATTGGTGTACTTAGATATTCCAGAAACACAGCCTGCCACTCTGGTGGCTGCACTAGAGTAAAACACGAGCAAAGGTTTTAGAAGCAATTTCATTAAAGGATAGTTCCGGGAATTTTTTTTTATTGTCCCTAGGGGTCGGCCATGTGTTTGTAAGCATAAATCGGTAGATCGTAGAAAACTTTCCTATGGACCTTACCCGACTTTTTGCCCATTATCGCACTCGAAATCAGCCTCCATTTTGTGATAATCCTATCATTTCGCCCCATCGACCTGGCTCACCTGCCATTGCGGCACTAAATCAAATCCCCCGCCCCTGAAACAGACATCAGCAGACGCGTACTGCCCATTTCAAGCACGTCTCGTGTCAACAATCGCTGCGCCTCAGCTATTGACGTGTTGCCATGGAAATGGCAGGACGCCTCTTTCCCCAATAAGTATAAACAGACCGTTTCACAACACACAGCAGCAGATTTTCGATTCCATTCCTCTCTCTGTGTTACTTTGAGTATTCTGTGACTCGTTTCAGTGCTCTGGTCAGCTACCTTCGTCGCTTGTAGCCCGTGTAAACACCTGTACCATCTCGGTAAATTATTTTACTCTGTTTACCACACAATGGCTACAATAATGCCCTACATGTACGAGCCCGAGTACACCGAGGAGGAACTACTGGAAAGGGAAGCACGCGGAAACGATGGGGATTCGGACGGCAGTTGGGAGGACCTGTCAACGGATGAAGAGCCTGGACCATGTCGCATGGACGGCGTCTCCACCTGGTGCACGTGCAATCGGTGCGAGTTAATGCCCACTGAGGAGGAGAACTGCTGCTGCCGTGAAAATTCCGGGTGCTTGGCCTACATTTCTGAAAGCGAGCAAAGTCTGCAGGAAGGCGAGCAAAGTCCGCAATGCATCACCGAGCTGCCAGAGTTCAGGGAAGCCTGCCTCTCACGGACCGTGTTGAGGATGATGATGGTGCTTATGCACGAACTTCGCGGCACTGTTCGTCCGCGTAATCCGAGTAACGAGTAAGTATACTCTGTTTGTGATGTCAGTGATGCCACTACTATTTCATGGTCGTCTCCCACATATAAAAGTACATCTACATATCATTCGAACGCATGTAAATTGGTTCCATATTGTGCATTTTCTAGATATATTTTTTTTCTAAGCAAAATGACATGTTTTACCTGAATCGACATTGATAAGAAAGTTTTGTCAGTTTAATACAGTTTGCATCTTTCTTTTTCACAGGTGGTACAGGCTGGTGGCCTATCGTTGCTTCACTTGGTGGCTTCACGGGAGGCTCGGATACCGCGTTCGGAGAGTAATACCTGCCTGTGCGGTACTTGCCATTAGACAACATTTCCCCAGTGACAGTGGACAATACCGCGGGTTTTCCCTCGATGTCTTGCAACCTCAAATTTACAATGTGTAATTTTTATTATTTATGTTTATTTTAATTAAAATCTAAAATAAAGCCCAACATATATTTTAACAATGGTTGTTTTGATTTTTTAAATGAATATAGTGTGTCTCTGTTGAATGGCCTTCCATTGCCTTGTCACACCACATGTCTCCGGCCAGCATCCTCCCTCACGCTGGCCGCCCACCTTCAATCCACATAACCGTTGAACCCATATATGCAGCAGTCATACATATATTATTTTGTGGGTTGGCATGAAGCGTTGGCAATAAAAAGCCGTTCGATTTTATTGATACAAAACATGGTTATAGGTAAATAATAAATATGGTTGATCATAATAAATCCTCTTTTTGGGCACCGGGTACAGAGATGACCCCCATATATTCTCCTGGGAGGGTGAGGTATTTATAAACTCACCCCCCTGCCTTCCATGTAGTAGATCCTGCAGCCATCCTCTTACATTCAGTTAGATGGCCTCTCCTTGGTGAGGCCCTGCGGCAAACGGGTGTTGTCTGCACGACCACCGCCCCAATCCACCCCCCCGCCCTATCAAAGGCTGTTCGCACCGGGGTACTTGTGCTGCCGGCAAGTGGAGCTGTCAGGGAGCGATAAAGACCAAGAGGTGCCAAAGACCATGTACACTTCAAAGTGGTCTATAGAGCATGGGCTGTTGTTCCCATGTCTACCTCCAGACCCCGTGTCTCCTGCCAAGCATCCCCCCTCGCGCTGGACGCCCCCCTGCAATCCACATAAGTGTGTCTGCATTCACGAGTCTTCCTGTGTCTTGTCTGCACGACCACCGCCCCAATCCACCCCCCGCCCTATCAAAGGCAGTTCGCACCGGGGTACTTGTGCTGCCGGCAAGTGGAGCTGTCAGGGAGCGATAAAGGCCAAGAGGTGCCAAAGACCATGTACACTTCAAAGTGGTCTATAGAGCATGGGCTGTTGTTCCCATGTCTACCTCCAGACCCCGTGTCTCCTGCCAAGCATCCCCCCTCGCGCTGGACGCCCCCCTGCAATCCACATAAGTGTGTCTGCATTCACGAGTCTTCCTGTGTCTTGTCTGCACGACCACCGCCCCAATCCACCCCCCGCCCTATCAAAGGCAGTTCGCACCGGGGTACTTGTGCTGCCGGCAAGTGGAGCTGTCAGGGAGCGATAAAGGCCAAGAGGTGCCAAAGACCATGTACACTTCAAAGTGGTCTATAGAGCATGGGCTGTTGTTCCCATGTCTACCTCCAGACCCCGTGTCTCCTGCCAAGCATCCCCCCTCGCGCTGGACGCCCCCCTGCAATCCACATAAGTGTGTCTGCATTCACGAGTCTTCCTGTGTCTTGTCTGCACGACCACCGCCCCAATCCACCCCCCGCCCTATCAAAGGCAGTTCGCACCGGGGTACTTGTGCTGCCGGCAAGTGGAGCTGTCAGGGAGCGATAAAGGCCAAGAGGTGCCAAAGACCATGTACACTTCAAAGTGGTCTATAGAGCATGGGCTGTTGTTCCCATGTCTACCTCCAGACCCCGTGTCTCCTGCCAAGCATCCCCCCTCGCGCTGGACGCCCCCCTGCAATACACGTCATTCATTCAAAAACACACCCCTGTTTCGAATTCTTTATAACCCACTTCATATTTCTAATGAGAACTTCTTTGCGCTTTGCTAGTCAACCCGTGAAGGTGCTGGTTATCTGCTCTTCGTCTCTGTGAACTTCCGTGACCACTTTGAGCAAACTCGTCAGTGTTCAACCTGTGAACTGCTCCCTGTTCTACGACAAGAAACTACTCTGATCCCTGCATCTAACTGTTTGTTCGTCAAGGTAAGGCCATGTACCATAATCATTTTGCGTCCAATTTTTTAATTTATATCTATTTGCTAGTAGTCATCAAATTGCATCCATGTTTTCTTTTCGTTCACGACAGTACATGCAAGGAACTAGTCACATGTTCTGAGTTTAGTCAAATTATATTTTTCTATTTTTTTAAAGTTATTGAAATACTTATCATGTGTCATTTAATTTTTTAACACATTGGTATTCATAGAGAATTGTTGATCTTTACTTTTCAGAACTTTCCACAATGCCTGCCTGTTCCATTGGCGGTTGCCCTTCGAAGACCCATAATAAATCTGAAGGTACTATAATGCATGTTTTCCCTAAGACAATAGATCAGATAAGAGAATGGGTCCGATATTGCGGATATCCACCGTCTGAGCTAGAAAGTAGAGTCCTAGAAGTCTTTGCAGACAAGAGGGGTGATCGATACCGCATCTGCAGCAGGCACTTTAGCCCAGACATGTACTCCACATCATTGCTAATAAAGAAGAAAACACCGCGAGCGAGGCGAAAATTGCTCTCAACCGCTATCCCCACTCTATTCGTCCACATCCCTCCACTGGTGAGTCAAGTTTACGGATTTAGCTCTCGGCCTTGCGGTAGTGTGAGTAGCATTAGCTAACCATAATTTCCCCATTTATGTCTCCACTCAATATGAAGGCGGAAGATTCTCCATCCGTGTCGTTATTGCAGTCATCAGCCACTTCAAGCGCCTATCGGGTAATCTTACTTAGCTATTCTGCCACTGACTTGTTTTAGGCATGTAAATCAATAGTTTTAATTTATCGTGTAATTATTTTACCTAATGGTACACCACAGTACTCGTCCTCTAGTCTTTGTTTTCAGTTATAATTATTGTTATCCAAAATAATGCAAGTACTGCCTTTCAGGGAGATGCTGAGGAGTCCAACGCATTGACGACAACCGTAGATGTCACTCAGATGCTCGAGGTACGTTTCCGGACAGTTCCATCGATGGAGATCATCAGATCTTGCATTCTTGTAGCGTGATTGTTACACACAATGTTTCTTTCGTTTTTAGCCATGTCCTTCTGTCGTCGCCCTCCTATGTGTCTTCTTTTTTCAATATTGTGTTCATTACTAATGAAAGTCCTATGTTTCAGGGAGTCGATGGAGCATTAGTCCAAGAAGAAGGGGGAGCATGCAGTTACGGGTCGGCGCAACAGCTTGCAGAAGTGTGCACCGCAGTTACAGCGTCCCTTGATGTTCTTATGCATTTCGAGGTATGGATACTGACAGTTCGATCAAGCGAGATCATATGACGTGATTACATCCGCTATACTTCCTTCTTTATTAACGCAAGTACTATGTTTCAGGGAGCTGACGGAGCTTCTTCTACAAGAACATCACCCCTAGTAGTTGATGCAGATCTCTGGGTGGTGACACTTCCAACGATGGAGCAAATCGAATCATATTTAGATATCCATTCTTTATTTTAGACAACTCATCAAAGATTGTGCAGGACTATTTAGATGAGCCGTTGACGCCTGCACAAAGTTTATGTTCTTTTTAACAAAATAGAAAACCATACTAATGCAATTACTGTGTTTCAGGGAGTTGCTGAAGCGTCATCTTCAATAATATCATCAATGGAAGTCTATGCGGAGCCCGAGGTATGGATCTTGACAGTTCCATCTAACTAGATCAACAATGCGTGAACTATTGTCGTTTGAATGTTCTACACAATGCGTTCATTGGTGTTTTGCTATTGAGATGTACGTATGGGTATTGGTCCCCAAGTACATTTTGTGTTTTCAATATTATTATACATACTAATGAAAGTTCTATGTTTCAGGGAGTCGATGGAGCATCAGTGAGTGATGGATGTGCTTATCATGAAAATATAGTCGTTGCAGCGCGAGAGGAAGTGGAGACCTGCACACACGAGTCGGAGCAACAGCGTCCAGATGTTGAAGTTCGAGGCAAGAAAGTTTCAAAGAAAAGAAAGCAAAAGAAGGTTAGTGTCCTGTTCACTATATTATGTTGTCTTTCACTGTCAATAGTTCAATACTGTAAGTTGTGTTTAAACTGAACATCCCTTTTCTATTCTGTCCTCTAGTTGCGAGTGGGTGTAAGAACTCGATCTACACAGACAGTGAAGCGAACGAGAGATGTTGCTTGTCAAAC
This sequence comes from Ambystoma mexicanum, assembly GCF_040938575.1. Taxonomy (NCBI): domain Eukaryota; kingdom Metazoa; phylum Chordata; class Amphibia; order Caudata; family Ambystomatidae; genus Ambystoma; species Ambystoma mexicanum. Next base: position 1,359,848,415 of record NC_090931.1, on the reverse strand, counting down.
CTTTTGGCAGGGACTTCAGACTGGAGATGCATCGTGCCAATGGGAAGAATATGAATTGATTGACAACGGAGCTATACCACCACCAGCCATTGATAGTGAATGTCCTCCTGGTAGTTTGGATGCAGTCGGAGATCAATTCACAGAATCCACACCCGCAAAAAATAAGAGGGCGAGAAAGTTGAAAACATTGTTTTTTTCTCCCATTTCCGGCCAAGGAACAGTTGTTGCAGAAGAGAGTGAAATGGACGACAATGAAACACCATCAATATCACTCAGCATAGCGGAAGACGATATCAGAGATTGTACCTTTCATGTGAGTGACATGTCCTCAACGTTACAGGCCGAACCAGCTGGGATGCAGAGTGACAGTATAAGGAAGGAGGCCAAATTCATTGTATTCGATAGCTGTTTGATGGATATTATTATGATGATGAAATGTGGGCATTGGGTTGGTGGAGAAGTATGTGGGGAGCCATTGATTAATGTGACTCGTGCAATTCGAGGCACTAACCTTAAAATACATGCCACCTGTACACAATATCATCCGTTCTCATGGTCTGCACAACCCATGCTGGGGCAACTGCCAGCAGGCAATCTACTTTGTGCAGCGGCCGCACTTTTTAGTGGTTCAAGTTTTAAAAAGTTACAGTATTTCTTTCAGTTTGTGGGAATCCATTTCATTGCGAAAACTCAGTTCTACAAATACCAAACCGATTATCTATTTCCAGCCATCAGCGAAGCATGGAGAATGGAAAAAATGTCAATGGAAAGTACATTCGCGGGCAAACGCTTCAGGCTAGCCGGTGATGGACAGTGCGACAGCCCAGGATTTTCAGCCAAGTACTGCACCTACCACTTTCAGGACATGGAAAGTAAGAAAATTGTGAGTTCGGTGGTCGTGCAGGTGTCACAAAGTACATCCTCAGTGGCCATGGAGAAAGTTGGCTTTGTAGCATCATTGCAAGAACTACAATCGCGGGGAATGGTGATCGACCTGATAGCCACGGACAGACACGTTTCAATTGCCAAGACAATGAGAGAAGAGTACAAAAATATAAATCACCAATTTGACGTATGGCATCTTGCAAAAACAATCAATAAGAAATTGTCGGCTGCAGGAAAAAAAAAAAATACGCAAGGTATTTCGCAGTGGTCCAAGTCAATCAGCAACCATCTTTGGTGGAGTTCAAAAACATGCGAAGGGTCGTTGGAAATTCTACTGGAAAAATGGCGGTCAGTAATGTTGCACTGCAGCAACGTACATCGATGGTCGACCAATGAACATTTCCACAAATGTGAACATGGCCATTTGTCCACAGAGGAGGCACGGAAGAAGAAGTGGTTGATTCCTTCATCACCCACTCACAAGGCCATTGAAAAGATTGTATTTGATAAAGCTATAACAAGAGATTTGAGGGGACTCACGGAATTCTGCCACACAGGAGATTTGGAGGTGTTCCACAATATGTGCCTAAAGTACAGGCCCAAAAGGTTGCATTTTGGCATGGAAGGCATGATCAATCGGACTCTTCTAGCGGTCTTGGCACATAACCACAATGTTGGCCGTCAACAAAGTAGGACGACCGGAACTTTAGGGAAGCTTCGCTACAATAAGGCCTTCACTAAAAGAAGTAAACAATGGGTGATCAAACCAGTGTTTGAGGATATGCAATATGAGTTTATTGAGAGACTTATCGTAGATGTCCTCGATAGGCACATACATGGAGTGTTGAACGAACCTATGCAGGGGACAACTGCATTGCCACCCAACATTGCCTCTGTTCCATGTCCACCTAAAGCAGAGCTCATTGAGAAATACACATCACGGTTTAAATGATTGTAATTTGATTGTCTGTTCTCTCGAATCTCCTCATGTTGCAGGCCCATTGCATACGTGTAGCTATGTATTAGGTGTAAATAAAAGTCATTGCTCAGTGTACATGCAATGTGTCTCTCCACCCTCGCCCCTCCCTTCACCGTGCAGTAGTGCGAACCACCCGTGTGTCACCTGTGACTTTGCTCTCAAGTCTCCTCATGTTGCAGGCCCATTGCATATGTGTAGCTATGTATTAGGTGTAAATAAAAGTCATTGCTCAGTGTACATGCAATGTGTCTCTCGAACCTTGTTGATTTGCGCATTAAATTAACCAAACAGTAATATAAATCATTTTTACAAAAATTATAGAATGTTTCCGTATTACAAACACATTGCCGACCCATAGGGACAGTAAAAAAAAAAAAAAGGCACGCAGACAAGATGCCCTTACACTAACTGTAGCTAGCAAACTAGAAATGTCTGCTCGCTCACAGTGAAGGTCAGCTGCTTTGATGTTTTGCTCGGGTGGCGGAACGGCCCACGACCCAGTATAAGGTTCTATTGTGATTTGACCTTGACAGGCCGGGACCATCCCGAAAGACTAAGAAAAGATAATGAATAAAATTTCAGAAACGAAACGATGAGCCACGTTCATTAGAATAAGTAACCTCGGCATAGAAGGAGTGGTTTTTCGGTTCTGCCCTACACAGAGAGAAAATGGAAAATGCAAATATAATGTAAGTAACTTTTGATGAGTTTATACCGCAATTTAATTACTATACAGTGGCTTTATAGACGGGTTCAGTTGTACTTGTTCGTTCTATGTGGCATATTGTTTTCTACCCTTTCTTGAGAACCATCTCCGTTTACGGAAGCACCTCAAAACCTTCGACTTTGCTTCTGCTTTCTCTCTCCCTCTCCCCTGCTACAACTGGTCCACTGTCTGCGACCTCGGTCCTGGGCCCTTCCACTCTCCACCTGCACTGCCTCCCTGTCAAACCCCTGCACTGGGGGACTGTCTCAGTATCGTACAGCCCCCCCTTCCCAGCACTTGTTCTGCACTTACCTTGCACTTGCCACCAGCTGGCCCTATTTATTTATTATTTTATGCTACTTACCTTGTACTCCCCTCCCCCCCACCCCCTCCCTGCCTCGCCACGCCTTTAAACACTTGTGTACACCCAGTAGCGCTGTCATAACTATGAAATGAATAATTTTAATAAGGATCCGATGGTGAAACTAATTTCATTTTTTATGTTTTTAGGTACGTCGTTCACTACTGTCTGTGTCACGAGTACCAGACACCGGTGGACGGCTTCTACAGCCGCCAGTTGCTTCTCCGCGTGAACAACGTTACCACCCTGACCATTTTATGGGACGATCGCCAAGTACAAGTATGCCCTTACGCGGTACTAACGGTTAGATGCAACATGCCTACCGTTGTGGTGGCCTAGTGCCTCGTTGTTGGAACAGCCATGCGATTATCAGTGCGACCGAAGAGCTTATTGTTATCGTAAACCAACACCCGGTGTACTTCACACGGACATTGCTTCCCTCAAGACGCACTAATTTGGATCGAGAGCAAATAAAAATGCAAATCGCTGAATATTCTATAAACATTTGATGTCCAATAAATGTACTTTGCCAAATGTACAATCTTGCCGTTTGCTTTTAAACCACGGTTTCACATTCCGAATTGTGACGCTGTATTGTGAGATGCTCTAAGACCCGGTGTACTGCACACGGACATTGCTTGCCTCAAGACGCACTAATTTGGATCGAGAGCAAATAAAAATGCAAAACGCTGAATATTCTATAAACATTTGATGTCAAATAAATGTACTTTACCACATTTACAATCTTGCGGTTTGATTTCAAAGTACAGTTTCATATTCCGAATTGTGGCGCGCTGTTTTGTGAGCTGATCTGTGTTGATTTCCGGGGTCTGTGTGGAGTCGCGTAGAAGACGCCTGGGCGCGTTTGCCTACGCAGCACAGTCACGTCACGGGGAGAGGCGGGGAATATGAATGTTTTGATAATGTCAGGCTCAGGGGCGGGGGAATTGATTTAGTGCCGAAATGGCAGGTGAGCCAGGTCGATGGGGCGAAATGATAGGATTATCACAAAATGGAGGCTGATTTCGAGTGCTTTAATGGGCGAAAAGTCGGGTAAGGTCCATAGGAAAGTTTTCTACGATCTACCGATTTATGCTTACAAACACATGGCCGACCCCTAGGGACAATAAAAAAAAATTCCCGGAACTATCCTTTAAACATTCAGCATATTTGTATAGAGTAGTCCCTGTACAGATTAACCATGCATTGACTTTCCACCATCAAATGTGGCTTGAAAACAAAAATGGCCTTCATTTTAAAGCAGATGAAATCGTTGAGGCGTTGAGAACGTTTGTAAAAGGACAAGCAGTTAGAGCAGTGGGATTAAGGTGTCCTCTGGGACACTGCCACGTCAAAAGCAGCTTAGTTGTCTCCTTGGCATCGCGCCCGTGCTCGTGCATTGACAATACATTCTGCCTCTGCCTGGCACCTCTGTCCACCCTGCACTGTCAGCAGCTACCTGCTTGGCTCCAGCGGCCAAAAGTCTTACATGAGCTCCCGGCCACCATAACAAGAACTGGCAACGCCAACAGTTTGGGCTTTTGTGTAGTCATGGGATAGGCATTTTCTAGGCACAGGCATAACAGCTGGAAAACAGAGTGATTGCCTGGGCATACAATGGCAGTACCTGACAAATGCCTATCTAATACCTCAAGCTTTGCCGTAACTTGTTTTTTTACAGGAATTTAGTGCACGGAAGATAGATACAACTCCATAGAAATAACAGTGATAGGCTCAAGTGTGATGTTATCTCTTGATAGAACAAGCTCAGAGAGATGCCAGGAGGATGTGTTTTGGACAGGCAGGGCAGGTAGCAGTGAAAATGGCAATAGGGATTAGCATTACCAGGGGTAGTCAATGGGTGGGTAGATAATCAAACAATGCCCACACGCTGTGCATCCCTCTTCATGTGTCATCTCCCTCCTACCTGCACTCCAACGCAATCGTGTTGGCTTATATGTGCTACACAAGAATCACCTAATAGCCCAAACTAACAAGACTCGGTGATCTACTCCTTTCCGACCAGAAAGGTGGAGAGCTCTGTTTAGGAGATGCCTTTTCATATGGGATAACATACTACACCAAGCCAATTGGCTGTCGGAAGTACAAATTGAGTAAGCATTCGTGTATATTGCAGTCCCTAACTCCTCTAAGCGCTTGAGAGAATTTACAGCATGCATCTGGTCGTTTTGGACATTCGGGACTTAGAGTACCGGAAGCTAGTTTGCCCTTTCCACCTGCCTAGCAATGAGTGCCCACCAACGCATGCTGCTAAAATCGCAGCCCCATCTCCCCGTCAGGTCAGTGGCCTCTACACTGGCAATTCTGCCAACTAGTTGTGCCAATAGCGATATGGATGGTATGTTAAAATGAATGGGAAAATATGTAAGTAATATAATGAATGGAGTGACGCAGGGGAGCCGGGAACAGATGCATCCCCGAGTGTTGCGGATGATGGGGGATGGGACGAGAGCATCAAATCATCACTAGGAGGAGTTCTGAATGTGCAAATAGGAACTATCGGGTAGATGGGTCTGGGGAGAACAGATATTTAACTGAGTGTCTAATCCACAGCCTCAAGAATCGTGAGACGGGGAAACACTGGAGGGCACTTTGCAAAACTGTGTTTTCCTGGTAAAATCACGTCCTCTTGTCCCTCAGTTCCATTAGCTGCCTGGATTAGCAAATAACAACTGGGGAAAATAAGAGACAGACTGAACTAAGGGCAATCAAAAGAGAAATGCACATGAACATTCTTACTTTTTTAGCCCAGATAACTCTGCGAGTCAAGTGCTTGCTGCAGAGATTTTTGCTCAGCGTGCAGGTTATGTTGATATCGCAGCGCGGGGTGTGGAGGGGTGGGGCACTCAGCATTTAAAAACTGATATAAATGAGTGTCATTAAGTAGGGTGACAACAATCCCTGTGAACGACAGTCACGTAACGTGTAACGTGAATTGGCAACATCTCTGGCACCAAGCACTAAAATGTACTACAATCATTGATGAATCCTAATGTGATGTAATGTGTTCGACAGAAAAAAATACAGGTTTAAAAAAAAGAAATGTAAGAATTAGTTTAGAGACCGTTTGCAGAGCAAATACGTTCTCCTGTCAAGAGATTCAGCATAGAGAAGGCAAAAGAAAGAAGGCCTACTGTGCCACTAAAACACTCAGGGGGTCATTCATAGAATTTTGCGCACAAGTGGCACATGCGGCTGGCGCACAGTGTGCGCGTGCGAATGTCTGCGCCAGCCGCGTGCGCTAAAATCCATTTCCGCGCACAGCGTATTCATGGATTTTAGCCTCCCAAACCAGCCGTGGCGCAGAGTGGCGCAGCGACCCTGCAGCAGCGCCAGTTACGCCCCCCAAAACGCCCCTAGTGCAAGGAAAAGCCATCAAAATCCCCAATCCAGCGCAAAGGGCTGCGCTAACCCTGGACCAGTTTACAGGGCTGCCAAACAGCAAACGCCAAGCGGGGAACGGGTATTACTGGGGTTCGGGTGAAGTTTCACACGCGATAGGCCCTGTGCGAGTGGGGTACATGGATAACTGGGTTTTGCATGAAGTCTAACATGCAATTTGAGCAGGGTACGTGTATTTCGGGAGTGTGTGGGAAGTTTCACACGCGATTGGGCCTGTGCGAGTGGGGTACGTGTATTCCTGGGGTGCGTGGGAAGTTTCACACGCGACTTGAGCAGGGTACGTGTATTTCGGGGGTGCGCGGGAAGTTTCACACGCGATTGGCCCTATGCGAGTGTGATACGTGGATAACTGGGGTGCACGTGAAGTCTCACATGCGATTTGAGCAGGGTACGTGTATTTCGGGGGTGTACGGGAAGTTTCACACGCGATTGGGCCTGTGCGAGTGGGATACGTGTATTCTTGGGGTGCACGGGAAGTTTCACACGCGACTTGAGCAGGGTACGTGTATTTCGGGGGTGTGCAGGAAGTTTCATGCGCGATTGGCGCTGTGCGAGTGGGGTACGTGTATCCCTTGGGTGCGCGGGAAGTTTCACAGGCGATTTTGCTGTCAGAGTGGTGTACTGAATTTCAGGGGTGCGCAGGGAGTCCTACACGTGAATTGGCAGTGTCGGTCCTCCCAGGTGTTCCCTCTACACCCCCCACGGCCCCTGCAGGCAGCCCACACCACAGGGGACTACCCTGCACCCCTGGTCATGTCCCACAGGCAGCCCATCTACCATGGGCATGCCCCCCAGCCAAGCCACATGTCAGCTTGCACTAATGATCACCCACTCATGTCCCCCTGCACCCCCACCCCCCAGCAGTCAGGGGTGATTTTAGCAGGGTACGAGTATTTCGGGGGTGCGCGGGAAGTTTCACACGCGATTGGCCCTGTGCGAGTGGGGTACGTGGATAACTGGGGTGCGCTTGAAGTCTCACATGCGAATTGAGCAGGGTACGTGTATTTCGGGGGTGCGCGGGAAGTTTCACACGCGATTGGGCCTGTGCGAGTGGGGTACGTGTATTCCTGGGGTGCGCGGGAAGTTTCACACGCGATTTGAGCAGGGTACATGTATTTCGGGGATGCGTGGGAAGTTTCACACGCGATTGGCCCTGTGCGAGTGGGGTACGTGTATCCTTGGGGTGCGCGGGAAGTTTCACACACGATTTTGCTGTCAGAGTAGTGTACTGAATTTTGGGGGTGCGCGGGGAGTCCTACACGTGAATTGGCAGTGTGGGTCCTCCCAGGTGTTCCCTCTACACCCCCCATGGCCCCCGCAGGCAGCCCACACCACAGGGGACTACGCTGCACCCCTGGTCATGTCCCGCAGGCAGCCCATCTACCATGGTTATGCCCCCCAGCAAAGCCACATGTCAGCTTGCACTACTGATCACCCACTCAGGTCCCCCTGCACCCCCACCCCCAGCAGTCAGGGGCACCTGCCAGCAGGCCCCCACTCATGTCCCCCTGCACCCCCACCCCCCAGCAGTCAGGGGCACCTGCCAGCAGGCCCCCACTCATGTCCCACTCATGTCCCCCTGCACCCCCATGCCCCAGCAGTCAGGGGCACCTGCCAGCAGGCCCCCACTCATGTCCCCCTGGACCCCCACCCCCCAGCAGTCAGGGGCACCTGCCAGCAGGCCCCCACTCATGTCCCACTCATGTCCCTTTGCACCCCCAGCCCCCAGCAGTCAGGGGCACCTGCCAGCAGGCCCCCACTCATGTCCCCCTGCACCCCCAAACCCCAGCAGTCAGGGGCACCTGCCATCAGGCCCCCACTCATGTCCCTTTGCACCCCCACCCCCCAGCAGTCAGGGGCACCTGCCAGCAGGCCCCCACTCATGTCCCCATGCACCCCCACCCCCCAGCAGTCAGGAGCACCTGCCATCAGGCCCCCACTCATGTCCCTTTGCACCCCCACCCCCAGCAGTCAGGGACACCTGCCAGCAGGCTCCCACTCATGTCCCCCTGCACCCCCACCCCCCAACAGTCAGGGGCACCTGCCAGCAGGCCCCCACTCATGTCCCACTCATGTCCCCCTGCACCCCCACACCCCAGCAGTCAGGGGCACCTGCCAGAAGGCCCCCACTCATGTCCCACTCATGTCCCCCTGCACCCCCACTCCCCAGCAGTCAGCGGCACCTGCCAGCAGGCCCCCACTCATGTCCATTTGCACCCCCACCCCCCAGCAGTGAGGGGCACCTGCCAGCAGGCCCCCACTCATGTCCCACTCATGTCCCTTTGCACCCCCACCCCCCAGCAGTCAGGGACACCTGCCAGCAGGCCCCCACTCATGTCCTACTCATGTCCCCCTGCACCCCCACCCCCCAGCAGTCAGGGGCTCCTGACATCAGGCCCCCACTCATGTCCCTTTACACCCCCACCCCCAGCAGTCAGGGGCACCTGCCAGCAGGCCCCCACTCATGTCCCCATGCCCCCCCCACCCCCCAGCAGTCAGGAGCACCTGCCATCAGGCCCCCACTCATGTCCCTCTGCACCCCCACCGCCCCAGCAGTCAGGGGCACCTGCCAGCAGGCTCCCACTCATGTCCCCCTGCACCCCCACCCCCCAGCAGTCAGAGGCACCTGCCATCAGGCCCCCACTCATGTCCCTTTGCACCCCCACCCCCCAGCAGTCAGGGACACCTGCCAGCAGGCCCCCACTCATGTCCCCCTGCACCCCCACCCCCCAGCAGTAAGGGGCTCCTGCCATCAGGCCCCCACTCATGTCCCTTTGCACCCCCACCCCCAGCAGTCAGGGGCACCTGCCAGCAGGCCCCCACTCATGTCCCCATGCACCCCCACCCCCCAGCAGTCAGGAGCACCTGCCATCAGGCCCCCACTCATGTCCGTTTGCACCCCCACACCCCCAGCAGTCAGGGGCACCTGCCAGCAGGCTCCCACTCATGTCCCCCTGCACCCCCAACCCCCAGCAGTCAGAGGCACCTGCCATCAGGCCCCCACTCATGTCCCTTTGCACCCCCACCCCCCAGCAGTCAAGGGCACCTATCAGCAGGCCCCCACTCATGTCCCACTCATGTCCCCCCTACACGAAATAAAGATGCACAGTCATGGCCCACTTCTACACCAAAAAATACCACATCACGCCACCCCATTCTTGAGACACCATGATTTCCCAATCCACCCCACACTGACATGCCTATCTCAAGACACAAACCAAAACTCAACTATGTACATCAACACATGTCCATCACACACACACACTGTTGGCATTGCTTATGTAAACCCACAATTTCACATGCATCAACCCAATGAGCAAATCCCACACATGGAACTAAAATATGAAAATGTATTATGTACATAAATATATAAATGAAATGAAAGCATACCAAAATATCAAACATGAAATGAAAAGCATGTGAAAAAGATGATTGAATGAAAATGATAAGCAATGCAAAAGAAATTGAAAGAAAAACAGTCCAAACTCTCCCTCCACCAACCAAATCCAAAAAAAGGTAAAAAAAAGATATCCATTGCTTCATGTTCATAATGATAAATAAAAATGCGAAATCAATCCATAGACCAACTATTTACAATACATTGTCCTGAAAAAAAAAAAAACATTACTCCATGTCCATAATGAAAAAAATAATCCAAATTAATCCATGATGTAACTATATACAATCCATTGTCCAAAATAAAAATCCATGAATCCATGTGCAAAAATCCCAAAAATAAATCAATCCATTGTTCAACGATGTAAAGGGTCCATGAGCCCAACTAAACAAATGAAACCTATCTAAGAAACTACCTAAAAATATAACTATATACAAATGTGTGTGGCATTGTCCATTGACCACAAATAAAAGGAAAACGAAAAGGAAACCTAACTCTAAAAACTATTTACAATGGCAGTGGGCTAGTCCGACGGCTCACTTTTGGATATCACGGGCCAGGGCATAATCAAACTCCTGCTCAATGTCCTGGAGGCGGTCCTCTTCCATGGCCCGAGGGTTCGCAGGGACGACGACATGTTCTCTTCCAACTCCCTGCGAATTGCCTCAAGGCACTCGGCCCGCCTCAGGGCCCTCCGCATGGAGTTCTCTGCCCTGACCATCGTGAGCCATGCCTCTTCTGCCCGCTGCCGCTCTGCATCTATAGCATGGCCTAACCGCTGCCACACGGAAGACACTTCCAGTCCTGGGTCCTCCTGCCCTCTGGCCGATGCCTGCCCCTCCGATGACGAAGGCCCCAAGCCATCATGGCTCCCACCTTGTTGCTGCTGCTGTGCCTCTGCCTGTGTCCTGGCTCTTGCTGCCTGCACATCCTCCTCCGGCTGGGGTGCAGTTGTTGATGTGGCTACCCCTGCTGGACGTCTGACTCCAACTGTGGCAGGGATGTGTCCTCCACCAGCCTGGCCGCAGGGTCAGAGGCAGCTCCACAGGGTACCCAGGTGATACATGGGTGGGGAGATGGCATGGAGTACGACTGGCGCCTGGGGGTTCAGTTGAGGAGGGGGTCGGAACAAGGTCCAGCAAATGGAGGAATCCGGCCGTGGTGAGCTGTCCCAGTAGGTCAACGCGGTCAACGAGCCATTCGAGATGACGTGCAGTCTCCTCATGAAAAGACTGCAGGTCACATCTCATGGCCCGTTGACGCAACGCCACCCCACCCAGGAAAGGCTCAACCCGGTCCCAGATAGCCACGTCCGCAGGTAGAGGAAGGCCAGTTGTTGTAAGCGGAACCCCTCCCTGAAAACAGGTCTGGACGTAGGCATCCCTGCTGGTGCGGGATGATGCAGTCACAGGATCGGGGACAAGATTACACACAGGCCCCTCCGCGGTGGCCTGTGCTGCCTCCTGTCCCTGCCCCTGCACTGCACCACTAGCACCAGTGGAATCCCCACCTCCAGACCCCGTGTCTGTCCCTTGCATGGCCTCCTCCTCCACCAAACCCCCCACCAACCTGGATGACTCCGTGCCATCTTCCTCCGTCGGACCCTGTGGGGTCTCAGCTGCCCCTACTGCTGCCGAGGAGTCCAACTCCGACCTCCGCCTCTTGGACCTTCCCTCAGCAGCTGCAGCCTGGGACGCGGCACCGGACTCCTCACTCCCTGACAAGATGACAACCTGGGAGGGGAGCCGGGCCTTGCGTCCCCGGCTGGCGGGATGATCCCTGCCACTGTGCTCCACAGCACCCTCTCCGTCCTCTTCTTCAGTTCATGCTGCAGACAAGGAGAGATAAAACACAGGCATCAGGGCACTGTACAATGGACTGATACACACATGACAGTTGCACTTGAGTGGCATTGTTTAACTACAGACACAGCATCACACTCCACGACACACATGTCATTTTAACTCACACACATGAACATTTCAGCAGCAATATTGCACCAGGCAGCACCATCCAAACACATACAACAGCATGAACAGCCAAAGGTGAGCCTGACATCACATGAAACACAAGGAGTGCACTAGACATGCACACACGCCACCACACTTACATGCATGTCTACATCTCCTCCAACTGTTGCAGTGATGAGATCGCCATACATGTCACATCTGCCATTCATCCTTTTACATATCAGTGTCACGTGCATCCATGTTGCATCACAGTTGCACACTTGTCAGATACACATACATGCATATGTACACAGTGCGGATATATGCATTATGAACCACCATCCATGCCACAACCATGCCAATGTACATACACAGAAATTCAAACATGTGTGCTCCCACACCTGCATTTGCCCAGCATGCTTACCAACACATACACCATCAATGTGTCTCACAACTGAGAGGACTCACATGTGGCAGCCTCACGCCCATGTTCATACACATCCCTACATGGCCCTACATAAACACATGTGCAACCTGCACACTACTGGCACTGCACGACATGCACAGCGTACTATCAACATGCATGTACACTTACCGCTCGACTCCAGATGGGTCTGCCTCTCAAGGATCTGGACGTAGAGCGCTGGGCATATGCGTTCCAGGACCCTCATTTGATGGTTCGACAGCTGGCCCCGGCGCCCCTTGGCATCCACTGCCTTAGCGAGGCGCCAGGCCTTGTTGATGGTCCTGGACCTGAAGTCCTCCCAGTGCTTCTTGACATGATGTAAGTCACGGACTGCCATCCCCTCTGCGTTGATGGCAGTCACGATGTCCATCCAGATCCTGGTCCGTCCTTCATTGTCGGCGCGCAAACTTCCAAAGAGGGCATCATACTGCCCCAGGACTTGCTCCACCAGGACACCAACTTCGTTGGCAGTGAAGCTGGTGGCCCTCTGCCTCTCTGGCTGGGGGTTGCCAGTGCTGCCAGATGGTGTTGTCCTGGACATGGCAACCCCAGAGGCAGGAGTGGGTGGGCAACTGGATCCTGGGGCTTGGCTGTGGAGCGATGGAATCCCAGCAGGGTGGTCACAGCAACTACACCCCTGGCTGACATGCAGGCAGCAAATGGCAGGGCACATGGGCAGCAGGCAGTCAGGCAGCAGCAGATGGCAGGTGGGAGCGTGCTTGGGGCTCTGGGGGGCAGTAATTCGGCCTTCTGGGCAGGAGCGTGGTCTTCCGTGTGTTTACGCGTGGCCAGCTTGATACAGAGTGATTTGGCACGTGAAAAAATTGCACGTCAGTGTGTAATTCGAGGAAAGGGCCTTAGTGCGTAAGCGCGTCAGTACACACACGCGATTTCATTGGAGCAAAGGCCCTTAGCACGTAATTGCTTAAGTTACATTACGCGCGCGGCTGTTTCCCTCATAGCACGTGATGACAGAGCACATGTGGAAAAACTGCACGTCAGAGTCTCATCGCGTGTTATTGGAGGAAAGGGCCCGCGTACACGCGTATCTGATGTGTACGTGTAGGCCGGTTTAAAAGCTACGTGTAGGACGCCATTTCCTTGTACGTGCTTTTCGTGGGGAGCGAGTGGGTGAAATCTGTATTTCTTGTCGGTTCACACGTGATTACTTCACAGCGTTTCTAGTTCGTACTCCCTGTTACCTCTGACAGCTCTTTTCTGATTTTTTGTTGGGCCTGTTTCCTCAAACAGAGTTCACTTCTCTTTTGTCCTGTCTCCTCAGACAGCATACAATTCTTCTTTTGGCGGGGTGTTGCCAACGCACACACGCGCATATTTTTCACGTTCTTTTTCCAGGCAGACGGTGAGTTCCGCACGTACTTAGCAACTGTGCTTGCCCCGTGTGTTGAGTTCCCCTTCAGAGGTCATTGTAGGCTGCGTGTATTACACGTACGCTTATTTTTGTGTTTCTGGGTGCCACAGAGTAGTGCAGGTTCATTTTTTCACGCACGTGGTCTATGAGGTGTTGCGTGCACGTTAATTTTTGATTTTGGGCTGCCTGTGCGTTGCGTTTCCCCGTCATCTTCCCCCAGGAGTCACAGACAGCCTTGTTAGAGCACTAGGGTACGAATTCCATCTAGTATCCTACTCCTTTAACCCCCAATTGCCCAGGACAATAGTTTACTGCAACTCCCATACGCACAACATCAGTGCCATGGTTGGGAGGCGACCAAGCGGTAAGGGAGGCAAAGGTGGCCAACCTTCAAAAGGTGGGCGTGGTGGGCACAGTAGGGGACATGGCCGGGATTTGCAGGGTGCCCCTACACCCCCATGTGTGGAGGAACAATCAGGAACACCCATGCCCCCCCCATGGTTGAGGGAAACGTGGCTGACTCCATCCCAGCTCAGCCCCTGTTGGACCAGCTCATTGTGGCACCTGACCTGGCAAAGGATGACTCCCAGGCTGACTTCCAGGTCAGCAAGTCTAGGCCACGTGTGGCAGTGCAAGTTGTTGTCACCAAGCCACGTGGATCTGGGGCAGCTATGTCATCTGCTGCCCCAAGTATGCAGGGTGGGGAGGCTGCAGGGGCAGCTGCAGCTCCATCCGCCCCAGCTCTGACTCTCCCAGCCAGGACAGTGTCAGTCCAGGTCCATCAAACTGACGTTCCCCCTACCAACATTACCCTGCAACCAATGCCTGCATCAAGACCTATGGTCATTGTGCATTCCCACACTCCTACTACCCAGTCCACCGGTGATTCTGCCACTACTGACCAGAGCGGCGTAAGCCACTCTGGCTCCGCTCCACCTTTAAAGAAGAGGAAGAAGGGTGCTCTGGCACGACAGGCTGAGACCCCGGACACTCCGGCACGTCAAGGAAGCCTTCTTTAATGACGCGGAACTTGATGCACTTGTGTCCTATGTGGGGGCACATAGCCGCAAAATGTTGGTGACTGCAGGGTGCAAGACCACACCTGGTCAATGTAGGGCACACTGGCAGATCATCGCGGACCGCATAAGTGCCCTTGGATTTGTGAGGCGCACAGCTGATGATTGCTACAAGCGGTGGAATGACCTGAAACGCAGAGCAAAGAACAAGCTGGCCTCAAATCATGCTGCTACTCTGGTGACTGGCGGTGGGTCTCCACAAGAGGACAACAAACTCACTGAACATGAGTCTGTTTCTGGGGCCTTCGTCACAGAGGAACAGATCCAAGGTGTGGGAGAACTAACTGATTATGATGCATTGTCCGATGAGTGTCCATGCATGTGTGTGTAATGCATGTGTATGTTGTTTGGGTGACGGGTTCTGATTGAGTGCCAGGTGAGGGTGTGTGTGCCTGAGTGGTATGGGACACCCATGTGCTTCATCCAAAACATTCAGCGGCCTTGGATTTGGGTGTGTAATATCCCTTCTGCCCACAGTAGTCATTTAGCACAACATTACTACAGTTGCCCTTGAAGTGGCATCTTGCAAAAACATTGTTTGTATTTTTCAGTGTTCGTTCAGGCTGATTGTTTCAATTCTCCCACTTTTGCTACACATTCCTCAGCCCTATTGTCACATTTGTGACATGCTTCTGTCATTGATGAACCCCACATTGGCACACATGTGTTACCTTGTTAGGTGAATGATTTGACCATTCAGGCTGATTGAGTATTGGCCTGATCACATACATTTATGGGGCCTGTTTGAATGTGGAACATGATAGTTGTTTCCTGTCATCTTGAAGTGTACATCGGCCTGCAATCACTGTATTTTTGTACACTGGATGTGTTGCAGTGTGTGGCACATGCGTATTTTGTCACACTATGTAGCATTTTTCATCTCATCATGTCCATCTCACATGGATGGCTGACATTACTCATTCACTAACATATGGATGTACTTGTGGAATGTACCATGGCTATGGTACATGCCATCTGTGTGATGGCATGTGTCATGTATGTGTATTGGACATGCCACTCACAGGCCAATGTGTGATGGCAGTGCTACCCAGCATGCAGCAAATGTGTTGCTCTTCCATCTTGGTGTCATCAGTGTCTGCCTTTTGCCTCCCCTTCCAACTCAGTGACAGTGCATGCATGGGAGGGTTATAGTCAGTGGTCGAAGTGTAAGAAAAGAAGTAGTGGAACTATGTTCCCTGCTAGCCTTTCCCGCTCCTCACAAACCCCATTGCCCTGCTCCCTCCCACGCACAATACAAGCCCCCAAACACATTTGCCTGCTGTTTAAGGGAATGTTCAGTGCACTGCACTGAAAATGCAAGTTTCAACTTCTTCCTACACTGTTATTTTAAAACAAAACCGTTCCGGAATGGTTTCTTTTTAAAATAAAAGTATAGGAGCTGTAAAACTTGATTTAAAAAAGTAGAGGAGCACCGCTCCCGACCGCTCCCGCTCAATTCGACCACTGGTTATAGTCATGTGGGACATGTGTAAATCATGTACTGGTTCTGTAGCTTATTTGTAGGCCTATTTGTGTGCTATGGTGCTAATGCCTGTTTCCATTTCCATTGGGAGCACAGCGTGGGTGATGTGAGGTCATCCTCCCACTCACTCACCAGGTCGAATATTATGTGAGGTGGAAACATGTACCTCCCATACACCTGGTCATCAGGCATCCCAAAAAGGCTGGTTCTGGGTGTGAAAATTTCAGCGCACATTAATTCCATGAATCGGCCTGTCAAACGGTGACAGGAAATGCGCAGTTAAATTTGTCTGTGCCTCTGCATTTCAGTCGCATTTATATGCTGCATTTGTTTTCTATACAGAAAGTATGTTAGGGATCACATTGGCAGCACAATCCTCCCTATCTGAACTCCAATGCATCAGTTTCGGCGTATAGGTGTCGCAGGCGACACTTAATAGCCCAACTAAATATGGAAGACTTGCTTCACTAAAGCAGCCGTCCACCATTTTCATGGGACTTATTTTTCTTATATTTCTTGTAAATAAACACAGTTCTCATGTTCACTGCATCCTATCGTTCACTGTTTTCATAAAATTCGGCATTGGACAGCATCAGCCCTGTAAACTTTGATTTAAACATTGAGGTTCTAAGGCTTATAGTGTAATGATAGATAATCGATAGACTGTGCATTCATGAAGAATGTTGGAAAGTATGCAGAACCAGCCTTTAAACCATCTAAATCATTATTGTTTAAACATGTTTTATTGTGTTTCAGTTCAAATAATCATTTACAAGATAAGTGCACACATTCGTAATGGGAGAATAAATCATTGGCAGTCCATGGGCGGTGCAAGATCCAGTTCTAACCCTATCTGGAATGCACCATATGCATGTCCTCAACCCATTTATTTAATCAATCTAATACCAAAGACCCAAATAATGCGTCTGTGGAGCCCAACATGGACACTAATCTATCATTAGATGGGTCTTTTCAGCAATACGCCAACTAACCAGAATTTTACCCTGTGGGCAGATCCTAGTAATTAAAGGCATCAGATTATCCCCCCATTTAGCTGGGTCACTTTTAAGTACAATGTTGGGTAGCCCATTGGGAGCAGGTGGCCGAGATCCCTTTAAGACTTTTATTTGCATAACGACATACAATGTGTCAAAAGCCATGTTAAATGGGATGTTTCAATTTTGTGCCTCCTCAACAGTACCAAGATCTTGATCTTCAGAAACGTTAGAAAAATTAGTATGAACATCTCTAATATGGTCAGTAGAGTCATCGCTAAGGAATACATTGTTATTTTAAATTATATTTGGCGGTTGGCTTTATTTAAGCCTTTCACCATACATTTCAAGAAAAGGAATAAAAGAAAGGGAAAAAGAAATACAAACACTACAAAAAAGAGAGAGAGGCATCTAAAGGAGAAAACAGATGTTTCATAACCACCAAACCCTGACAATGTCATTTGTCAAACAGTTAACCGCAACATAGTAATAGGGGGAGATGCAGAAGACAAATCTCCTAAAAGCTGATAACAACAGTGATTACAAAAAAAGACCATGGCCCTCATTCCCAGTTCGGAGGTCGCCATGGCTGCCTCCAATACCGGGTCCAGCACCGGTCCCATTCCGACCCTGGAGGACCCGGTAAATCCCCATTCAACCAACCATTCCCCATTCCCAATGGAGCCCTCAAAGGGCTCAATGGGAATGGGGAAGGCGCTAATAACTGGCCCGCGAATAGCAGGCCCGTTATTAGTGCCCTGGTCCCTTAGCTGGCCCGTAAAGGACGTGTGGTCAGACCACACGTCCTTTACGGTTCCCGCTAAGGGACCTCGGAATTGGGCGGTAAAGGATTACCGGCACCGGTCTCCTTACCGGTGCCTGGTATCCCCTACCGCCCAACTCATAATGACCCCCTGTGTCTTCATGTCTCACCAATACCCCCCAACATTAGCTACTGTGCATCAGTTAATTGAAAAACGTGTTTCAAGTCGTTGCTCAGTGCGATAATTAAGGATATAAGTCCCCCCTGCATAAAAATTACCCACCATTTATCAGGGGCAGCTGTTTGTATTTCTTCAAAGGATTTGCCCAGCATTCAAGATCTTGCTGCTATTAGCTCCTTACAGTACAGCAGCAGAAACGCCCTCGCGCAAGGAAAAGCCATCCAAATCGCTAAATCATCGCAAAGGGCTGCGCTAACCCTGGACCAGTTTACAGGGCTGCCAAACAAGGAACGCAAAGCGGGTAACGTTCATATCAGGGGTACGCAGGAAGTTTTACACGCGATTAGACAGGGTACGTGTATTACAAGGGTACGCGTGAAGTTTTACACGCGATTAGCCAGGGCACGTGTATTACAGGGGTACTCGGGAATTATCACATGCGATTTGGCTGGGTATGTGTATTACAGGGGTACACGGGAAGTTCAACACGCGATTGGCCAGGGTACGTGTATTACAGGGGTACGAGTGAAGTTTTACACGCGATTAGCCAGGGCACGTGTATTACAGGGGTACGGGGGAATTATCACACGTGATTTGGCTGGGTACGTGTATTACAGGGGTACACGGGAAGTTCAACACGCGATTGGCCAGGTTACGTGTATTACAGGGGTACGCGTGAAGTTTTACACGCGATTAGCCAGGGCACGTGTATTACAGGGGTACGCGGGAATTATCACACGCGATTTGGCTGGGTACGTGTATTACAGGGGTACACGGGAAGTTCAACACGCAATTGGCCAGGGTACGTGTATTACAGGGGACGCGTGAAGTTTGACACGCGATTAGCCAGGGCACGTGTATTACAGGGGTACGCGGGAATTATCACACGTGATTTGGCTGGGTACGTGTATTACAGGGGTGCGTGGGAAGTTACACATGCGATTCGGCTGGGTGGGTCCTCACAGGTGTTCCCTGTACACCCTCCATGGCCCCTGCAGGCAGCCCACAAAACAGGGGACTACCCTGCACACCTGCTCATGTCCCCCTGCACCCCCACCCCCCAGCAGTGCAGGGGCAGCCTCCACCATGCCCCCACTCATGTCTCCCACCACCCCCACCCCCCAGCATCCAGGGGCACCCTCCACCAGGCCCCCACTCATGTCCCCTATCACCCCCACCCCCCAGCAGTGCAGGGGCAGATTCCACCAGGCCCCCACTCATGTCCCCTATCACCCCCACCCCCCAGCAGTGCAGGGGCAGCCTCCACCAGGCCCCCACTCATGTCTCCCACCACCCCACCCCCCAGCCACCAGGGGCAGCCTCCACCAGGCCCCCACTCATGTCTCCCACCACCCCCACCCCCCAGCCACCAGGGGCAGCCTCCACCAGGCCCCCACTCATGTCCCCTATCACCCCCACCCCCCAGAAGTGCAGGGGCAGCCTCCACCAGGCCCCCACTCATGTCCCCTATCACCCCCACCCCCCAGCCACCAGGGGCACCCTCCACCAGGCCCCCACCCATGTCTCCCACCACCACCACCCCCCAGCAGTGCAGGGGCAGCCTACACCAGGCCCCCACTCATGTCTCCCACCACCCCCACCCCCCAGCCACCAGGGGCAGCCTCCACCAGGCCCCCAATCATGTCTCCCACCACCCCCACCCCCCAGCAGTGCAGGGGCAGCCTCCACCAGGCCCCCACTCATGTCTACCACCACCCCCACCCCCCAGCCACCAGGGACAGCCTCCACCAGGCCCCCACTCATGTCCCCTATCACCCCCACCCCCCAGCAGTGCAGGGGCAGCTTCCACCAGGCCCCCACTCATGTCCCCTATCACCCCCACCCCCCAGCCACCAGGGGCAGCCTCCACCAGGCCCCCACTCATGTCTCCCACCACGCCCACCCCCCAGCAGTGCAGGGGCAGCCTCCACCAGGCCCCCACTCATGTCTTACCCACAACCCCCACCCCCCAGCCACCAGGGGCAGCCTCCACCAGGCCCCCACTCATGTCCCCTATCCCCCACCCCCCAGCATCCAGGGGCACCCTCCACCAGGCCCCCACTCATGTCCCCTATCACTCCCACCCCCCAGCAGTGCAGGGGCACCCTCCACTAGGCCCCCACCCATGTCTCCCACCACCCCCACCCCCCAGCCACCAGGGGCAGCCTCCACCAGGCACCCACTCATGTCCCCTATCACCCCCACCCCCCAGCAGTGCAGGGGCACCCTCCACCAGGCCCCCACCCATGTCTCCCACCACCCCCACCCCCCAGCAGTGCAGGGGCACCCTCCACCAGGCCCCCACTCATGTCTCGAACCACCAACACCCCCCCAGCATCCAGGGGCACCCTCCACCAGGCCCCCACTCATGTCCCCTATCACCCCCACCCCCCAGCAGTGCAGTGGCTCCCTCCACCAGGCCCCCACCCATGTCTCCCACCACCCCCACCCCCCAGCAGTGCAGGGGCAGCCTCCACCAGGCCCCCACCCATGTCTCCCACCACCCCACCCCCTAGCAGTGCAGGGGCAGCCTCCACCAGGCCCCCACCCATGTCTTGCACCCCCCCACCCCCCAGCAGTGCAGGGGCAGCCTCCACCAGGCCCTCAATCATGTCTACCACCACCCCCACCCCCCAGCCACCAGGGGCAGCCTCCACCAGGCACCCACTCATGTCCCCTATCACCCCCACCCCCCAGCAGTGCAGGGGCAGCCTCCACCAGGCCCCCACCCATGTCTCCCACCACCCCCACCCCCCAGCAGTGCAGGGGCAGCCTCCACCAGGCCCCCACTCATGTCCCCTATCACCCCCACCCCCCAGCCACCAGGGGCACCCTCCACCAGGCCCCCACCCATGTCTCCCACCACCCCCACCCCCCAGCAGTGCAGGGGCAGCCTCCACCAGGCCCCCACTCATGTCTCCCACCACCCCCACCCCCCAGCCACCAGGGGCAGCCTCCACCAGGCCCCCACTCATGTCTCCCACCACCCCCACCCCCCAGCAGTGCAGGGGCAGCCTCCACCAGGCCCCCACTCATGTCTCCCACCACCCCCACCCCCCAGCCACCAGGGGCAGCCTCCACCAGGCCCCCACTCATGTCCCCTATCACCCCCACCCCCAGCATCCAGGGGCACCCTCCACCAGGCCCCCACTCATGTCCCCTATCACCCCCACCCCCCAGCAGTGCAGGGGCACCCTCCACCAGGCCCCCACCCATGTCTCCCACCACCCCCACCCCCCAGCAGTGCAGGGGCAGCCTCCACTAGGCCCCCACCCATGTCTCCCACCACCCCCCAGCAGTGCAGGGGCAGCCTCCACCAGGCCCCCACCCATGTCTCCCACCACCCCCACCCCCCAGCAGTGCAGGGGCAGCCTCTCCAGGCCCTCAATCATGTCTACCACCACCCCCACCCCCCAGCCACCAGGGGCAGCCTCCACCAGACACCCACTCATGTCCCCTATCACCCCCACCCCCCAGCAGTGCAGGGGCAGCCTCCACCAGGCCCCCACCCATGTCTCCCACCACCCCCACCCCCCAGCAGTGCAGGGGCAGCCTCCACCAGGCCCCCACTCATGTCCCCTAACACCCCCACCCCCCAGCCACCAGGGGCACCCTCCACCAGGCCCCCACCCATGTCTCCCACCACCCTCACCGCCCAGCAGTGCAGGGGTAGCCTCCACCAGGCCCCCACTCATGTCTCCCACCACCCCCACCCCCCAGCCACCAGGGGCAGCCTCCACCAGGCCCCCACTCATGTCTCCCACCACCCCCACCCCCCAGCAGTGCAGGGGCAGCCTCCACCAGGCCCCCACTCATGTCTCCCACCACCCCCACCCCCCAGCCACCAGGGGCAGCCTCCACCAGGCCCCCACTCATGTCCCCTATCACCCCCAGCCCCCAGCATCCAGGGGCACCCTCCACCAGGCCCCCACTCATGTCCCCTATCACCCCCACCCCCCAGCAGTGCAGGGGCACCCTCCACCAGGCCCCCACCCATGTCTCCCACCACCCCCACCCCCCAGCCACCAGGGGCAGCCTCCACCAGGCCCCCACTCATGTCCCCTATCACCCCCACCCCCCAGCAGTGCAGGGGCAGCCTCCACCAGGCCCCCACTCATGTTCCCTATCACCCCCACCCCCCAGCAGTGCAGGGTCAGCCCCCACCAGGCCCCCACTCATGTCCCCTATCACCCCCACCCCCTAGCCACCAGGGGCAGCCTCCACCAGGCCCCCACTCATGTCCCGTATCACCCCCACCCCCCAGCCACCAGGGGCAGCCTCCACCAGGCCCCCACTCATGTCCCCTATCACCCCCACCCCCCAGCAGTGCAGGGGCAGCCTCCACCAGGCCCCCACTCATGTCCCCTATCACCCCCACCCCCCCAGCAGTACAGGGGCAGCCTCCACCAGGTCCCCACTCATGTCCCCTATCACCCCATCCCCCAGCAGTGCAGGGGCAGCCTCCACCAGGCCCCCACTCATGTCTCCCACCACCCCCACCCCCCAGCCACCAGGGGCAGCCTCCACCAGGCCCCCACTCATGTCCCCTATCACCCCCACCCCCCAGCCACCAGGGGCAGCCTCCACCAGGCCCCCACTCATGTCCCCTAACACCCCACCCCCCAGCAGTGCAGGGGCAGCCTCCACCAGGCAAATGTACACACACACAATGGTTGCAAGTGAACCTGAAAACCCATATCATGACATGCATGAAAAAAATGAGATGAAACCACACATTGAAGAATGAAAAATCCAAATAATGTATTAAAAACAACAGCAATGGCAATCAAAATCAACCAAAATACACAAGTAAAAAAATTAAAAAATTAAGCAGGCTGTCCCTTTTCAAATTGAAATCAATAAATGACAATCCGAAAAAATATCCATGAAAAGTAAATGAAGTTAAAAAAGAAATAGAAAACCATTGCTCCATGGCAAAAAATATTCATAGTAAAAAAAATATCCAAATCCAAAGTCCAACTATGTACAAAGTATTCAGGGTCCATCATCCCAAGAGAAGAAATGAAACCTACCAAAAAACCTATCTAAAATGGAACTATATACAAAAGGTGGAGCAGTGTCCGTCGACTCCAAATAAAAATAAACTGCAAAGGAAACCTATCACTAAATAACTATATACAATGGCGGCGGGCCAGTCCAGCGGCTCACTTAGTGGTGTTCCGGGCCAGGGCATCATCGAACTCCTCCTCTATGTCCCGGAGGCGGTCCTGTTCCATGGCCCGAGGGTCCGCAGGGGCGCCGACATGTTCACCTCCAACTCCCTGCGGATTGCCTCGAGGCACTCGGCCCGCCTCAGGGGCCTCCGCATGGAGTTCTCCGCCCTGACCATCGTGAGCCACGCCTCTTCCGCCTGCCGCCGCTCCGCATCTATGGCGTGGCCCAACCGCTTCCACACGGAAGACACTTCCTGTCCAGGGTCCTCCTGCTCTCCGGCCGATGCCTGCCCCTCCGATGTTGAAGGCCCCGAGCTATCGTGGCTCCCACCTACAGCCTCCTGCTGCTGCAGCTGCTGCTGTCCATGTGCCCTGTCCGATGGTGCCTGCACATCCTCCTCCAGCTGGGGTGCAGTCGTTGATGTGGCCACCCCTGCTGGACGTCCGACTCCCGACTGTGGCAGGGATCTGTTGTCCACCAGCCTGGCCGCACGGTCGGAGGCAGCTCCACAGGGCACCCAGGTGACACATGGGTGGGAAGATGGCATGGAGGACGACTGGGGCATAGGGGGTTCTGTGGAGAAGGGGGTCGGAACAAGGTCCAGGAAACGGAGGAATCCAGCCCTGGGGAGCTGTCCCAGTGGGTCAACGCGGTCAACGAGCCATGCGAGAAGATGTGCAGACTCATCATGAAAAGACTGCAGGTCAGCTCGCATGGCCCGTTGACGCAACCCACCCCACCCTGGACAGGCACAACCTGGTGCAGGATAGCCACATCCGCAGGGAGAGGAAGGCCAGGTGTTGTAAGCCAATCCTCTCCCTGAGAATAGGTCTGGAGGTAGGCATCCCCGCGGCGGCCTGTGCTGCCTCCTGTCCCTGATCCTGCACTGCACCACTAGCACCAGTGGAATCCCCACCTCCAGACCCCGCTACTGTCGCTTGCACGGCCTCCTCCTCCACCAAACCCCCCACCAACCTGGATGACTCCGTGCCATCTTCCTCCGTTGGGCCCTGTGGGGTCCCAGCTGCCCCTTCTGCTGCCGAGGAGTCCAACTCCAACCTCGGCCTCTTGGACCTTCCCTCGGCAGCTGCGGCTTGGGACGCGGCACCGGACTCCTCACTCCCCGACGAGATCACAACCTGGGAGGGGATCCGGGCCTTGCGTCTCCGGCTGGTGGTGCGACCCCTGCCGTTGTGCTCCACAGCACCTTCTCCGCCCTCTTCATCAGTTGACGCTGCAGACAGGGAGAAAGAAAACACATGCATCAGGGCACTGTAAAATGGACTCATACACACATGACAGTTATACATGAGTGGCATTGGTAAACCTCAGACATGGCATCACAATCCCCAACACACATGTCATTTCAACTTGCACACATGAGCCATACCACAGCCATAATGCAACAGCCAGCACCATCCATTCACATACAACAGCATGAGCAGCCAAAGGTCATCCACACATCACATGCAACATAGGGAGTACACTACACATGCACACACAACACCAAACTTGCATGCATGTGTACACCTCCGCCAACTGTCGCAGTGTTTTGATCGACATCCATGTCACACCTGACAATCATTCCTCCTCATCCTGTGCCATGCAAGCCCACACACACAAGCACCATCCATGTGTCACACATGAGACCCCTCGCATGTGTCACCCTCACGGCCCTGTACACCCCCCCTACTTGGCCACATAAAAATACATGTTCAACCTGCACACTCCTGGCACACCACCACACGCACAGCTTACAATCAGTATGCATGTACACTTACCGCTCGACTCCAGGCGGGTCTGCTTCTCAAGGACCTGGATCTGGAGCGCTGGGGATATGCGTTCCAGGACCCTCATCTGATCTTCCGACAAGTGGCCCCGGCGCCCCTTAGCATCCGCTGCCTTCAGGAGGTGCCGGGCCTTGTTGAGGGTCCTGGACCTGAAGTCCTCCCAGCGCTTCCTGACACGTTCGTAGTCGCGGACTGCCACCTCCTCCGCGTTGATGGCAGTCACGATGTCCATCCAGATCCGAGTCCATCCTTCCTTGTAGGCGCGCAACCTTCCGAAGAGGGCATCATACTGCCCCAGGACATGCTCCACCAGGACACCAACTTCGGTGGCAGTGAAGCTGGTGCCCCTCTGCCTCCTTGGCCGGGGGTTGCCACTGGTGCAGATGTTGCAGTGCCCGACATGGCAACCCCAGAGGCAGGAGTGGGTGGGCAACTGGGTCCTGGGGCTGGGCTGTGGGGCGATGGAAAAGCAGTCGGGAGTCTTCGGTTCCAGCAGGGGTGGTCACAGCAACAGCACCCCTGGCTGATGTGCAGGCAGCAAATGGCAGGGCACGTGGGCAGCAGGCAGTCAGGCAGCAGCGGATGGCAGGTGGGAGCGTGCTCAGGGCTCTGGGGGGCAGTAATTTGGCCTTCTGGGCAGGATCGTGGTCTTCCGTGTGTGAACGCGTCGCCAGCTTGATACGGAGTGATTTGGCACGTGAAAATCCAACATGTCTGCGTGTAATTCGAGGAAAGGCCCTTAGCACGTAAACGCATCACCAGCGTATGCGCGTCTATGAAGTCACGTGCACGTTGAATAGGGCACACGTTGGAAAATGTTGCGTGTGAAAAAAATGAAAGACACGTCCGAGTGTCAAAGCGTGTAATTGGTGGAAATGGGCTTAGCGCGTACACGCGGCAGTGACAAAGCGTGTAATTGGTGAAAATGGCCCTACACGCAGAAGTGACAAAGCGTGTAATTGGTGGAAATGGGCTTAGAGCGTACACGCGGCAGTGACAAAGCGCGTAATTGGTGGAAGTGGCCCTACACGCAGAAGTGACAAAGCGTGTAATTGGTGGAAATGGCCCTAACGCGTACACGCCGCGTAAGTGACGCTGGACGTGTGGGCCTGCATAAAAGGTACGTGTAGAACACCATTTCCTTGTACGTGTTTTTCGTGGAGAGCGAGTGGGTGAATTCTGTACTTCTTGTCGTTTCACACGCGATTTACTTCACGGAGTTTCAAGTTCGTACTCCCTGTTACCTCTGACAGCTTTTTCTCTTTTTTCTCTGTTACTGGTTTTCCTGGGCCTGTTCCTTCAAACAGTGTTCCCTTCTACTGTTGCCCTGTCTCCTCAGACAGTGTACAAATCTTCTTTTGGCGGGGGTGTTGCCAACCAAATGCGCTCCTTTTTCACGCTCTTTTACCTGGCAGACGGTGAGTCACGCACGTATCTAACATCTGTGCTTGCCCCGTGTGTAGCCTACCCCTTCAGAGGTCATTCTAGGCTGCGTGTGACACGCATACGTTCATTCTTGTGTTACTGGGTGCCACAGCGTAGTGCAGGTTTTTCTTTCTGTACACGTGGTCTAGGAGGGGTTGCGTGCACGTCATCTCCCTTTTTTGGGCCTCCTGTGCGTTGCGTGACCCGTCATCTTTCCCCAGGGGTTACATTCAGCCTTGCTAGAGCACTAGGGTACAATTACCATCTGGTACCCAACCCCTTTGACCCCCAATTGCCCAGGACAATAGTTTACAGCCACTCCCATACGCACATTAACATCAGTGCCATGGCTGGGAGGCGAGGATTCCGTAAGGGTGGCAAAGGTGGAAGAGCCACAAGTGGTGGCCGTGGTGGATCCGGTAGGGGACGTGGTCGTTACTTGCAGGGTGACCCTGTCCCCCCATGTGTGGAGGACCAGTCAAGGGCACCCATAATCCCCCCCCCTCCCGTTGAGGCTGATGTGGCTGACACCATCCATGCTCAGCCCTTGTTGGACCAGCCCATTGTGGCACCAGACCTGGCTGACTCCATGGCTGACTTCCAGGTCAGCAGGCCTATGACACGTGCGCTGGTGCACGTTGATGTCATCAGGCCACGTGGATCTGGGGCAGCAAGGTCATCTGCTGCCCCAAGTAGGCAGGGCGGAGAGGCTGCAGGGGCAGCTGCGGCTCCATCCACCCCAGCTCTCACACACCCAGCCAGGACAGTGTCGGTCCTAGTCCATCCTGCTGACATTCCCCCTGACACCATTACACTTGAGCCAATGCCTGCACCAACTCCCATGCTGAGTGTGCAATCCCACACTCCTGATACAGAGTCCACCAGGGCTCCTGCCCCTAGTGTCCAGAGCAGCGCAGGACACTCAGGATCACCACCACCTTCCAAGCGGAAGAGGAAGAGTGCTCGTCCGGCACAGGCTGATGCCCCAGACACTGCTACACAGTCCGGCCCGTCGAGGAAGCCCAGCTTCACAGATGCCGAACTGAATGCACTTGTCGAGTATGTGTCCGGACATGATAACGAGATGGTCATTATT
This sequence comes from Ambystoma mexicanum, assembly GCF_040938575.1. Taxonomy (NCBI): domain Eukaryota; kingdom Metazoa; phylum Chordata; class Amphibia; order Caudata; family Ambystomatidae; genus Ambystoma; species Ambystoma mexicanum. Next base: position 1,359,820,893 of record NC_090931.1, on the reverse strand, counting down.
GCAGGATCCAAGACCACACCTGCACAACGCCAGGCACACTGGCAGACCGTTGCGGACATCTTAAGTGCCCTTGGAATCGTGAGGCGCACAGCCAATGATTGCTATAAGCGCTGGAATGACCTAAAGCGCAGGGCAAAGAATAAGCTGGCCTCAAGTCATGCCGCAACTCTAGTGACTGGAGGTGGGTCTCCAGTAGAAGACATGGAACTCACTCCACATGAGTCAGTCGCTGGGACCTACGTCACGGAGGAACAGATCCAAGGCGTGGGAGATCTGCCTGATTATGAGGCATTGTCCGGTGAGTGCACATGCATGTGTGTGTCATCCATGTGCATGGTGTGTGTGTGAGGGCTTCTGTTTGTGTGCCAGGTGAGGGTGTGTGCGCCTGAGTCATATGGGTCACCCATGTGCTTCATGCAATACATCCTGCGCAGCAGCATTTGGCCATAGCAGTATCCCTTCTGCCAACAGTAGACATTTAGGCCAACAGCACGCCAGTTGCCCTTGAAGTGTCACCTTGCCACAACATTGTTGCTTATTTTTCTCTGTTCATTCAGGCAGATTATTTGCATTCCACCACTTTTACTAGGCATTTCTCAGTCCTCTAGTCACATGTCTGACATGGCTATGGTAAAGTGGAGCGACTTTGTTACCTGGATATCATTTGTTCACACATGTCCCTGTGCAATTGGACCATTTTGGACTGGCAGCTCCAGGTGAAAAATCAGACCTGTTTGAATTAGAAAAGCTATAAAATGCGGGAACTGGACTGAATGAATAAGTGCTGCCCTCCTCTCCATCTTCACTCAATAGCAATGGTACATGTCATCTGTGTGATGGCATGTGTGTTTCACCTGGCAATCACAGGCCAATGTGTGATGCCACTGCCAGGCAGCATGCAGAAAATGTGTTCATCTTCCATCTTGGTGTCATCAGTGTGTGCCATTTGCCTGCCCTTCATACGCATTGAGGGTGCATGCATGGGAGGGTTTTAGTCATGTGGGACATGTGTCAATCAAGTACTGGTTCTCTTGCTTCTCAGCCCTCATTGTGTGCCATGGTGCTAATGCCTGTTTCCATTTCTTTGTTTTTATGTCTTTGCAGGGGAAGACGCACCTGATACTGCTGGGGTTGTGGAGATGGTGCAGACCCAGGAGGGGTCCGAGGGCCGACCAACCACCAGTGAGGGACGTGGTGTGGTGGTGGGTGAGAACCCACAAGTGCTGCAGGTCGTGCTCTCAAGGGGTGTCTCTGGCTGCACCTCCCCCGAGCTGTACTCAGGTGTGGATTCGGATGATGAGACCTACGTGCCGTCGCAGGTGAGTGTTCCTGGGAGGGATTCTGTTCTGTCCCACCCACCTGCACCAGGGTCAGAACCCTCAATGGGGATGTCAGTGTTGGCAGCTACGCCTTTGGTGGTTACGGATGCAGGGTCACACTCCGCGACATCTGATCCTGTTCCTGGGCCAGCAGATCAGAGGGGGAATGCAGTCCTGCAGCCTCAGGCAGTGCCGGCACAGCAAGGCGCAGTTCGCCTTGCCCCAGACAGGTGTGGTGCCCGCCGACGTGGTGGCCGTACGCCACCTGGCAATACCGCATGGGAGCAATCCATTTACGGTATGGCAACCCAACATGCAGCATCATCAGAGATGATGGCTCAGGCCATGGATAGGGTGGCCACTTCCATTGTCCCCCCCCGAAAGGCTGATGGAGCGACTACAGCAGGCAACCGACTCCATCTGCCAGTCACACAGGGAGGACATGTTGGCGTCCAACAGGGACAGGCGGGCGGCACTGGCGACTCTGCAGGAAGCCATCTCCATAGAGTCCCAGGGCCACAGGGAAGCCCTGTGGCAGGAGCTCCTTCACCTCAGGACGACTCTTGTTGAGCTTGAGGCTTCAACACACCAAAGGACAGAACAGCAGCTGGAGCGTCTCACCCGTACGCTCTCAGCTGAGATGCAGGCAACGAGGGCGGAGGTCCGGGCATCCCGTGAGTTGTTGCATGGGGACCTCCGCACACTCATCCTCCGGAACGAGACCTACCACACCCGCATGCTTGCAGCCATGGAGGAACAGACTAGGGCCATGCGTGGGCTGCCTCCCATAGTGCAACCACCTCTGGATGCAGCTGCACAGGGTGATAATAGCGACAGCAGTGATACTCCCACAATAGGGTAGCTGTGTGGGCCATGAGCCCATGGAGGTGTTTTTTTTTTCCCAAGATCCACACAGGTGGGTTTTGGTGTGCACCCTGTCCTCGGACCTCCTGGGTGGCCTCCCCAACCCCCCCGGGCCCATCAATGGCCATTTTTGATGTTTTATTATTTTTTTTCTCTATTTTTTTGGGACAATTTGTTGCCTTCCGTGGGTCCTGTGGGCATACGCTGCATTGTGGCTGGGCACATGCAGGCTTGTCATGTATTTGGTTCAGATGCTTGGGTTTGAGTCACACACACCCTTCCTGCTTCCCGTTTCCATGGGCTTGCAAAGGGTGTGCCCAAGTGACATTGACGTACATGGTGACATTGGACTCCCACTACATGTGTGGGTAGTCTAGTCAATACTGTGTATACATTCCTAGTGCATATTGCTGTTGTGTTGTACACTGCATGTTGCATTAATGTGTAACTCATCATCCGTGTCTACCTCCTAATTTGCAGGTCATTTCCTCATGTCTACACAAGGCCCTCTAGTTTGGAGATGGGGTCCATGTTGGCGGCAGTGCACCTACAACTCTACATGGCGCCAACACTGTACAGTTGGAAGTGGTGGGAGTGCAGGCATTTCCAGGTGGTGAGACTACTAATTTCTTACATTCGTAATGTCATGTTAATGGTAGTACCTGCTCAACTTTGTTGTTGGTCCTGCATTACTGTGAGCATTTCAGGTGTCGCAAGTTTCAATTAGGGACACTGTACATTGTGACACTTGTGTCATGTTGTGGGGATTACTTTGTTTACCTGCACATAGCATGACATGTCATGGTGTGTCGTGTGGCGGTGCTGGGGATGGGTTGGGTGACATGGCACTGTCCTCATGTTGCATTTAGCAAGTGGGTATTCATTTTAGCTGCTTGAATGTGTTTTTTCACAAAACTGCATAGGTGGTGTCTGTGTAGGTAGGGATGCACACATTGTAACACTTCCAGGTGAACAATCTCAGGCTGATATGGTTTTCACGGTTGATTCTCCAGACATTCAGGATCAGTGTCAGGTTGAGTCATCATTGATTGTCAGATGGTATGTGCCAGGGCAGTGTGCACTCCACAGGGGTGTGATTTCTATGTGAAGTAATTAGCCACTAGCTGTGTACGGGCTGCCTCCCCCCGTGCCCTTTCCCCTCCCATGCGCAGCGGACGTGCATGTGGTTGGGGATGTGGGGCCACCACCATGTCCACGGCCAGGCCCCGGCGTGTTGCAACGTTGTGCAGGACACATGCTGCCACTATGATCCTGCACACTACTGGGGGAGCGTATAACGGCTGCCCGCCAGAACGGTCAAGGGAGCAAAAGCGTGACTTAAGCACTCCGAATGTGCGCTCCACTATGCCCCAGGTTGTAATGTGGGCTGTGTTATATCTTACCTCGGGTGGCGTGGTGGGGTTCCGAATTGGCGTCATCATGTGGGGGCTGAGAGGGTAGGCACTGTCCCCTGTGGAGGTGGTGATTGGTATCATTGGTGGGGTTGTGACCTTGCTCAGTATCTGACATGCATGCATGTGCAGTGGCATTCATACTCACCAAGCAGCCATGTATCGCCATGCCGCCCAGCTTCTAGGTCCCGGCTTAGGGTGGACATTCGGTAAATGAAGCTGTCGTGGGTGGACCCGGGATAGTTGGCATATACTGAGGTGATGGTTCCCTTGGCATTACATACTACCTGCACGTTGATGGAATGCCAGTGCTTGCGGTTCCTATAGATGTGCTCAGATGCCCTGGGGGGACGTAGAGCCACATGGGTGCAGTCGATGGCACATAGCACTTTGGGGAATCGTGCCACACCATAAAAATCCAGGGCGGCAGCATGCCTTTCTGCAGGTGTTCTGGGCAGGTATATGTGCCTGCGGACTGATGGGCGTGCAGTGATGATGTTCAAGACCTGGTGTAGGCAGCGTGACTGCGTGGCCTGTGACACCCCACCCACTATGGCACTTGTCCGCTGAAATGATCCAGTGGCTAAGAAGTGCAGTACATTGAGTACCGTTTCCAGGGGGCTGAGTGCTTGGGAGCACAGGGTGGGTGATGTGAGGTCATCCTCCCACTCACTCACCAGGTCCAGTATTATGTGTGGTGGAAACCTGTACCTCCCATACACCTGGTCATCAGGCATCCCGAAAAGGCTTGTTCTGGGTGTGAATATTCTGGCCCTGACTATCCTCCTCCTCCTCCTTTGGTAGCCCACGGCCACTGCTGCTAGGAACGGTAAATTCATCCTGGCGTCTGAGCTTGTTATTTTGTTTGCACGCAAATTTATGCGTCGCGGGTCGACGTATGCCTGCTTCCTACTGGCGTACGTGTTTCTTTGCGCGTGTTGTAGGCGAGCGTGTGACCCGCGCACCCCTGAAATCCAGTACCCAGGCCAATAGCGTGTGGAAATTCCCGCGCATACAGGTGCGCTGACGTACTTGCGTGTGTAAGTGCCCGCGCACCCCTGAAATACACGTACATAGGCCAATCGCCTGTACGCGCACTTTTGTCCAATTACACGCGATGACACTCTGACGTGCAGTCTTTCCACGCGTGCTCCGTCATCACGTGCTATGTGGGAAACACCCGTGCGGGTCACGTCACAGACGCGCTTACGCGCTGAGGGCCTTTGGTCCAATAGAATCGCGTATGCGTGCTGACGCGCTTACGCGCTAAGGGCCTTTCCTCGAATTTCACGCTGACGTGCAGGATTTTCACGTGCCAAATCACTCCGTATCAAGCTGGCCACGCGAAAACACACGGAAGACCACGCTCCTGCCCAGAAGGCCGAATTACTGCCCCCCAGTGCCCTGAGCAGACTCCCAAGTGCCATCTGCTGCTGCTGCCTGCCTGCCTGCCTGCTGCCACCGTGCCCTGCCATTTGGTGCCTGCACATCAGCCATCTGCAGGGGTCCAGTTGCTGTATCTACCCCTGCTGGAACAGAAGACTCCCGACTGGGATAACATCGCTCCACAGCCCAGCCCCAGGACCCAGTTGCCCACTCTGGGGTTGCCATGTCGGGCACTTCCATATCTGGCACCAGTGGCAACCCCAGGCCAGAGGGGCAGAGGGGCACCAGCTTCACTGACACCGAAGTTGGTGTCCTGGTGGAGCATGTCCTGGGGCAGTATGATGCCCTCTTTGGATCGTCCCGCGCCAGCAAGGAAGGACGGGAGAGGATCTGGGCCGACTGTGTGGTTGCCATCAACGCGGAGGGGGTGGCAACCCGCGACGTCCAGAAGATCAAGAAGCGCTGGGAGGACTTGAGGTCCAGGACCCTCGTGAAGGCCCGGCGCCTCGTGGAGGGGGGCCGGGGCCGCATGAGTTCCATCCAGATGAGGGTCCTGGAACGCGTACGCCCAGCGCTCCACGCCCAGATCCTTGAGAGGGAGACCCGTCTGGAGTTGAGCGGTAAGTGTCCAAGCATTGCTGTGTGAGACAGGGCATGTTGCGGTGTGCTGGTTGTCTGATACTTGCCTGTATGTGTGACATAGGCCATGTATGCATGTATGTGTGCAGGGACATCATGGTAATGCATGTGCGACCAGTGATGTGTGAACCACATGGTTGTTGCATGTGTTTAAATGCCACATGGGGAGCCCTATGCAGAATTTAAACATGAGAGCATGCCAGTCTCTGTTCCTGGACATGGGTGGGGGTGAGGGATGGGTGCTGATGCCAGGTACATATATGGTAGCCATGTCTGTGTGCCTGACCTGCGTGTCTGTGACTTGTGAATGCCATGGATGCATGACACATGTGTGTGACAATGCACAGATTCACTGATGCAGCCTAGTTACCCTTGTATCCGCTGTGTTTGGGGTGTATGAGGCCAGATGGATGTGACTGACGTGAAGTGTGTGCATGTGATAGGCATGACCCATGATGCATGTGAGTTCCATATCATTGTATGTTTCAAGAGTCCATTGGACATGTATGGAAATGTCCATGGCATGCACCATGCCTGTTACTGTGTGTGTTTTGCCTGGACTGACCCATGTGTTGTGGAGGGACATGATGGAATTGTACTTTGACAGTGGTACTCATCTGCTATTGCTTCCTGTCTAGGGGACCATTGTACAGTACCCTGATGCTTGTGTTCTATGTCTCCCTCTACGTAGCGGCTAGTGAAGAAGTGGGCGGAGACGGCGCTGTGGAGCAAGGTGGCGGGGATGCCCCCACGGCTGCAGCGGAAGGGGTGGGTGACCCCCCACAGGGGCCTGCTACGGTGGAAGACGGTGAGGAGCCATCCAGGTTGGTGGTTTCCACAGAGGAGGAGGAGGCCGCCACTGGGGCACACATGGGGGTGGTGGGGGCATCCCTGCTGATGCAAGTGGTGCAGTCCAGGGGCAGGAGGCAGCACAGGTCACCATGGAGGGGCCTGTGCATGTCGCTGTCCCTGACCCTGTGAGTGCACCACCATGCACCAGCAGGGATGCCCCGTCCCAGGCCCGTCCGCAGGTAGAGGGGATGTCCATGTCACCTGACTCCCCTCCACCTGCGGACGAGGGGACCCGTGTCCGTATGGAGAAGGTCCTGATTGGGGTTGCGAAGCGCGCGGGTGCAATTCGTGATGACGTGCGTGCTTCCCGGGAGGAGCACGCACATCATCACGAAGAGCACCGTGCCGACGTGGCCCAATTGGGATCTTCCATGTTCGGGGGTTTCCTGCATGTGTCGGCCAATCTGTAGGCCCTCTCCTCCTCTGTGGAGGCTATACGCCAGTCGTTCTCCTTGCCGTCTTCCGGCCCAGATGCCACCAGGGCCCCCTGTGGACCTGCCCTGACCTATGCAGCCAGCTCGGTGTGGATCCCATCCCTGCCACAGTCGGGAGTCGGAGGTCAAGCAGGGGTGGACACCACAGCAACTGTACCCCAGCAGATGGAGGATGTGCCGGCATCATCAGGCAGGGCACGTGCACGACGGCGTCGGTGGATTCCATCAGCCTGGATGCCGTCGTGCTGGCAGAGGTAGTTGCGTCGGAGGCAGCAGCAGAGTCAACGTGGGAGGCATCATGGCTCGGGGCCATCAACATCGGAGGGGCAGGCATCGGCCGGAGGGCAGGAGGACCCAGGACAGAAAGTGTCTTCCGTGTGGCTGCGGTTGGGCCAGCAGATAGGTGCGGAGCGGCGGCGGGCGGAAGAGGAGCGGCTCACGATGGTCAGGGCGGAGAACTCCATGCGGAGGGCCCTGAGTCGGGCCGAGTGCCTCGAGGCAATCCGCAGGGGGTTGGAGGAGCAGATGGCGTCGTCCCTACGGACCCTCAGGGCCATGGAACAGGACCGCCTCCGGGACATAGACGAGGAGTTTGATGATGCCCTGGCCCGGAACACTATGGAGTGAGCCTCAGGACTTGCCCGCCGCCTTTGTATATAGTTCTTTAGTTTTAGGTTTCATTTGTTTCTTCTTATGATTTGGAGTCGACGGACACAGCTCCACTTTTTGTATATCTTAGCATTTTTTTAGGGTTTTTGGTAGGTTTCCTTTGTTCAGTTGGGCTCATGGACCCTTGGATGTTTTGTACATAGTTCTTCATTGGATTGTTTTATTTTTTTATTTTTTATTTATTCTCCATGGAGCAATGGTCTTTGCATTTATTTTTATCTGTCGGATTGATTTTATTTTTCATGTGACTTTGAACAACATTTTTTGGGATTTGGATTTGTAGTTTTGATTTTTTTGGACGGACATGCAGCTTTTCTTTTTTTCATTGGCATTGTAGTTTGTTTCATTTCATTTGCATTCAATTTTTTTTAATACAATTTTGTTTTCATACTTCACTGTGTGGTATCATCTCATTGGTTTCATGCATGTCATGTTGGGTGTTTTTCCATTCATTTGCAACCATTGTGTGTGACAGACATGGGTTCATTTGCTTTATGAACGTTGGGGGTGTAACATGTAATTTCCATTTCCATGTGGGTGAATGGGTTACTTGGTAGGGCCTTTTGGCTGTGGAGGCTGACCATAACGCACATGGTTGGTGATTGTGAGGACCTGGGTGCAGGGGGACATGAGTGGGGGCCTGGTGGAGGGTGCCCCTGCACCACTGGGGGGTGGGGGTGGTGGGAGACATGAGTGGGGGCCTGGTGGAGTGTGCCACTGCACTGCTGGGGGGTGGGGGTTATAGGGGACATGAGTGGGGGCCGGGTGGAGGGTGCCCCTGGATGCTGGGGGGTGGGGGTGGTGGGAGACATGAGTGGGGGCCTGATGGAGGGTGCCCCTGCACTGCTGGGGGGTGGGGGTGGTGGGAGACATGAGTGGGGGCCTGGTGGAGTGTGCCCTGGTGGCTGGGGGGTGGGGGTGGTGGGAGACATGAGTGGGGGCCTGGTGGAGGGTGCCCCTGGTGGTTGGGGGATGGGGGTGCAGGGGGACATGAGTTGGACATGAGTGGGGGCCTGGTGGAGGGTGCCCCTGGATGCTGGGGGGTGGGGGTGGTGGGAGACATGAGTGGGGGCCTGGTGGAGGGTGCCACTGCACTGCTGGGGGGTGGGGGTGATAGGGGACATGAGTGGGGGCCTGGTGGAGGGTGCCCCTGGATGCTGGGGGGTGGGGGTGGTGGGAGACATGAGTGGGGGCCTGGTGGAGGGTGCCCCTGTACTGCTGGGGGGTGGGGGTGGTGGGAGACATGGGTGGGGGCCTGGTGGAGGGTGCCACTGCACTGCTGGGGGGTGGGGGTGGTGGGAGACATGAGTGGGGGCCTGGTGGAGGGTGCCCCTGCACTGCTGGGGGGTGGGGGTGGTGGGAGACATGGGTGGGGGCCTGGTGGAGGGTGCCACTGCACTGCTGGGGGGTGGTGGGAGACATGAGTGGGGGCCTGGTGGAGGGTGCCCCTGCACTGCTGGGGGGTGGGGGTGGTGGGAGACATGGGTGGGGGCCTGGTGGAGGGTGCCCCTGCCCTGCTGGGGGGTGGGGGTGGTGGGAGACATGAGTGGGGGCCTGGTGGAGGGTGCCCCTGCACTGCTGGGGGGTGGGGGTGGTGGGAGACATGGGTGGGGGCCTGGTGGAGGGTGCCCCTGCACTGCTGGGGGGTGGGGGTGATAGGGGACATGAGTGGGGGCCTGGTGGAGGCTGCCCCTGGTGGTTGGGGGATGGGGGTGCAGGGGGACATGAGTTGGACATGAGTGGGGGCCTGGTGGAGGGTGACCCTGGATGCTGGGGGGTGGGGGTGGTGGGAGACATGAGTGGGGGCCTGGTGGAGTGTGCCCCTGGTGGCTGGGGGTGGTGAGAGACATTAGTGGGGGCCTGGTGGAGGCTGCCCCTGGTGGTTGGGGGATGGGGGTGCAGGGGGACATGAGTTGGACATGAGTGGGGGCCTGGTGGAGGGTGCCCCTGGATGCTGGGGGGTGGGGGTGGTGGGAGACATGAGTGGGGGCCTGGTGGAGGGTGCCCCTGGTGGTTGGGGGATGGGGGTGCAGGGGGACATGAGTTGGACATGAGTGGGGGCCTGGTGGAGGGTGCCCCTGCACTGCTGGGGGGTGGGGGTGGTGGGAGACATGAGTGGGGGCCTGGTGGAGGGTGCCCCTGCACTGCTGGGGGGTGGGGGTGGTGGGAGACATGGGTGGGGGCCTGGTGGAGGGTGCTGCTGCACTGCTGGGGGGTGGGGGTGGTGGGAGACATGGGTGGGGGCCTGGTGGAGGGTGCCACTGCACTGCTGGGGGGTGGGGGTGATAGGGGACATGAGTGGGGGCCTGGTGGAGGGTGCCCCTGGATGCTGGGGGGTGGGGGTGGTGGGAGACATGAGTGGGGGCCTGGTGGAGGGTGCCCCTGCACTGCTGGGGGTGGGGGTGGCGGGAGACATGGGTGGGGGCCTGGTGGAGGGTGCCACTGCACTGCTGGGGGGTGGGGGTGATAGGGGACATGAGTGGGGGCCTGGTGGAGGGTGCCCCTGGATGCTGGGGGGTGGGGGTGGTGGGAGACATGAGTGGGGGCCTGGTGGAGGGTGCCCCTGCACTGCTGGGGGGTGGGGGTGGTGGGAGACATGGGTGGGGGCCTGGTGGAGGGTGCCACTGCACTGCTGGGGGGTGGGGGTGGTGGGAGACATGAGTGGGGGCCTGGTGGAGGGTGCCCCTGCACTGCTGGGGGGTGGGGGTGATAGGGGACATGAGTGGGAGCCTGGTGGGGGCTGCCCATGGTGGCTGGGGGGTGGGGGTGCTGGGTGACATGAGCAGGTGTGCAGGGTAGTCCCCTGTGGTGTCGGCTGCCTGCAGGGGCCGTGGAGGGTGTACAGGGAATACCTGGGAGCACACAGCCAAATTGTGTGTAGAATTTCCCGCGTACCCCTGAGATCCACGTACCCAGACAAATTGCGTGTGGAAATTCCCACGCACGTACCCGGCATAATCGCGTGTGGAACTTCCCGCGCACCCCTGAAATCCACGTACCCTGCCAAATCGTGTGTGAGACTTCCCGCGCACCCTTGCGATCCAGGTACCCAGGCAAATCGCGTGTGGAAATTCCCGTGCACGTACCCGGCCAAATCGCGCGTGGAATTTCCGGCGCACCCCTGAACTCCACATACCCTGTAAAATCACGTGTGTGACTTCCCGCACACCCCTGAGATCCAGGTACCCAGACAAATCGCGTGTGGAAATTCCCGCGCACGTACCCGGCCAAATCGCGTGTGGAACTTCCCGCGCACCCCTGAAATCCACGTACCCTGCCAAATCGCATGTGGAACTTCCTGCGCACCCCTGAAATCCACATACCCTGCCAAATCGCGTGTGGAACTTCCCGCGCACCCCTGAAATCCACGTACCCTGCCAAATCGCGTGTGAGACTTCCCACGCACCCCAGAATACACGCACATGTTATTTTTCAGTCAGCGGGTGTCCGTGTTTGTGGGTACCCCTTTGCACGTCATTTGTCCTGGAGGGCCACAGTATAGGACATTCATCATGGCTGTATATAGGTGCTATTTGTTGGCGCACCTTTTGGCGCACATTTCTTACAGGCGCAGAGACGCTACCGCCTGCTTTCTTGTGGCGGTCGTGTTTGTGCCTGTGCGCTGGTTTGACCGTGCGCTTTTTTGCCCTAATCGATTCCATGAATACATGTTGTAGGCGAGCGTGTGGGCGTTCCGCGCACTTGCACCCTGTACTTCCCCCGTGACGCCCACATTTTGGCAAGTTGTTCCCCATTCCGAGTGTTACGCCCCGTGTTCCGCCTACTTTTGTTGTGTGTGCCGCGCTATGTGCGATTTTCGCTGTGGCCTGTGCGATTTTCGCTGTGACCTGGCGCACGCCGTTAGATGGCCTGTGCGCCAACGTGCGCCGCGCACTTTTTTAGCGCACATCCGATGGTTTTCTCGCGCACGGCCTTCTATGAATCGATGTGCGCTGCTTTTCGTGCGATTTTCGCACTTGCACTGTGATTTTCGCTATTCCACTGCGAATCGCACGTTTTTGGCCACTTGCGCCACGCTAGTTATTCCATGAATCGGCCTGTTAATCGTAATCTCATGTACATGGATCTATAAAAACTACTCGGAAACCTTTCCAAATATTTTGGCAAGGTGTTATAGGGCTTACACACAGGCAATAATTGCATATATAGTTTCAACTGCATGCTTTACTCCTGAGTCTCAATCCAGTCTTGTTGCCAAATCCAGTTTTTTACTGCTGTCAGATTAGTTAGCAATTGGTCTTCTGTGATATCAAAGTTTGACAGTGCCAGCATGCAAGGGCTTTTCCACTCATACAGGGTTCCTTCAGTGCCCTCTAACTGGGCTCTCTTCACCAGGCCAATGCCTCTTATCTTTGTCGCCAGGATTTTCCACATCACTGTTGCCCGTAGAGAAATCAGACCCAGTTCCAATCATACCACCTGTATCGGCACACAATTTGGGATCCTCAGGACTTTTTTCCCAGAACAAGCTTTCTAGAAAGAGCCATACATTGATTCACAGAGAGAAGAAGGCTTCTGCACTATATGTTATGATCAGTACTGCTGTCATTTCCCCACCCCCTGATCCAGAAAATTAAACAGAGTTTTGGGTGGACTTGACGGGGGTCGTATTTACATGACTTGTTCACCTGAAAAGTAGGTGTGTAGGGGAGATAGTTTGCGATCAGTGTGCAGGTTGTGGGTGCCTGTAAAAAGGAATACGCTGTATGTGGATGTAGAAACTGCAAAATGGGAGCACATAACTAGTACAGAATGTGTTACTGTAGAAGTTTGAGAAAGGGGGGAATGTTGGGAAGGGGTCAGCCCCATCCCACCCACCCTAGGCACTTTAAGAAAAGGCGTGATGAATTCAAGGCACTGTGATGAGCGAGGAGTGAGGGAGGACAGTGAAATAGGCGCCTTCCCATAAAGCAGGACCATATGCTAATGATAATGATAATGATGTGTTATTTATATAGCGCCTTAATCCTAATCCAAATCTAATGTAATCAATTATAGTGTATTCATATGGTGTGACCCAAGGTACAGGATTTTTGCATTGATATTAATAATCTTAGGTAGAAGAGAAGGCTTGCGCGGTAAATGCGGCAGTACATGCACTATGCCGAAATCCATGGGGTTATAGAGATCTCCAGTCATGCCCGAGCTCCCATGAGGACAGTTTGCACCCCCACCTGCCGCGCAGTTTATTCATTGATCTTGAAAGTGTTGCAAAGATGTGTCTTTCACCCGAAAGGAATGTGCCCCACAAGGCCACAATCAGAGGCCATAGCCTGGTTTGCATATTATCTCACTTTGGCCAAAGCATGACCCGGCCCATTCCCGAGTGACCACGAGTTATCGCCCATAAAAGTGACTGAACCCTAATATCCCTGAATTCCATGACACCAGGTGCCCTTTCACCACCAACCCCAAAGTAAGAAGTCTTGGAATGTTCACAGAGGATGAACAGGGTGTGTCATCGAAGTGACAATCATGTGATTTGTATTGCAAGGTGCTGGGAGGGATAAATTATACTTCACAATGACGGCGGAGACTGTCGAGCCGGATGGCGCAGAGGGAGGGAGTGAAATGTGTGTTTGAAGGTTAGAGTCCCCTGGAACCTCTCGTGTGTCTGTTTTGAAGCCTGACAAGTGTACAGTATGAGTGATAAACAAGCTGTATAGTAGGAGTATAATTCATTTGTTTTCTGACCTTCCACATGAGAAGATGAGCCATGCAGTGCCCAGTTGTTGAAAGAAAGACAGACTATGCTGCAATCAATTAACTGCCATCCCATATGGATAAAGGCAGCACCTGTATAGGGTCCATATAATCATCCGTGTGGGTTGTTACTATATGCATTGCGTCACTTATGATGATGTTTTGCTTTATATGTTTCTGCATGTACCTTTATTTGGCAGAATGTTCTTAGCAGCAGAGTTATTTTCTGTTGATCTCATGTGCGCATTAGATTAAACTTGTTATCCTTACAAGATCGACTTGGGCCTTTCTTCCCTAGCGGGTTGTATTCTTTCTGTTGTGAGCATTCAGGGACTTGCTTTCACTAGCTTCATTCTGTAGAATGTTACCACAGACACCATGGAGAATCTCCCATACTTTCTCAAGAGGAGGCATCAATGGGATGTAAGGGCCTTTATTTTCGCTCTCATCCTAGCTTCTGGCAAAACTTCCCCCAGGCCAGTGTTTATACATATCCCTAAGTAAATGAACAAGTCAACTCGGGTCAGTCTTTTGTTTTCCAAATAACGTGATGTGTTATTTAAGAAATATGACCCGAGCGGCGGGGGCAATACCGACTCAGGTAATGCCCCGGGGCCCATAGGTATAGGCCCCGAGCAAAGCGAGGGCCTTACCGAAGGCCCCGCGGCATTACCTGAGTCGGTATTGCCCCCGCCGTGAGGGTTATATAGCTATTAGTACCCCAGCCCGCAAAAACTGCGTGACCGGAGCACTAAAAGAATTTTTTTTGTCCCAAAACGTTGCAGCGATTCGGGAGAAAAAAAAGGAAGAAAATGGCTGCCGCCATGGAAAGGGAAAATGGAGTCCATTTTCCCTTTCCATGGCGGCCATCGGGAGCAGACGCGCTTGGAACAAAGTATTCCCAGCGCGTCTGCTCCCAAAAAAGGATCAAAAAGAAGGTAATTGGGGTTGGGAGGGCGGCAGTGGTATGGGGGGGAGAAAAAAAAACGTACCTGCGTCCCCGGCGAGGGACGAGGGAAGCCTCCAGCCATGTGGAGGCATGGAGCAGGGGTGGCCCTGCTCCGAGTCTCTACACGGCTGGAGGCTTCCCTGGTCCCCTGCCGGGGACGCAGGAACAAGAAGGTAATTTGGGGGGCGGTGGGAGGGAGGGAAGGGAATAAAAAAATAAAGACTTACCCGAGTCCCCAGCGGGGGGCGAAGGCAGCCTCTTAGCCGCGGGGAGGCTCGTAGCGGGGATGGCCCCGCTTCGAGCCTCCTCATTGGCTGAGGGGCTGCCACGCCCCCCGCCAGGGACAAAGGCCGTGGAATCCCAACAGAGGGATTCCCAGCCTGGTAACGACACAGCGAGGGCCAATCAGAATGGCTCTTGCATTCTGATTGCGCCCTCGCTGGGTACTAATAGTTGTTCTTCCCTTTGAAGGCTGCATGATCAGGATTTGAGATTTCATTGTGTTGACTTTCAATCCATTTGCATTTTCATAGGCTTGCAGAGCATTAAGTTGACATTTGAGACCAACCAGAGTTTGATCGATTTGCACTAAATCGTCCGCATGCAGCATACGGTCTAGGGACACTCTGTTGATCCTAGGTGGAAAACTCCTGGCTTTGCTTAGGTCTTCTGGCAAGTCATTAATAAAAAGGTTAAACAGTGCTGGTGCCAACAGGCAACCCTGTTTTAACCCCCTTTTGTTTGCCTAGGGGACGTGAAAGTGTTCCATTTTGATCCAGTTTTGTTTGCAGCAAGGTCTCCAAGTGAAGGTATTTTATGCCTTCCAGGATGCCCATGTGGCATCCCCAGGTCTCTAATTTAGCCCATAGTAAGTCTCTGCTGATTGAATGGAAGGCCTCAGATAGATCTATAAAGGCCAGGTATACCTTGGATTTGGTCCTATTAGTTTGCATTCTTAACATGTTTATCAGGAAAACGTTCAGAGATGTGCCAATCTTCCTGACAAATCCCGACTGGATAAAGTTAACGCAAGCACACTTGGTAGCCCAGGCCTCAAGGTCTCTCAAAACAAATTTTGCAAACAGCTTACCCGTGACATCAAGAGGGCGGCATTTTCCAGGGTACGTCCTATCTCGCGTCTTGAAAATCGGGACTGCTATGAAAGTCTTCCATGATCCCGGTATCCTGCTTTGGCATTTGATCCAGTTGAATAAGATACACAAAAATTCAGACCACAACTCTGTTCTAACGTAAGAGTGGTGTTTGTCAGTACATCGGGTCCAGGTGCCCATGAATTACTAGCTTTCATGATGAATAATAAGAAGTCCCACTTGTCCATAGTAAAGGTCCATTGCCTCTGGCCTTGGCCATGTACATGGGTTAGCCCTTCACATCCACATTAAATAATGTGGAAAAGTGTTGCACCCAAGTAGACTCCGCTAGTGCGTTTGTCTGAACTGTCTTCTGCGAAGAGTTCAATGAATTTATTAATTTCCAAATCTCACCTGATTTCTTGGTGGTTTTTTCAGCGTCCTCTTGCCACATTTTGAACTTTCAAGTCTTCACCCAACTTTTCTTCTTACATTTGCTCGCTTTGACCAGTGCTGTACATGGGAGAAAACCCCTTTTGTTAAATCTTATTAACTCAGATTTTAGTTTTGTTTTTTCCATGACAAGCTCTCCATCGAAGCAGTGCTTGTCTGCCCACTTTCCTGGTTTCAAAAAAGTTCATTAGCTATTTCAGTTTTTCAAGTATTGCTTGCTTATCTCCACTAATTGACTGTTCTATATGCTTTGAGATCTGATCTATCAACAAGTTTATTTTTTTGAGTTCATACAAACGATTTTGGCCCTGCATAAGGGAAGTCGAAAAAGATTATATTTCATCAGGGAATCCTTGTACTAAAGTACAGGTTAGCCATACTATGTTATGGTCACTGTTCCTGGTAGGTAATACTTCCTGGGCGGACACCCAAGGGAGTAGATTTCCTGACACATACAAATAGTCAAAAATCTTGTTCCAATCAAATTGTTTCCATGTTGGAATAGCCGGCTTTTCTTCCCTGGTGTGCCCATTTAAGCGATGAAAACCTCTTTTACTTGCTTCTTGCTTCTTCTGCCCATAATGATCCTTTTAATTTAGCTTTAGTATGAGACGGATTTTCTTTTACGCAATATTTCAGGTTACTCTCTGGGATGCTCATGTTATATATATAATTATAATTGGATCTGGTAAGCTTTCACAGCAGTTATCAATCAAATCCATGATTGTATGGATGAAAGCTGCATCTTCGATTCACAATGAGTTCCAATAGATGTTACATACTAACAAACATTCGGTGCGGCTTGTTCTTAAGTTGGTAGTTCGAATCTGTAGCACCTACATATATGGGTTCAAGTTCAGTATTATTTCTAATGATCTTCCATTTTCACCAATGTTAGCAAGCCTGAAGTTGGTCTTCTTTTGCTCCCCTTCTTAGCTGGATTCAGATACACTGTAAAACCTTCCAATATTGGGGATGTAAGTAACCAAGTTTACTGTATGCAGATAATCTCATAGTCATCCCATATCACTTCATTATAGAGGAGGGGCCAAATGCCTCTTCCAGAAGTCCCCCCCTCTATTCTGCCTATATGATGGAAGCCAGAAATTGTGAAACATGCACAACGCTGATAATGATACCTATACCGCGAAAGGTCTTCGAAACAAGGTACCCATTGAGAAAGCCCAATAAGAGGTACCCGCAGAGAGATTACAGTCACTTAGGGGAGATCCTGAGGAAGTGTGAAGCAACAAACAATAGAGGTTGGTGACGTCACAAGAAATGAGAGTGACGCACTGAGAAGAATGATTGGAGAAGAGAATGCATAGACCGTATGGAATCTGATGACTAAATAAGGAATGGAGTAACCTTTCATGTGCGAAATGAAGATTGCACGTGCAAAGAAAATATAAGTTGTTTTATAACTGTACAACTCAAGTAGACTAAGTAATCATGAAGGCTGGCTATACATAGTGAATAGACTGCAGGTGGTGCCGGCAATAAATATATATATATATATATATATATATATATATATATATATATATATATATATATATATATATATATATATGTATATATATATATATATATATGTATATATATATATATATATATATATATATATATATATATATATATATATAGAGAGAGAGAGAGAGAGTCTGGATATTTGTTTGATGTCACAATTTTAGTAAGCCAGGACCTGTGAAAGAGAAGGGCTGAAAGTGGGGCGCAGTAGAGCAAAAAGCTCAAAATAAAGGAAGGGTCAAGAAGGCTGTCTAGCCCAGTGTCAGGGGTTGGGGCAGCCAAGAACTGGTTATCTATTCAAGGAGATACAAAGAACATGAGAAGCGAGGCAAGTTACTGTTAAGGTGTGGCGGAAACACTATGAGTGGCAAGTTTTATTCATTTAATATCATCAAATAATAAGAAGGAGCTCAGACATGGGCTCCGGTCACATGGGATGGATGGAAATAGAAAATGGGCAAGCTGCATCAAGACTTGAAGATATGAACGTGGTCGCACTCCCTTCTATTCACAGGAGCAGTGATACTCTGCAAGGTCAAGTTAAAAGACAATTTGAATGGCAGACGGCATAAGTGATGATGGATGATGGGCTAATTCGAAGGGGAGGCATGGTCAAGTCCGCCCACAAGCACCTGGGGTACCAGATGCGTGCTGCTAGCGAGTCACAAATATTCCAGAAGGGTACAAGCATGCCATCTATTGAGGAGCCCCATAGATTGAGAGACAATGGTGTGTCGTGTGTAAGTGATTTCAATCCGTGACTTCACCTAAGTCAACGCCTAGCGTGTAATGCACAATTGAAATCCTTATTAATTTGTGTCTAAAAGTTTTTTTGTTTATTCTGAACGATGTACCACTCATATCACGCCCCTCTCTTGGAACCCCCCCACACCCCGGTCACAATGAACCATGAATCAGACTGGGTTGCCAAGTTAAAATATTTATTTATATAGTTACAAATTAATCACACTATGTTTAATGGGTATACAATAATCACCAATGGGGTGATGTAACACTAAATAATCTTTTTAATGCACAAGGAGCAATAGTGAGCAAAACAATTCAGCTCAGAAATAATACTTTTGTGTGTGTGTTCAGATCAAATAGCAGTGTGGCTACTATTTCCCCCTGCACACCCCTCAACCCCCAATAGAAAATGTAAAGAAATAAGAGGAGAGAGAGCAGGTATTCAGGAATGGCAGAATTCACACAGAATATCAATCCCACGTTCCCCCAGCAAACAAAAGAGAGAACGGAATTGATTTGCAAGCTGTGAAAATGGTGTTTAAAGTTATCTGAGAATGGAATGTGCAAAAACACTACATATGGTCTAAATTGCTGAAATTGTTTAAATTCTTATGGGAGCCACTTTAGATAGTTACACACCAACACTAGCAATGTTTTTGTACTAAGCAGCAATATGAAATCTTAAAACTGAGGTTGGAAGCAATCAAAAGCTGTTTTACACGTGTTCGAAATTCCCTAAATGAAAATTTGTGGCAAACTTGTCTGTATGCGGTAATCCCAATTACGGGAAAACTGTATGGATGTGGTTTTAGGTTCCGGAAAGCTGAGGATGTTAGCTACTATCAGAAGTTGAAATTTAGTTTCTAGCATAAAAACAGAAGAAGTTATGAACGTTTTAGTGGAGGTCTTTTTTTTCAAGACAGGCACAAGAATGGGAAAACAGGAATGCACTTTTAAAAGACAAACAGGATTTTTTACACTAGATTATGACTATAGAAAAAGAGAATGCCACACATGAATCTTCATCAGTTCCTGGCCAGGGAAGCCTTCACGTGGTGGATATTCAATTTCTTTCTGGGATTCACTTTAGTTACTCACAACACTAATGACTTATGATTTTAGAAAACAAATGAGAGAAACTCAGCGCAAGAACATTTCTGACAATAGTATGATTGTGAATTTGCGGATAGGATGAATTAGATTGGGATGCGACTATGCAAAGTACATATGCTATGTGACACAGTTATTTCTATAGATACTAACTAGATAGATTTTTAAATGGAACCATCAGGATTCTGGTCAAGGATTCTGCTCAGGGATTCGGTCTGTTCACAGCACGGCACAGAGCTGGATCAGGTCTGCAAAGGCTCTGGTCACAGCTCAGCACAGGACTGGTTTCGATCTCTTATTTCTGGTGATGATTCTTTTAGCAGGCAGCAGTACAGCACAGCCCGGCTGTTTGTTTGATATTCCCCTTTGGTGGTGGGATTCTGGTTCTGGAATTTAAGGCCTAGCTGAGAATGGTTCAGCTATGCAATGGGCCTTTCTCTGCTTTGCCCAGTTTCTGGAGTCCGGAGCAAGTAAAATGGATGGTTCTGCTTTAAGGTGCTCCAGTTGCAATCGGTTAATGGGTGAATCTGTGTCTTGAGCTGTCTCTATTTATGCTTGTGATAAAGGTGTGTGTGTGTGCTGGGTTATCCTAAGCGCGCCCCTCTGCCAGAGATTGGTCACAATCTCCTCTCTCCCTTGATAGGAGGAGAAAAACTGTGTGTCATCTTCATGATGTGGGTTTACAAGGCCTAGAGTCCACCCCTAACCTCTTGAACACAAAATCTACTTTTGATAAAATACATATTTCCATGTGAGCAACCTCTATAATAATAACATATATAGATTACATATTTTGTGTAGCAGATACTCCTCCAAACCCCGTTGCTGTAAGATATTGTGTCTGCTTTTGCCAGAATTTTGCCCTTTTTATCTGGAACACAATGTCCAATTTCAGAGCAAATTTCTACATAAGTGTATGAAGTTTCATGCTTCTATCAAAAATATATTTTGTGTAATATCACATTTTCCGCCATTTCTTCTTGGAACATGTCACAGAGTTCTGGCGCCTTTTAAAATGTGCAGTCAATATTTACATTAACAAAGCTGTTATTTTTGTGTTTTTGACCATTTTACACAGTAAGTTATCAGTCTTTTAAAAATGTGTCTTGATCCTTGTTAAGCAACAAATGGTTGTTTGTCTGCGCCTCCTTCTATCTCAGTGCAGTTTAGAAGCAGTCTCCTCCCTGTTCCTACTGGGCCCAGGCTATTTTACGACCCTTCACACTTGCCAGTTCCTGTAGCTAGAGGTTGTCCATTGTCTCCTTCCCACTGCAGCCCAAATTCTCCTCCCACCCTTAATCATCACTTAGGTGTGATTTCCTGGTGGAGGAAAGCAGAAGGGAGAGGCCTGGCCTCTGTGGGGAAAGCTGTTATACTGGTTTGGTTGCTTTTAGTCAGGATTAAATTCAAATGTTATTCTGTTACATTTTTTTCTTTGCTTAAAATAAACTTGTAATTTCAAAACAAGCAGCTAGAACACTTATTCCAGATGCTAAACCATGGGATTAAACAGTTACAACATAGGTTACTCTCAGTGACCGGCCACTTAGTTTTCAACCATCTGATTTTAGTTTGTACAAGTTTAAGTTTGTCATGCAGGCTTCTGACAGCTGTCATTCAGGCGGCCGAGGGTACTGCACCAAGATTATGACAGATTCCACAGGCAGGCAACTTTTGCCGTGGATGTTTTTATGACAAATTCAGATTTTCAGGATATTTTAAGTTCACAATTATTTCTTGAACCAAGTGAATTGTAGCACCCAGCAAGTGTTTGGATGTTTGAGGGTGTTTTGCACCGGTATTCTGCAGTTTCAGCAACCAAGAAAAAAGGATTTAAAAGCAAGATTGTGGATTTCTTTCAGCAAAGCACTGCTTTGCCCTCTGTGCTCCATTTTTACTTGTTGTAAAGCTCAGTGACATGTTTCAGGAGTGAGATCTCTGTTCCACCACTGACAACATGCATGGCAGATTTGGCAGCCCCCTTTTTGTGTTGCAAAGCACAATTTCCATAGGTTTTGGCGCGCACAAGGGTTTTGCGGCCATTTTGATGTTTCTGGCACCATCAGAACACAAGGATGGCGCATGGCAGAGCCAAAGTGGGTCAAGACATCCCACACATGTACCTGTGAAGGATTCCAATCGGGCGTCACACACCGGACCAAGACCCTTGGTTTTAGCCTAGGATGTAGCATTCAATGAGAATACTTTATCTTTATTTTCTACGAATTCGAAT
The DNA here is from genome assembly GCF_040938575.1 of Ambystoma mexicanum. NCBI lineage: Eukaryota > Metazoa > Chordata > Amphibia > Caudata > Ambystomatidae > Ambystoma > Ambystoma mexicanum. The sequence goes on along the minus strand of NC_090931.1, from coordinate 1,359,799,481 downwards.
TGAGCCGATACCCAACCTGTCTCACACACCCTTTTACAAATACCTCGGGTCACAATGGATCATGAACCAGGCCGGTGGGTGGTAATACAATATTTATTTATTTAGCATTTCAAGAAAATCACACCATTTTTATGTTGGGCAGCAATCACCAATGGGATGATAATTACAATGAAAACCCCGGAAATACACTTGGTTAACCTTCTACAAAAACATATCCAAAGCACAAATGAATTGGAGCACTTTTTCTGTCCGGGTATATAGCACCGACTTATGATTTCCCCCAGCAATGTTCCCTCAAACCCCAATTAATCGAATGGGGATAGAAAGCAGCAGTAGGGAGTCAGGGATATGAGGCAGCAATTGAATCATAATCCTTTGCAATGACATAAAATGGCACTCGGAATTTGACAAATAATTAATTATATGTGTGGTTAAATAATGATGTACATATGTTTTATCACAGTATCAGGCATGTTATATCCCTAGCAACTATAAGGTAAGGTATCACAAAAGGCATAAAGTTCAAAAGTAACTTAAAATGGAGAACATAGTGCATTTAAAATTACACGTGGAAAAGTTGCAAAATGTACACTTTTTGCAGTTTTAAATGTCAAAAGTTATTTCTTTTTTTTAAACTGGTGAAATATACAGAATTGGAATGCAGTTTTTAGGCTGGGTGATAGATGCACATCACAGGGATCATATAGAAGTGAAAGAGCGACTATAGCTGAATAATTGGATGAGATTTTCAAGGGGAAATAAATTTGGTTTTGGTAAAATAAAGCAATTAAAAAGAGAAAATCAGTTTAGAAAGAAAAAGGACAAGTTTTACTTAAACTAGATTATCAAGAAGATAGTGCTGCCCATGAAACAGTTTAAGCGGCCACATTAAACCCCTTCACGCTGCGTGTCTCTTTATGTGGAAATTAATTCAATTATTTAAAATATGACTAAGGATCTATGCAAGACAGAGATAAATTTAAGACTGGTGCTAACGCTTTGAGATCAAGGACAGGATGCACCGAGAATTCTAACAGTCTTAAACAAGTTACCAGGGTGGGACTGGGATTACTTAGAACATAGAACAAAGACAAAGGGTCAAGATGGGATAGGCTATGTTTTGCTATGGAATGGGGAAATGCTCACAATCCGCACTTGAGTTTGGGATTTGGGACATCCAACCAGGTTATGGACTCAAAGGGCTCTGTTCACAGCAAGGCGGGCGCCCCTTACAGCAAACAGCTGGGCAAGTCTGGTCACTGGCTGGCAAGGATACAGTGGGCATGCAGGTAGTGGGCAAAATGCTGGTCTGGACACAGGATACTCCCAAACGATACCACATATTTCTCCCCTTTGTTATTGGGATTTTTAGTGGGGTTTCTGGATCAATGGCCTTGCTGGGATAGGGTCAGCTATGCTTTGGCCTGGCAGTAAAGTCTGGAATCTTGCAAAGGTGGATATGGAATGTCTGGATATGCTGGTGCTGGAAATTCAGGAAGAGTCTCTCTGTCAGCTTCCCCTTTTTATAAGGCGGGTGACTCACAGGATTTATTGTTGGGCAGGGACTAAGCTAGACCTTCCCCAAAGAACCGGATAGGTCAACCTATGTTGGTCGCCTCCTCCAGGAAGGAAATCAGTTGATGGGGTTGTGTTTTTATGAGGTGCAACGCCATCCCACAGTCCTTTTTGCATAAATCAATTATAACATAAATCACACATTTATACAGTTGTGGCACTTTTGCAAATTATATAGGCAGATTGCATATTTCATACAGAGCATGGTGTTCCCACTCCCAGGTCTGTACAACATTATTTCGGCCTTCTAATAGTCTTTTGCACTTTTTAGTGGGAACCACTTTACCCAAAATCCCACAATTTTAGGTATGTGTACATATCATCATAGAGTGTATTTCCATACATTTTTAACGTTCCACTTTATGTACTTTTCCCATGATTCACATTCTCCTGGCTTTTATGTCCCATACATGCTTTGGGCAGCCACGATATCTTGTGTGAAAGCCAAAAAAATTACCTTTAAACTGTTAAATGTTTACATTACTGCATTGTCCTGTTATGAAATGTACAGTCTTTATAATTTATTCATGAACAGTCTTTGAGCAAGAATGGGCTGGCCTTTGTTCTCCAACTAGGACATTTTTTTTTCCAGGCTACCACCTAATGTCAGTTTAGCCCAGGGCTTCCCTGTTGTTTCCCCAGTTTGAGTGACTAGTTTTGGTCACTTCCAAAGTAGCACGTAGGTGTCCCAGAATCTATTGTCTCAAGCTGAAGCCCTGACAGAAGTCTGATGGGGGTGTGATATTCTTCCTCTTGGCCATTCAAAGTTTTCAAGGGCAGAAATATACACATGTGTGTCCCAGAAATCCCTTTGTGGCTCCTTTTGGGGATGGGGGGGCGCTCCTGTTGTTATCAACCAAATGTCCCTTGAGCCACGGCATAAAACCTTGCTTTCTCCAAATTCAAATCTGCTCTCTGCTGGCACAAATTGTTCACAAGTGGAGACCCCACATAGCTCCTCCATGTGGCACAAGTAGACAGGGGAAACAGACTTCCAAGCTCCCAGCAGAAGCAGCAGATCAGACAACTGCTAACACTTGGCTAATACTCCACCGAAGAAATAATCAAAAATAGCTGCCCTGTGCGGCCCCTTCCAGACATAGTTTTTTTTTTATTATTCGCTTTTAGCCTATGATTTAATTTAACCAAAATCATTCTCCATTCTTGAGCAAATTTTAACCATTGCTTTCTTTGTTTGTTTGTTGGTTTATTACAAACCTAATGAGAAGGGCCATTACTAGAAGTTTGTATTTCTAGGTAATGCGTGCTGAGATCCCCACAAAGAATGATCGATTCGCAAGTTGCCATTCTTCATTCTGCCATACTTATGCCAATGGTGTCACAAATTTCAGAACTAAGCATTCCACCCGGAGGCACATAAACATTTATAAATAACAGTTTTTTCTTCCTTAGATGAACTTCCTTAGCCAATATGTTGGGAATATTATCTTTAATAGCACGTATCCTTGCCAACAACTAATTTCGAAAGCCGGTTATCAGCACTCCCTTCGGCCAACTCTTAGGCTCTTATTCCCAAGTTCCTGGCACAGGGTATACCCATTAACTAGTATATATTGGCACACCCAAGTTTCTTTTAGAATTAATATATTGTTACCAAATAATCTTTATGGCCATCGAGATAATTCAAAACATGGGTCTGACCACGATATTCCATGTGAGGATATTAACATATCACGGCTGAGTGCCGCCCTTTGTTAACCTTGGACCCCTAGGCCAATGTAGGACAGGATTAAAAGACTCTATAAGCTTGTCAATCTTTGCCAATCTACGTTCACCCATATTTACAGTGGCACCAGTTCCCTGATCCCTAGCAACCACTATGTCTTCACTGTATACATTTCACTGCTCAAAGGTTTCAGGTTTTCTCCTGTGGTTGCCATCAGCCTCATAGAAATATTTGGAATGAGGATGGTTTCTAACAACCTCAACATTGTACCCTGTCTTGTGCAAGCATGATGAATAATGTTCAATCAATTCAACAGTGCTATTTGAAAAAACAGAGGGTGTTACTGCCAAGACCACAGGGATCCCTTACTCAGTGGGCAGGGCACGGCAATCGCCTTTGGATCCAGACCCTGGTGGTGGAGAAGTAGTGCGGGAGGATCTCCTGGGTGAGGGGTCCTCGAGGTGTAGGGGAGAGATGCCCAATGTTGAGACACAGTATCCCCCCTTTCCCAATATCCCTATACAATCCTATTTTATAGCATTTTACAACTTCCCAAATCCCCCCTGTCCTACACAAACACTGAGCTGAGGCAGAGGAGGTCTGAGGCTGAAAGGATTACCACCAATGCAATACACTGGCCATGTTCCTCTAACTAGACCAGGCAGGGTCAGGCACTTGACTTTAATCACACACACATCTAATACCTATTAACTTTCCCCATGTGGTTAAAAGGTGGAACACTGAGACACACTTTGAGCAAGGCAGTGCATGAGAAGGCGCAGTTCCTCCAGGGCGATGGTGACCCAGGTGACGGAGAGCGAAAAACCGAAGGGTTTAACCAAAGGGGCAGGAAGCCAGAGACACCCCACCCGGTGAAAGATTGTTATTTCCGAAACAACCCAGCCGGAAGATAGAAAGAGTCTTCCGAGTGCTACAAGGTTACCATCCACCCTCTCGGGTGAACGGCAGAGTTGGGGAGGCGCAAAAGCAGCGTTGTAACAATCTTAACTCCTACATCAAAGGTACAAAAGACAGAAAGCATCTTTACATGACCGGTGAGTTGATGAAAGCAAAGAAAGCCCGGTCTGTGTTTAATTGAAATGCTTTTGAGAGTATCTGAGGGATAAAGGTTACGTGAACGCTGTTAAGCTGCGAGAGAAAGTGAATCCATTGTTAAGAACTGTGATTACAAGATATAAAGTAGGAGAGTGGTCCAGCAAAGAGAGACTGGTCAATCAAAAGTCTCTGTGAAGTGTTTTAAAGCTGCAGAGGCAACGGGAAGCAAGAGAAAGAAAGTAACTACACAACTGCATGAAAAACAGGTTTGAAAGACTCGAGCTAGGAGCAATTGATATGAAATCAAGTCATATGTAGCAAGTATATTTTCCCAGAGGCATTGGAACTGAAGGAACATATGTAAAGTGGAAGTAAAGAAAGAAAGGAGGGCCAAAGTGGTCATGTGGAGGTGAGAGCAACAATCCTCCCAGTTCTGAAAGTCTTCGACAGCAAAGTCAAAACACGAAAGGTGGCTCTAACCCGACAGAGGGAAGCCCATGTGTGGAATGTGAAGGAAGCATGGAGAAGGGAACCCCACCAAGGAGAAAAGGTTTGAGCCTGATAGAGGGGAACCTAGAGTGAACTGCGACCAGAGGCTATACTTAGAAACTTTTTGTTGAAACTCTGTAGATGCTTGAAGGGTGACCTGGACTTGGGCGATGGTAACCCAAGAGGTTAAACCTGTGAACTTGTGACACAAACTTGAACAGCCAAGAAGGCTCTGGAGGGCAGAGCAAGCCACCTAACTGTGTTTGCAAGCCAAAGTGGGTTCATCCATTAAGTGTTCCATCTAACCCTGTGCTATATGACATGGGGAAGAGAATTAGTACTGATTTATATTGCCATTCTGACATTTTGTTTCACCACTGATTTCTTCCTTTTTTAGATGCATATCCCTGTGATGCTGGAAATGCATTGGAGGGACAGGGCCTCCCTGTCCTTATCCTGTAGTCATTTTTCATATGTGTTCTGTATTATTTTCTGCACAGGAGTCCAGGTGGGACTGGTATACAGACCCTTGGGATACCCTTATGGCACCCATGGGTGGGGCTACAAACTTGTTCCCCTAGTGCATGTTTTTTGGAACCTTTGTGTGGCCCACAGAGCAGGGTATGCGTTGGTGGCAGCACCATGCTGAATTTGACAGGTGCTCTAACTCCATTATGGGGTTACCCAGGCCCTGCCATTGGAATCAGTTGATTCCTGATAGGAAACAAGATGGCCCAGGCAGCCTCTTGCATTCTATTACCTCTTACCTTGTTTTCTCAAAGTCCTGGGAAGCCCTGCCTCTGACTGGTGTTGGGTGGAAATTCCATATATGGTATTGTTGGGAAGTCCAGACCAGACTGGCTGGAGCCTTCCCAGTGACTGTATGTTGTGGGTACACCCTGTGGTTGGGACCTGGGTGAATGTAGTGGATGACCAATATGCACTTCTTGTTATGGGTATCTATTTTCTGGTATGAGACTGAGACAGCCCCGCCCCAAACTTGTATGTGCTGAATGGCTGGCTACCTGTCCCAATACACATTCCTTGTTGTGAGTGTCTGAGAGCGACGAGAATGGCCTGAATGCCCTGCGAGCCTGATTGGCTGCCTGACTGCTGAATGCCCTTATGAGTGATTGGTTGCCTGAATGTGACCCAGCAGAATGAATGAGAGACTGAACAGTATATCTGGGGGCCTCTCACTGCTAGAAATCATTCAGAAGCTGAAGTCAAAACTGATGCTTGATGTCCACCAAAGAGCCCGAAGAAGAAGGTTAACCGCTGTTTCCTTCACCACAATCTGAAAGCCACCGTGATGCCGAGACTGATCTGAGAGAGGACCTGGCTAGGAGACCTATCCCCGAGCTACAAGGGACCATCGTGCACCACAAACATTCGCTGAAGCTCCCTGGAAGTCAGACCCTCGACAGGCTGTCGACTGGGCACAGGGACCACCGAGGAGAACGAAAAGAAGCACCAGACATTCCGTCCACCGTCATCGAACCTGGTTTGCTGGTTTGCTATAACCGCTGGAGGCCCGTGGAAGATGTGTGGCCCAGAAGCTGGGACCAATTGACGCTGAGCCACCAACTACCGGAGCCGCAACGCTTCATTGATTAAGGCATTTGAATCCAAGGACACTCTCGCCGCACCGCCGATCGCTTTGCCCCGCTGGAGTTAAGGCCGCCGACGTGCCGAGGAGTATCCGCTGGTTGGTTTCTCACCACCCGAAGACCGCAGAGACGCCAGATGACTTGACCCCCTTGCTGGGCCAAAGTTCTTCATAGACTCTTTGCGGTAATGAACTATCATCATTGAGGTGCCCCGCACGCCTCGTCTTTCCAGGACGTCCATAACTGATCGTCGACGAGTCCCGCCAGGAACAAAGCTGCTGCCTCGACACCATTGTTCACCATTTGATCGAGGGATCTCAATGATCCTTGGTGCCTGCCTTAAAGGGAACCACTCAAGAAGGATCTGTCGACGATCCTGCATCAAACTCTGCTATTCCAGGTACATTGTGGTTGTAGAACTATTTAGAAGGAAATAAGACTCATTTTGAACAATATATGGACTGGGCTTGTTTTATATCTTTATTTACAGGTTGCCCAGGTGGTGGGATCCTCATACAGAACTGTGCCTGGTTGTAGGGGTTCAGTATTCTTCCAAATGTTCTAACCAACTGCTTTCCTCCTATGTCTGTTGTTGGTTCCCTTTATTAATTGATTTGTGTGACATTTGACCAAAGTACAGTTGATTCACTTAAATGAAATCTGATAGTAATTGTGGTACCACTTAGAACGGTGTATATATTTGCCATTGAAGATTAACTGAGTACAAAGTGAGTTATTGTGATTGTGTATATAACCTTGAACCTTAATTATATAAAGAGTGTGTTTTCACTAATACATTGTGTGGACATTCCCCTGTGGGGGCTTGTGGTTTACACTGTACTTAAGAACCAGCCTGCATCACCTCCTGAGGAGCTGGGGCTTGATTGCTCGACCATAGCTACCGTAAAAGAGAATCTTGGGTGGGGACCTCTATACCTCTCCTCTACCATATAGAGAGCAGGAGTACAGACACCCCCCTCCAGTATTTGCAATCCCTATGTCACATTAGTTTGTATTAGGTTGAGGGCAGGCATTAGGTTTTTGTCAGCATAGGCCTTTATTGTTTGACTAAGACTGACTAGGACTGTTTCTTTATTTGATGGTCAATATTGCTCCCATCTTAGTTATAGGGCTTGACAGGAGTTTTTCCAACACACTTGAATTTAACAATAAAGGTTTTGAAACTTGCAAATCTTGTGTCAGTGTCTACGTTTGATACCATGTCTCCCTTACAGTTATTAGAATAGCAATAAACAACCAAAATCAGATTTCTGACATCGTCAACCTGTTCCACCAATTCCAAGTCCCTAGACTCAATTACACGCTATTGGGTATTGATGCCATGACTTTCATTATTGCCGCCCTATTTATCCACTTATCTGCGGCACTAGGAATAAGGTTGCGAATAACACATATCTTGCTACTTTATTTGAGGACATCATAATGTTGTTTTGACTCATGCTTTAGCTTAGCAACAATATTGTTTGGTTCACTTCGAGTTTCCCCATGTACTGGAGTGGATCCCCCACACATTTCTAGGGACACCTCCGCCAAGCTAACAATGCTTTCAATATCGCTTTTCTCCTCAACATCTTCTACTTCAGTCTCAGTGTTAGCATTATACGTTTTCACAAGCCAATTAGCCAGAGTTCCATTCTTCTTTGTGGCTCTTTTCTGCTAAGGACTTGCACGTTTTCTTGCCTTTCTATTAGATGTAAGGCTAAATATGTCCATTACCTCAGAGCGAATTTTATTGCCACAAGCAGGTTTGACAGCGGCCAATTTAGATTTCAGTGCTTAAGCCTTCTTATTTTTCACCTTTCTCTTCGGGTTAGTAAGATACTGTAACTACTTTCCTTGGACTTATCTAATCCAGGAATTTTGTGTTGGTTGTGACCATTTATAAGGGCCAATTGATTCAGATCTTTGTCAGCTGTTGCTTTTTTGTTAGCTGACTTCTCCTTCACTCTGACATCCTCCAATGTAGATGGTTGCGCAAGATGCCCTTACTCAATGTGCATTAATGCTGACCCTGTATGTTTATTTCTTTGTGCATCTTACTACACAGTCTTAACAGCGCCTTTAATGCAACCTGTAAAGTCGCTATAGCTGAGTTATTATTGGAGGTATCCTTGCTACATTCCATCACTGATCATTTGTTGCTTTCTTCTGCAAACTGTTAAACCGTAATCACATAATACCTCCTTATTATGAATATTGGCCTAAACCCATTCGCGTTATAAAGAAAACCGCATTCGCAAAGTTACGATTTTGGTTAACTTCTCCGCCATTTTAAGAATCATCTGCCATTTTGATTTTGACTTTTGGTCCATGTTCAAAATGGTGGACTGTGTTTTCGACTTGCAGTCGAGCTGAACGACCTTTGAGTTTTCGTTAATGTTTAGGTTGACCGAGAGCAGACTGTTTGACTAAAGCAAAGAAACCTTGTTCTTCATATGAACTGCCATTCAAGTGTTGTCTGCGCTCACAAGCCTCATCCTCGTATACACAAAGAGACAATGGAAAACAAACCTAGATTGTGTGTTTTGGCTGAACTGCATTGTAGTGATTCGTGGAATAAGGCTTGCCGTGGATCAAAGAACCAGCAGCATCATTGTGACTTCATGGAATTGTAAACTTGTTTAATCCTTTGTATAATATTGTAACATCAGTCATCTGAACTAGGCACACACTCTAGCCAGTGAATTATAAGCTTGGAGAGAGGATGGACAATATTGCAAAAACGGTATAAATATGTCTGTGTTTAGATGTCCAGCACTCTCACCCCTCAATGTGTCTGCTGGTACACACTGCGAGGTGTTGGGAGCCAGATAGCTATCTGTTTTACTTTGTAAATGTACAGTAATAAAAGATACTTGTATCTATTCAACCCGTGATTGGCATTTTTCATTTGTGGTACTAAGCCTCGATATTTCTTTGGTCTTTCAAAACCTCACTGGTGAGGCACATAAACGACCTAATGAGATCACTGGGGAAAAATGATCCGTTTCAGCCAACATGGGCTCTGGTTCCATAGGTGCCTCTATAGCTGCTTGTGATTGACCGTTGATACTTTTTTGTAGCTGAGTAGCAGAATTCGAGAACCGATTTGTTGTTATCGATCTCAACCAACCCATATTGATTTTTGGTGTTTTCATTCATGGTGGTTAAAGATATAGGGTACCTTGGCTGGGCATGGACACATCACAGCAAACACAGTAGGCACGGGAGCACAGAATCACAGACCTATGCTCAGCCCAACCACATCAGGCCCAGGAGGGAAAAAGCTATGGTCTCTGGGGCTTATAGTGGCTGATAATGGCTGCACAGTGATTCCAGCTTCCAGCTCCGAAACTTCAGAAGTCCTCCAACTAGAGGAAAGGACCTGCTAGTGTTGCCACATCCAGTGTCAACCAGCACTGTTCTCAAAGCAAACAAACAGCTGCTTTCAGCACACATACATCATTATTTAAAACCAACCTGTCAACATACATGTCATCATGTGGGGTGTATCATATCCTAATAAACACAGAGGGCCTAATTTACAAAATGTGTTGTCTCGTGCATAGTTAGTTTCACATAAAAAGTGGTCTTTGCATCATGTGCAAGGTCTGGCTGTGATTCACTAAAGGCAGTTAGCTCGAACTTAGCACTACTAGCACCCCGGACAATCACATTGGCACCCACGGCGTTAGCACCATATTACTACAAGGGGAATGCTAATGCAAGGAGGGGAGAAATGGGTGGAATATTCAAGAAGCCTCATTATATCTAGAAATGGGGGAGTGATAAGGTCGTAGGCAAGGAGGTACTGTGCAAACTAACTCACCAAAGTTCAAACAAATTCAAAATTCACAAAAGATACACCACCCTCGCACAAACCACAAGTCACCCTGCAACGGACCACCTATCCAGAAGAGCAGCAAAGCATAAAAGTGCTGTGTAAGCATAGTGAAGCCCGACAAGAATGGCTGATCACGCATTGCTCGCATACAATGCAAGCAGGAGGAGAAGAAGGAAGCCTAGAGTATTCCACCACTGCAGCACCATTTCTGTTATGTCAGTTGAAGAGATCTATGGCTCAAACAGATTTCCTTCAAATGCCATCCTGGACATGGTCAGGGACTGGGGGCAGCTTTTGCCCACTGGTTAATTTCAGTGGATAACACCCCTATAGGGGACATATCTAAGTCCACACGATCATGGTACCGGCATCAGGTGTTGCAGTGTATCATTGCATGGTTGTATAACTATATAGACATGTTCTGCACTCTGCAGAAAGACAGAAGAGGGGCCCAAGAGTCATATGGAGCACATGTGTAGGAACCATTCTAATTGTCATGCCATCAATGTGCAAGTCATTTGTTACGCACATGGTCACTTTATACATGTGAATGCCATTTTACCCAGTTGCACTCATGGGGCCAGATTACAGAAACTTTGCACTGGTGCAAGTGCAATGGTTGCGCGGTATTAGCACTAGGTCAAAGTTTGCCCTATTTTCATAAACACTCTGACATATTAGAAGACTATTTCACCATGACAAGTGCAATTTGGCATGCTATAAGTACCAGGAAAAACATTGCCATAGTGAAAAAAAGATGCATTTCCGATGTGTTTTTTCACCAGGGCAAATTTTGCCCTAGTGATAAAGCCACTCCGTATTAGCACTAGGCCAAAATTTGCTCTGGCGCAATAATGGAGTGAAAATCTATCTATTTTGCCAAAGGGCAATTTTTGCCCTGGTGCTTATACCATGACAAACTGCACTTGTCATGGTGCAATTGTTTTCTAATATGTCCAAGTGTTTTTAAAAATAGAGCAAACGTTGCCCTAGTCCTAATACTGTGCAAACTTTGTACTTGGACCGATGCAAAGTTTCTGTAAACTGGCCCCTAATCGCTAAATCTTACACCATTCCCCTATCCATCATGCTCTAGAATCTGGATCCTTATGCATCATGTGGTTCCTCTGTGACCCACTGTTAGGGAGAATTCTCTGGGATGGCTCATTTCCCTTACCTCATGAGTCCCTCAGCAGCTTTGCTGCATTCATAGGATTTTTTTGTTCACCTGGTAAGAGTGTGAGCCTTTTTTCCCACTCATTTTCTGGGACTGACTACTGTCTCCCAGAACATGTAAAGTTGCCATAGACTTTATTAGTCTTTATAAACTCACAGACCCAGTACAAACTATCTACTGGAAAGAGTTATTACTATCCCTTTTTTGTCTGTTTCTCTTGGAGCATTGTTTTGCTCCCTTTTCATCAAGACTTGGCTGGTGGCAGTGGTAACTACCCTATTTTTCCTACCGTGGTTATCTTAAATAACCTTGGCATTGTTTTAGGATATCTTGGTAGCCTCGAACTTAAACCCGCTAGACAATATAGTTTGTTATACGGTTCTGGCTGGGTTTATTCACTATTTCTTTTTGAAAATGTCTTTCTCCTGTTTTTCTCTGCGCGCCAAACCAGGTTTGGTTCCTTTTTTCACCGTCCTTTCGCGGGCTTCTAACCAGAACCCCTCCTTAGGTGCCTGAAAGTCTGGGTAGGCAGGATGTGAGGGAGGGGTTTTTGGAACCCTGCCATGGGTTCCCTTGGTAACCCAAGTCGCACTCCTGTTTGATTGGCTAGGTGACTGTCCCACCAGGACAGCCACCCTGCTGTGTGATTGACAGCCAGGCTCTGTGAATGGGGAAAACTGCATAAAAAGCAGGTCTCTGGTGCTGGAAAGGCATAGTCGCCACTGGAACGAAAGAACCGACGAGGAGCTGACAGAAGAGGAACCCCTACATCGACTGAACCGCCCGGTGAAGCCCTGCTGCAGGTCCGAATCTTTGGATTCGAACGACAGAGAAAATCTACCAGGAATGTTCTTCCCCTGAGCTGGTGGGACCAACCAGTTGGCCCAAACTGCAAGCTAGGACTCCCTCCTGTGGTCGAATTTGCTGTACAAAGCTACAGTGAAGCGGATAGCAGGAAACCCTGCTTGGGTTTCAAGGAGCGCACCTTTTATTTGTTGCTTTGCTCTGCTGCTGGTTTCGTCCCTGGGCAGTGCAGGACCCTCCAGCGTTCCTACTTCATGTCAGTCCGACAGTCACTTCAGGAACCGTGAGCCTGCATGACCTGTCAGGAATGTCCGCCTCAGCTACAGCTTCTTCTCCATTTAGGTACTGTGCAAATCCGGTTGTTGTTTCATCCAGCCGCAGTGAAGGTGTGTGAAACATTTCGCCATTCTAAGGGCTCGTTCTTCTCTACTCTTTAAACTAACTTTTCTACCGACCAACTTCGTCCGGAACTCTTGGCAAAGACTTAACTGCGAACTATCCTGAACTATGTAATCTTGAGCAAAAGACTTTTGTCCAATTGACTTTGGCCCTAAGCCTATTTGATTTGATTCCATCAATATAGTTCCTCTTTCTAGATTGCCCTGCTTACTTACCTGTTGGTGCTGCTAAATTTTAGTCTAACTTTGTTTTTTCCTCCCTTTTAAATTGCTGGAGTGCCATTTTGCTCACACTTCATTTTGAGCTTAACTTGTCCAGAAGCTATTGGGTGTGGTGTAGTGTATTAGTAACGTGATTTTCAAATGCTTTACTTTAGTGAAATGTTTTACAACTGATGTGTAAATAAATGTATATTCTTTTACTCAGAAACCTTGAGTGTTTGTTTGAATCATAGTAAGTGCTGTCCTTTGTGCAACTATTGATACTGCTTACTTGCTCTTGAGATAAGTCTGGCTGCTCAGCCATCACTACCACTTTACTGTCTAGTACAGGCTTGTACCAAAGGTGGATTTGTACTGTCACTTGTAGTCTTAATTGTGTGTGTTGTTCCCACAAGGTACAGCACATAATTCTGCCTAACACCCACATCCAACCAAACACGCAAACATGCACATGTAAAACATCCACCCACCACAGCCACCAACATAACCAATACTTGTTCCCATTTTCAGAGGACAGTGCCTACCCACTCTTAACATTCCTACTGACACTCTTCAGAAATCCTGAAAAAAATGTGAGACCAGTTACAATTTTGCACACATTGCCTCTAGAGCCATAATTGAGTGCATCTTTGGAGTGCTCAAGTCTCAGGTCTGCTGCTTTGACCACTCATGTGGTGTATTGTAATACACTCAAACAGCGCTACACAACATAGCAACATGCCATGTCATACCTGTGGATTTGAAGAAGGGTTTGTTGACAAATGAATGGGTCACGCCCTCACCCTATGAACACAAAGGGCAAAGTGGCCACCCACAACCATGTGTTGCAAACTTTATTTAGCATGAACTACGTCCTGCATTATGGACACACTTCAATCCCCTTGCATGGTAGGTTTCTTATGATGAAAGGGGGCAAGTACTGTCTGCCCAACATGACACCCTGAGAATGCCAGTCTAGGACTGGAAATTAGGGTTTGCACAATGACAGAAGCAAAACACTGACAACTAATCTGCCTTTTATGCCAGAAACATACACAAACACCCTCAGGGCACCCCTAACACATGACTCACATCACTACCCAGTAACTACATATGGGCTATGTAAAGGACCGGAGGTGGGTGTCTGTACTTCTGCTCTCTATATGGTAGAGGAGAGGCACAGAGGACCCAGCCAAGATTCTCTATAGGGTAGCAATGGACGAGCAATCAAGGCCTAGCTTCTCAGGAAGTGATGCAGGCTGGTTCTTAAGTACAGTGTAGTTCCCGAACCCCCACAAAGGAATGTCCACACAATGTATTACTGAAAACACAGTCCTTATATAATTAATATTCAAAGGTATGTACACTATCACAATAACTCACTTTGTACTCAGAAATCAACAATGGTAAATATATACAATTCTAAAGTGGTACCACCAATATTATCAGATCTAATTAAAGTGCATCAACTATACTGTTAGAATGTCACACAAATTAATAACAAGGAAACCAGCAATAGAGATAGGAAGGAAAGCAAGATGCTTGACACAATTGGCAGAATACTGGCCCCGTTCCACTAGACACAGTTCTGTGTGGAGATCCCCCCACCTGGGCAACCTGTAAAATAAAGATATAGCACAAGCCCAGTCCATATATTGATCAATAGTCTTATTCTCTCCTGTAATGTTTCTACCCCCCCAATGTACCTGGTGGGGCAGAGTTCTTCGAAGAAGCGTTGATGGATCCTTCTTGAGTGACAGAATCACGGATCTCGAGAGGCATCGAAGAAGGTGAACTTGGCGTCAACGGCGTCGATGAGAAGTTCGAGGGTGCCGAGGCCACGGCGTCGATCCAGGCGGTGCTCACCCACTGGCGGATTCTCCTTTGCGCGCTGGTGGCCTTGACTTTCTCCGGCAGGACAAAGCGGTCGATGTTGCGGACAAGGGAGTCCTACGATTCAAATGTTCTTAGGCAAAGGAGCGGGCGGCTCGGGTCGTCGGCGGCATGGCGTCAAGCGGTTCCCTCTTCTGGGGCAACACAGCTTCGACGGGCCTCCAGTGGTTACACAAACCTGCAAACCCTGGTCGACGGTAATGGTCTTCGACGGCGGCGATGTCCGGGTGCTTCACTTCGTTTTCCTCGGCGGTCCCGTCTCGGGTCGGCAGCCTTTCGAGGGTCTGACTTCCAGGGAGCTTCGACAAAGTTTAGCAGTGCTCGATGGTCCCTCGGGGCACAGGAAGAGGGCTCCTTTTCAGGTCCTCTCTCGGATCAGTCTTCGACGAATTCGGCAGCTTTCAGATCAGGTCGAAGCAAATGCAACAGCAAGTCTTCTTCTTCCAGCTGGGCGTCGAGGATCAGCAGTTCCAGTTACTCTACAAGTGTAGACACAGCTTCTGAACAATTTCCAGTGGTGAGAGGTCCCCAGATATACTATTCTGTTTCTCATCCACATTGCTGGGTCACACTCAGCAGCCAATCATACAGAAGGGCATTCATGCAGTCAGTCAGCCAATCAGGCACACAGTGCATTCAGGCAATCCTCCGCCCTCTCAGACACTCACAACAAGGAATGTGGATTAGGGTATCCCATGGGTCAGTACACCAAACCAAAAACAGGAAGAGCTGCACTGCCAGGAGCCCCACATGGACTCCAGGGCAGAAAACAATAGAGAACACAAATGAAAAAGGACTACAGGATAAGGACAGGGAGGCCCTGTCCCTCCAATGGATTTCCAGCATCACAGGCTACCTGCAGTGCCATCATCAAAAAATAAAATAAAAATAAAAACAACAATAACAATAACCCCCATGCAGACACCTCAGAAACCCATATACATCAACTGTGACCAACAATTGAAGAACTCACCCACCAAAATACTAGGACACTCACCCTGTTAAAAGAATGCACATAACCATATATTACACTGGCTAAATACTTCATTCATGATTGAGAGAGCCCGTAAACCACACATATATTGCAAAAGGACAACAACCTTATGAGTGGCCTGTCCGTCCACTGTGTGACAGGATGTGAGCAGCTACGCTTGCAAGTGACAGATCACAGTCAATTCATTACTATGGAAAATCACATTTACTAAGAGGACCATAACAGCGTTACCAAATATTGTTCCCATGACAAACGCAGACCATGTCACACATACATCACCTAAAGAAGAACTGTACTGGGGACACAGCATATCACAGCAGCAGACATCCCAAACACCACCTTCAATGACAACACAACCAAGGCCAAAACTAATATCAATGATAAACATTTAAGCAAATCCAGGAGTAGCAACATGTCCAGTCACTGGGATCCACCCTTCCATGGGGCTTTCTGGAATGAGTGACCACACAAAGCCACATCATTGCGTGACAGAGAGGCATGCAAAAACACACCAATGTCTGCCATGTCCTCGAGCATGTTTCCCTCAATGCCACCATGTCCTAGTACATGTCCTTTTTCAATGCAGAACCCAAATGGCTGCAACCATTGCATGACCCATCTGGGTCATATTCTCAGACAACTCCTGCAGGACTTATCCCTGTCTGCTGCTCAGATGCAACATCAACTCCTCCTACTTAGACATGCAAGCAGCTAGGCAGTACCCATGTGTGTGTGGCATAGGCAGGTGTGATGAAAAAAAACTGGTATTTATTGTTGTATTGAGCCAAACGTCTCTGAATGATGCCCTGGACCTGATCCACTGTGCCACACAGAACTTGGAACTCCACAGATGTTGATATCAATGGTGCTGACACAGATGCAGCTCCTGCAGCTAGGGATACACCACAGCAAGACACATTTGATTCTTGCCCCACATGTACCTCAACGTCCCTTCCACCAGTAGCAGATATAGGCGTTTGTGCCTTTTGGGTCGCACTTGATGAGGGTAAGGCGGCCTGTGTCTGTCCATCTGATCCAGTCTCTGACATGAGCAGGAGGAACTCCTCCTCATCCCGCCTGGTATGTTCTGGCCTATGCATGAGTTCACCAAATATGTCTTCCACATCAGTAACCAGATTCTCTGAGGATGAAGAGTCATCACGCCTGCTCACTATTGCTTGCATGCATTGGCGATGTTCACCAAACACTACTAGATGGTCTGTGCTGGTAGCTGGTGCAGCTTGATCCTTCTCTGTGGAATCCTCACCTGTAAAAGAACAAACAATGACTATCATACACCTCACCATTTATGCAGATAGGTTGTTTCTACAATGTACAACAATAACCCAGCATCCCATGCATCCTAACAGGCTACTGACCCCCTACACAATACCATATGAACTCTACACAGATTACATCTCATGTTGGAAAGCCATCCAAACATGCTACATGCAAAGCTCCATCGACACCAATGTCATGCACACCAGTACACCTGTATCAGTCCTGGAAATGGCTGATTTGCACCATACACCTAATACATG
Source organism: Ambystoma mexicanum (assembly GCF_040938575.1). NCBI lineage: Eukaryota > Metazoa > Chordata > Amphibia > Caudata > Ambystomatidae > Ambystoma > Ambystoma mexicanum. Next base: position 1,359,782,212 of record NC_090931.1, on the reverse strand, counting down.
CAATGACTATAAATATTCAAAACTTTCTCTCAATGTGTACACTGTACAGGGCCCATGTAATGGAGCTATATCTGGAACATTCATTGACATGTCGTTTGTGGTGGAATCCCCTGCCAGGAGCCATCAATTGCACACATGTAAAGGACAATGACCACAATGCCACTGACATGACAAGCAATTGATTTTAATTTGATTTTGAATTATTTATACCGTGCACAAGGACAAACTGAATCGTATAGAGGCACATATGGTATTAGAAGATGAGCACAGGGTACAAAAGATAAAAACAGAGGCGAGACTGGGAAAAGGGACCAAACGTATAATCATTATCTGAAAAGAAAAGTTTTCAAATCTTTACGAAACGTATAAATAGTTTCCAGAAACTTAATTTCTCAGGGAATACTATTCTAGAGCCTAGGGCCATAGACTGCAAATCTCCTGTCACCCCTCGTCACACATCGAGAGCAGGGAATCTTAAGCAGCAATTGATCCACTGAACGCAAAGGGCTGGATGGTTGATGGTGGCTAAGTTTGTTTGCCAAAAAGATTGGGGTAAGTCCATTGAGGCTCATATATATATAAGGCATGCAACTTTAAACATAATCCTATCTTCCACCGCCCACCAGTGCAGAGAACGATGTGGGCCAGAGACGTGATCATATTTTTTCAGGCCACAGGTTAGGTTAGTGTAACTACAGCAAGCTGGGCCTTTTGCAATCTCTGGAGTTGTTTGGTGGGAATTCCAAGAAGGAGACTGTTGTAATAATCCAAATGTGAATTTGTGAGTGATCCCACCACCAAAGCATGGTCACTACTCGTAATTGTATGGCAGAACTTTTTGCAACACACACACAGAGTAAAAAGCTGTCTGAACTTTGGCACTCACCTGGTTTTCACTACCGAAGTTGTTTTGCCGTATGCACCCAAGGTTATTTATATTGGGGTAAATTTGTGATCAGCCCCCAAACAATTAAATCCCGGAGGGCAGTTAACTGCACTAAGGAGGTGCTGTGGTCCAAACAGAGCAACCTCTTTCTTTGCTGGATTTAAATGTTACTGGTTAGCTGACATCCATTGGTTAACCTCCTCCAAACATTGATTAATCCTAGAAAATGTCTGTTCAACATCCCCCATTTTAATGAAGACCTGAGTGTCATCGCCATATGAATGGAAATGAATCCAATGCTTTCTCAGGATATTCAGCAGAGGCAGCAAGTAAAGATTGAACTGAAGGGGCGGTAAGGAGGAGACCCGAGGGACCCTACATCCATTGGAAGCAGGATCAGAAAGGAAACCCCCCATTTTCACCTGCTGATAGCGTTCAGACAAAAAGGAGGCAAACCATTTCAGGGCATGATCAAAGACAATGCCAATTTCCTTAAGGCGGCTGAGTAGTATAGAATGATCGGCAGTGTCAGAAGCCATGGATAGATCCAGCATAACAACTAATGAAAGGTCTCCATTATCCACGGCCTCCAACAAATCATCCCGCACTACTAGCAGTGCTATCGCAGTCCTACATCTGGGTGTAAAGCCTGACTTAAAAGGGTCTAGCAAAGACTCCTTTTCCACAATGGTCTGTATTTCATTACCAACAAACTTCTCTAGTAGTTTGCCCAGCAAAGGAATACCCACAAATGGGTGATAGTTCTGCAAAACTGATGCATCTAAATTTGTTTTTTTAAGGAGTGGAGTAATGGCCGTTTTTTTAAACCTAACGGCACAGGGCCTTGTTCCAGAATGTGTTGATGAAATTGGTCATAAAATGCCCACTCTCCAAAGCCAGCCCCTTAGCTGCACAGGCTGGCAATGGAACTAACAAATTTGTTGTGGGTTAAATGATCAACCATTTCCACCTTTTCACTCAACTTTCACCCAGTCTGAATTTCATTACCCGGCCATGCCTCATTAGAGTACCCGCTCCCCATTTAACAGCACAATGATGTTGCCCCCTTGCAAAAGTCACACTGTGGTAAGAAGAGACACTGTTCACAATTTGCAGCCTTGTTTGTTTGTTTGTTTGTTTATTATTTATAGCGCGCACCAAACCCGAGGGTAACCGGGCGCGTTGTTCAAGGATACTTTAAACTTGACAGGTTACGCATGCTTACAAGTGGTGTTATACATCGTAGAAATTACATAATGCAGGACAGTAGGGAGAATATACATTGTGCATAATATAAACATATAACATAATATATACAGGAAATATGCAGTAGGAAGATAGAGAGTATATAATTATGTGCATAGTGCGTCTGTAGGACAGTAGTTATGTTGGTGTAGGGCGGGACTATCGGTCATTTTCTTTGATCCAGTTGATACAGTTAGATCTGAAGAGAGCGTAGGATTGGGTAGATCTCAGGCCGGGCGGGAGGGAGTTCCAAAGCTGGGCAGCTTTGACTGGGAAGCTGTTTCCTCCGGCCGTACTTAGTTTAAATGGGGGTATCACTAACTGGTTGGAGTATGCTTCTCTGGTGGGTCTAGTGGAGATTTTTCTGTTGAATCTAGCAGCTAGGTATTTGGGTGCTAGATGGTTGATACTTTTGAAGGTTAGAGAAGCTGTCTTGAGTTTGATTTTGTCCGCTGTGGAGAGCCAGTTGGATTGTCTTCTAGCCTCTGAAATATGCTCCCTTCTTGGAATTCCTAAGGCAGCTCTAAGAGCATTGTTCTGTAGTGTTTGAATCTTTTGCAACGTATGTTTATTGGCCCCTAAGTATAGTGCGTTGCAATAGTCCAATTTCGACAGCACTAATGCTCGAGCAAGGGTTAGGCAGTTGGCAGTTTACCTGCCACTCTATGATGGCCCTTTGGAAGACAACTCCATAAGAATCAGTGTATGCACAGGCCAGCTCATGTGACAGGACACATAGACTGCACACACCCACATCAGATGCACAGCTTCTTAGTAGCCATTCTAGACTGTGCTACTATCACTACTGTCCAATGTGTGTGACAACAGCAGGATGAACAAATGACAGACTGGGGATTGTTGAAGAGCAAGTACTTGTGGACCTTTACCCATTGTGATTGGGTAGACATCTAGAATGGCAGGTAAATTGTCGGGGCTATAGGAGCATCTACTGGCCATCATGTGATCTACTCCCAAATGAATGAAGCAACTGTGCTACACACCCACAGGACATCCTCATGCACCCACTTTAGGGGGGGGTAAATCAAGACACTGGACCTCATTATGAGTTTGGCACAAATACAGCATCAATCATGCCTCTGCGGTGTTACCGTTACCGCTGGGATGACCAGCAGAATTACTACCATATCATGACCTCACAGAAGCATGCAACCCCCCTCGGCAGTAACAGTAACACTGTCCAGAGGTATCACCACCACTAATTGTCAACTGACAGTAATACCGCCCAGATACTATAGTATTACCGTTACCGCTGGCACACTGCCAGAGGAAATAACATCACAGCTGGAATGTGAAGCACATCAGTGGCCATGTTTAAAAACACAATCCACTCTGAATCTCTCATTTCTTGTTGCCACCCAGACACCATACTGGGCAAATCATCATGCCACAGGAAAAGGGAAAGCCTCGCCTCCCAAAACATAGGCTGTGTAAGGTAAAGTTTATTGAATCAGAGGGATATGCTCTGGCTCATGAATTTGTTCACCATGCAGACGAGCTGTTCGGCAATAGGCAGCAAAAGACCTCTGCTCAGAGGAAGGCAGCAATATGGTCCAACATAAAGGAGAAGGTGACGACTGTGGGCACATTTGCACTTGATGCAGAAGACTGCTGCAAACATTTTAAGGACTTGAAGTTGAGGGTACACTGCCTCATTTCACGCCACTTGATGGAGAGTGCTGCCACAGGCGGTGGCACTGTGGAATCCCTCATGTTGTGGGAGGAGACGGCCAGCTCCACATGGAGGCATTGAGGGGATCAGGAGCACAGAGGCTGGAGCAGGAAGCCATGACGATGGTGGCAAGTCTATCAGACCCCACGTACATCTGAATGTACTGGTCAAAAGCATCCATCCCCCAGCATAGATGAGTACAATGGGCAAACACATGGCAATCAGAGCAAACACACAGTGAGTACACGCATGCACTATGGGAGGCGGCGGAAATGTAGTAATGCACATGCACGGTCAGTGAAATGTGCATGTAAACACATGGAAACATGAGAAGCACCCATGTTTGCCATGATAGTCCATGTTGTCAAGTGAATCCCCAGTGCATGTACAACAACAATCAACCTTGGCAGGCCAACAGGCAACATTCAAATGCATGCACACTACCTCCACCTAGTAGTAGCAGCACTCATTGACCTTATACCACCAATGCCAATCATACAAAGTGCATTTATGTAGAACGTCGCATGAGTGTCTTGCAAGCCCACTGGCATGTCTGCAAGATGACTGACAGCTAGTCATTGTACTATTAACAGGTACACAGTCCACGGACAGTGAAGAAGCTGGCCCCTCTACTGCTGCGACACCATCCACCTCCACCCCTGCACAGGCTGGACCCATAGGCAGTGGGAGTAAGTGGTGGAGCAAGGCAGCAAGGTAACCGCATGCCAGTTTCTAATCCTGGCACGTCCACTCAGCCCACAATCCTTTTGAGGTCAATAAAATGGATACCATTGAGTTGGGTAACAAACATCTGTTATCTGCCAATAGCGCCAAGATACACCTTTGGCTTTAACATGCATCCTACAAATACACCCCATATCCGGGGCCAGGGGTCTGAGCCATCCACTTATGTCCCCAGCACCCCACGGCACTGCTCACATCACCACCTAACTCCTAAGGTGTTTGAGCAGGCTTGCAAGCCCAGGAGGCACTGGAAGTGACTGTCTACTGTGTGGTATTGCAAGGGTGTTTAGGGGAGGGTGTTTTTGGTAGGACATTCCTTATTGTGTGCAAGTGTTTAATAAATAATGTGACTGAATACAGAGTTGCTTTGCAAGTTCATATCAACTGGCCTCAAACAGAATTGTCAATCAGGTCTTGCTGAGCCAGACATCCATCCTTACCCTCTTCATGCTCACCCTACCCTCTTCCCGCTCTCTGTGTGGCAGCACAGCACCTGCAGGTAGTGAGTCCTCCACTTCTGGGGAAGGCATGTCCTCATCAGGGAGTAGGGGAACATGTTGGCTGAGGCAAATGTTGTGCAGCATGTCACAGGCAAGAACAATGTGTCTGACATTCCCAGGCATGTACATTAGGGACCATCCAGATTGGTTTAGGCACTGGAAACAAGTCTTCAACAGGCCAAAGATGCATTCAATGCCAAGCTTGCTCCAGGCGTGTCCCTGCTGTAGGCCAACTCCTGTGGCATTGTGGATTCCACACAGATGTCATCAGCCATGGTAGCTAGGGGTATCCAGTTCCACTCCTAGTACTCTGGATTGTAATCTGTCATCTGTGCGGTGTGAGAGCAGATCCTGCATGTACAAGGCCTTGATAGGGCATGCATTCTTCAGTTGTGGTAATCCCCCCTGACATGGCATGTCAGTTGTGCTGTGAGAATAGTCTGTGTGATGGCACTTGTACTCACCAATATCCATGTCCGTTGCCCTCTGCGCCTTTCCATGTATCCCAGCAGTGTGCTGTTCCACAGGACCATGACATCATGGCTGGAACCAGCGAAGCAGTTATATCAGAGTGTTATGAGGAGGTCAGCATCGCAGGTGACCTGAACATTCAGGGGGTGAAACTACTTCTGGTTACGGTATACCTACTCAGATGACTGAATGTCCACCAACACCACATGGCTGAATTCCAGTGCAGCTATCACATTGGGCATGTGTGCTGCTTAATAAAATTGTACTTTGATGCCGTTCTCCTGTGCTGAAAGGTGCCTGTTGCCAAGAAATGCAGGACAAACACAAGTTTCAGCAGTCAGGGTATGGCTGCACTGATGTTGATCCTGCTCTCTATACCATTCTGGAACAGGGTGAGCAGCTCAGCGATGGTCTCCCTTTTCAGCCTGTACAGGGTGATTAGCTGGTTGTCAGTCAAGATCCAGGGTGGGGCCCTGACCTTGGGTATGGACGCTAACCTTACACAGTGTCTCCTCCGTATCCTCCTGCACCTCCTGCTCCGCTTCTCTGCATCCTGCTCTTCCAGCCTCTGTAGCTCAATGTGAAGCTGGAGTGGCTAAACGTCCATGTTCACAGAAGCCAGTGGCAACAGAATGGTGTAGGGAAGTGCGTTTGGTCAAGATGTGGGACTTAAGTACCCTTCCTGAGTGGACTGGGTGCACCTGTGACTATATTTCCATCACCGGTATGCATGTACCTCCATATTTTAGGTGGAGGTAAATGCACTGCGCTTTTGGTGGTATTATCGCCAAATTTCCAAATTTCAATGGTATTAGTGCCATATTCTTTGTTAGGGATAATTCTCAAAATGTGCTAATTCCTCTCTACCTTAGAGACCCCCAGCTCATTTGCTGAACTTTGGGACTTTGTACTTTTTAATTCTGTTTGTTTTTTGTGTTTATTTTCTTTGGTTATGGAGTTTTAGACAACTCCATAAGCATATTTTCATGTGTGTTACACAGCACACTCAGTGCAGTGACACAGGGATGTCATTTTAGACTTCCCAAAGGCTTAAATACCTTCTCTGGGATAAACTGCTGTTTCCCAGAGAATGTAAAGTTAAATTGACTATACTAGTCCTTTTAAATTCCTAGATCCAGCACAAACTATCTTCCTATAGAGTTCTGGAGGGGTTACCTAGTATCCCCTGTGTTTCGAAACTCATGTAGCAGTCAAATGCTACCCTTTCCTATCGAAATGGCTGGTGGCAGTGGTTTTAGAACAAACTACCATGATTTTTTCTGAGCGCGAAGAGCTGTAGCTAAAAATCGCGAGAAGCCATGTTTTTCAATATGGCGCCTTAAGCCCCTTTGTTTAAACGGGTCCCGGTCTTCTTTTTTTGCCATTTCTTTTTAGAAAGGTCCTTCTAGTGTTTGTCTCTGCGCGCCAAACAAGGTTTGGTCATTTTGCTTCCATGCCTTTGGCGTGTTTCGGGACTGAAGACCGCCTCTGCCGTATAAGTGTCTTGGGAGGGCAGGAAGTGAGGGAGGTGCCCGAAACTCCTTGTGCTTATTCTCCTAGGAGACCTAAATGCACTCTGGTGTGATTGGCTGGCTGACTGTCCGGCAAGGACAGCCACCCCGCTGGGTGAGTGGCAGCTAGGCTGGAATGAATGGGAGATAACTGTTTAAAAGCCGAGTCTCCTGGACTGGAAAGCAGAGTCGACCACTCGAACGAAACAATCAAAGATGAGCTGGACGGCTGCTGCAACTCCTGGACTGTTGGTTTGTCCGGTGAAGCCCTGCTGCAGGTCCGAATTGCCAAGTTCATCTCAACAGAGAAGCCCCTTCAAGGACGACTTCTTCCTTTGAGTTGGTGGGACCAATCAACTCGTAAGCCACCTGGATACCATGCTCGAAGCTGGTTAGGATTAACCAGGGGGAAGGACACCAGCTTGTGTGCTTGAAGAACAGCTACTCGAACTGAAGTGACTCCATTTTGTCAGCATTTTCCAACAATCCTGTGCAGTGCAGGAGTCCCCTGATGTCCTCCCTCTTGTCCCCACGACTGAGGCTCAGGAACAGTGAGATCTGCAGGAACTGCCAGAACCAACGTCTTCAGCTGCATCTTTTGCTTCATACTAAGGTAATGCGCCAACCCGATTGAGAGAACGCTTCTCTCACTGTGAAAGTTCATGGAACTTGCCCAATTTACAGGCCTAATCAGCTTGTGACCCAACATATGATTCTTTTTCATACAAACTACTTTTGAGAACTTTGGCAAAAACTTTACAGTTTACTTCAAGAACTGCCCTTTCCTATCCAAGACACTAGTCCATTGACTTTGGCCTATGCCTATTGAAACATAATCGAGTCCTCTTGTGAACTATAACTATTTGCACTGCCTAAGAAAGTATTTGTGATCTATTCTATTAACTTGTGCCTTTACTTTACCAAATGTCTGAAATGCCCTTTGGCTCCTATTTCAGGGCAGCTTAAATTGGTCAGAAACGTATTTGTTTTGTGTTGAAATATATTTGTGTATAACATTAAGTTGCCTCCTTCTAGTGAATGTTTGCTAAATGATTGTGTAATAAATGTATAAGTGTTTTACCAAGAAACCTTGAGTGTACGTGTCTACTTGAACCACTGTGATTGTAGAGCCTCTGTGTAACTTCTTGTACTGCTCACATTCCCTCTTGAGATAAGCCTGGCTGCTCAGCTTGCTACCACAAAACTGTGTATAACAGACTTATACCAAAGGTTGGTTTTTGCTTACACCTGTAGTCCTAATTGTATGTGGTGGTCCCAGAGGGTACTGCATGCAATTCTGCCTAACATTCTTACTTGTAATACAGCAGTAAAACCATTTTGTGAGTTCGGCAGTAATACTGTCAATGTTAATTCCATTGGAGGTATTGCCTCCAATGGTATTACCGTTGCCTCCTAATTTGCTGGAACGGTACAAGTGGCGGTAATTCCGTTACCACCACTTTTAACGTATACCGCCAGACGTATAATGAGCACCACTGAGAGGATGTGGCTATTGGTATACCTACATATATGTGTACGTCAGTGGTAGCAAGGACCTCTGCCAGTGTCAGACGTGAGATTGGTACCATATGTGTATATGAGGCCTACCAATACAACTCTTGAGGATCAGCCTTCATGCCTTACAACCAACAAATTCATAGTAGGTCATTTGGGACTTACAGTCTCATCTCCACCTTCTCCTTCATACAGAACACAAGTACATCCATATCCTTTCCAGTGCTCCAATGAAGCCGCTATATGTCTGTAGTGAGACAAAGGTGGCTATGGCCACAATGCATACAACTAGGCAGTCTATGGTTGACACTCACACTCAGTCCAGGGCATGGTGACTGACATCCCAAGACTTCAACCTCATGATTGTGTGTGACCACAGGACTCGAAATAGAATGAGAACCTTCTATTTTACACCCAACCCATCCAGTGGCAGTGGCTGAAGACATGACTCATATATGAACAGCAGTAAAGTGTATCTCAGAAAGAGGCAACTGTAGTGGGGCCACATGCCCATCCCCTGATCTGACGCTTGCATTAGCCCCTTTAATCTGTTGTTGCATTTAAATAGCTCTTATAGGTAGTATCTTTCTTGCGTTTCAAAGACGGATTCATGAGTGAAAGGACGGCTATGTTGCCCTCTCCCTGGCAAGATGCTTTATGTGGTGTGCAACAGCCCATAATATGGTACAAGGCATGTACACATCACATGTGGAATGAGGGGAGGAAGAGTAGATCCCTAAATGCGGCCCCCTGTACATAGGCTTACTTTAAATGTACAGCCAAACACAAAGCCATCATGCACACATCACACACTGATGTGGCCACATATGTGTCTCTGCTTCCAATGCCCATGACCATTCACCCAACATTTGGGAACTGACCATCTCTTTGATTTCGGTCAGCTATTCTATCTGGGGGAATCCTCCACCTACTGCCTTGGCTGAACTTAGGCTCTAACTACTCCTTTGTTCGCATGGTCAGATCTCCCATGCATTTTGATACCTCTTTGGCAGTACAATATTCCACTCCTCAGACATTTATCTTATCTGTCGATGTCTGCCATAGGAACACATGTTACGTAACTCAGAGGGTATTCCCAGTCCAAGTTTAGAGGTTCACATGATGCTCATCCACAAAACCTGTGAGGATGAACAGCTGCTCATCTGTGAACCTTTTTTTCTATGATGGTCCCTTATCTTTTTCTGGTGTCTTCTAATTTGTTGGTACCTTCTCTTGTGTAGGCACCGTCTCTTTTGGTGGCCCATTCTCTTTCTCTGGCCCCTTCTGTTTCTGTGGTTGTTCCTTCTGACTCCTTCTCAATGGGACCCTGATCCCAATTTCCCTCTCTCACTCTGGCCGCCCGTCATGGGCCCTCTTCCTTCGCCTTCCAGTGAGGAAATAACCTTGGTTTCATCTTCGACTTCACTCTCTCCCTCTCTCCTCACATCACTGACCTTTCCAAGAAGGCCCATTACCAGCTGCACTTCCTCAGAGGCACTCTTCCTTTTCTCACTTTCCCCCAGAAGCTCATTGTCTCCAGAGCCCGGGTTCTCTCTTGGTTGGACTACTGCAACATCCTTTCTCTATCTGCATTCCTCTACTCTCCACCCTCTGCAACTAATCCAGAACAGGACCGCAAGACTTATCCTTGGCCTCAAGTCCAGGTACTGTATCAATCCAGCCCTGAAATCTCTCCACTGGCTCCTAGTAGCTGCAAGGAGGAAGTTCAAGACCCTCTGCATCGTCCACAAAGCTTTCTGTGGCCGGGGCACGCAATACATTAAAAAATCTCTTCCTAAATATCTTCCTTCTCAAGCCCTTTTCTCCACTGTCTCCAACTCTATGAGGGTCAGACGCTTCTCCAAGCAGAGAGTAGGGGGTTGATCACTATCTTCTGCAGGTACTCCCCTCTGGAATGACATCCCTGCCCCTCTCAAACTTGTGCCGGACCACCTGAAGTTCCAGAAGCAGCTCAAGACCTTCCATTTCTCATCTGCTTTCTCTCCCCCCCAAACACCCTTATGATATCCTACCTGTCTGCTGCACCGACTGGTTGCTTGGAACCCCTCAGAATCTCACTGGGTCCCTGTCTCCTCTTTGACCAGTCTCCCCTGCACTGCCTCTGGGCCTGCCATGCACTAGGGTCTGTAACTGTAACCTCTACAGTCCCTTCTGCACTTTGCATTACTGCACTTGCATGATCTGAATGACACAAAGCCTAGTAAGATCATTTGTTCTTGTCCTCCCTCCATACCCTCCCTTGTCTTGTCGCAACTAGTAACACATGGGTACATGTACGTTATAAATGACTGAACATAGCATATCATGGTGCTTCACTATGTCCTTTTAGTGCATGTGATGGAGTCATGATTCCCTAATCCACAAAAGCACTCCCTCCGATTACACAACAAAACTCCTCTGATTATGCAATGGGAATTCAGTCTACATATGCTCCCCCTACAATGGAATTGCAATATGGGTATGCATATGTATTCCATGTATAGCTTGCCTTTCAGAATTTGCGTACTGTGGCCCTTTCCTTTGTCTGATGCATTGTAGTGCTTCTGATGCCACCAGTTCCTTGCTTTTTCTCCTGCCTTGTCTGATCTGTTTCCTCTGCCTGGTAGTCTGTCATTTGTGGCTAACCACTTGCTCAGTCCTGGAGTGACTATTTTAACACCACAGCTTGTCACCTCCTGCTGGAACACTGTGCACCATTGCACAATCTATTTCACCATCCCACATCATCTGTCTCATCTGGACACCAACACCGCCACTGATCTTTCGCAGTAGCATCAGTTCAGGTTCTTTCAGAACCCACTGCCACCCACACCAGCCTCACCTCTGCAATGGCTGCTCCATAATCACAACTTGCCAAAATGGTGCGGCTGAGGGCTGTCAACACCTCAACTAATGAATTAGGGTGACCAGGTCCTGAGCCAATAGGAGTCCTTCTTCAGTTCTGACAAACAGCTTGAAGCCTCTGCCCCTCAAAGTATCTGGCATGGCATTACTGTGGCCATTAATTCGGAGAGGATGGCTGTTCCTACTGAGGACAATGTCAAGAAGAGCTGGGATGATATAAAGATCCAGAGCCAGAAAAAGGCAAGGGTGGCAATTGAGGCAAGCCACAGTCTGGTGGTCCATTCTCGTGGCCACCAATATGTGACACTGCTGCAGGTGTGGATCCTGCAGAAAGTGAACATAGCACCTTCTTGCAGGGTCCTTTACCTGCTTGCCCAAATCCGAGCTGTTGGCAGATGCACATATTGATTCAGCTTCTGCATTACTACAGTGGGATGGAAGAGATGGCATGATGAGGGGGGGGCGGGGAGTGTATATCTAAGTCTAACTGGGTGGTGTCCAATATTTTTGTTGTGTGGTGACTCATTGGCACACTGCAACAATGGTAAAGGAAACCTATTCCTAATGGACAACACTAGACGTATGCACAGCTGGTCACGTAGTGGAAACCTCCTGTAAAAGCTATCCAAAGCATGTGTACATACGATTCTTTGAAACACCTGTGTCTATTTCCTGTTCTTCTAATATTTACACAAGGCATAGTGATGCTCTCATTAGTGAATCATTGAAGGACATATTGCCACATTCAGTCACTTCAGAGCGATAGCTGTCAGGATAGCCCTTAGCAACATCCTCTTCCCATGGCCAGATGTCAGTGAATGTACCATGACTTCCAAATAATGTGCAACAGTGTTTCTGGCAACATCAACCGCCATGCGCCATTATACCACCACAGCCTGTAGACTTGCACAATCTGATAAACTCCAGACCTCAACCTCTACAATTGAGGCATCAGTAGAGAAGCATTGATGTTCCTGCACCACATCCGTGGGCAAGTTAGGTAATTATGAGGTACAGACAGAGAAATGATTAATAGTGCCAAGGCCATATGATGTGTGAACACCATGGTCAATGAGAGCAGCAAAGGCAGATTCCTCTTTGGGCCATGACACATTGCATTAAGTCTCCACATCAAACACATGTAATAGTCCATGGAGGATACCAACACCAAGGCATACATTGTCATGTTGTAGCTGTTCTGGATCCACATGCACACGAGTCAGCAACTGACTTCATTGTTCACTGAAGTGCACAGTGTCCATGAGGAACCTCCTCCATGCCTCTTCACTCCAGTCACTTCTTCCTGCAGCAGTCGAATTGTAGCTGGTTATCCTCCACCGCTCTGTGCGTCACAGCGTCATCACCTCAACACTGCAGACTGGGAAATGGTTGCAATTGTCAAGTAAAAAAGAGTGGACCCCAGGTGGCTCATGAAGTACTGGCACCTCATCGATCTGCCCTTCATAGGTTTGTTCCTTGATGATGCAGTAGACATGCATTTAGGCCAACATCATTCTGTGCAAGCAATGTTGCCTCAGAGGCAGATGCCGCAGAGAAACTGCTACCATCAGTGCTGTTGTTTGGAATGTTTGTGTACTGCTGCAGTATCTTGGGGTGACTCACGCTTGGCAGTACCTCTTTCAGGTTTACTTCATGTTTATATGGTGAGAATCTGCAAGATAGGACCACTCAGCCAGAGACTTTGCCTGAAGCTTGGTGCGGGATTGGACAGTTATTCGTAGAGGACTGCTGTGTGACTATGCCACTCACTCCTGCCTGTTTAGTGCCACCCATCATGGTGCAATGTGGGTTGAAGGTGCTTCCATTGTGGTACAATGTGGGTCAATGGCGCAGTGTTGGGCTGGCCTGTGAGAGTGTTGTGGGCATGTGCGATACTTTTTTTTTTTAATTTGATTTAATTGTAATACAATTTTACAATTTTTACAAAACAGACAAGCAGATGAAGGTCCATCCCTCCAAATTAGATTAGATTGTGTTCCATCCAAGTTAAATTCAGGAGTTCCTAGCTTAAGAGAGCAAGAGTTTAGGCTTCAGTTTACGCCTGTCTCCATTACTGCGTTACTGTCCTTTTGGCGCCTGAACAGTTTTTTTGTACTCCTGCACTAGTCCAATTTTTTTAAAGAACAGAGTCACTGCCACTGACCATTCGCCCCCCCCCCCCCCAGTAAGCCGTTCCACCAGTCCTCTTCGTCAGCTGTAGTTACACTGCTCAGGTGTTTCATTAAATAGATTTCTCTTGCCTCGTGGGTACCCTTGCACTTTAACAGAAGGTGTCTGATGGATTCCGCCTGCTGGGTATTACAATAACGGCACTTATCCGTGGTTACCTCTCCTCTTCTGGCCAAGATCTCATTTGTTTTCAAGAGGTTCAATCTGATTCTGAGGAAGGTGTTACGCAGCTTTTTGTCCGGGAATTTTTTTCAAGTACCCTCTCACTTCGTTGACTCTCTATCTGCTTTTCGGAAGGGTTTTACTTGATTTATACGAGGCAACGTTATCCTGCGTTCTGATCCAATCCAGTTGGGTCAGCTTTTTCACCACTTTCGTTGGATTTTGTATTAGGATTGCTCTAGTGAGGGCCACCTCTTGTAACAGGTTTTCACAGTGTTCTTCCCATGATGCTAGTATTTTGTTTTTCCCGCTGGACAGTTCGTTCTTCAGAATCTCAAATACAGGCACTGACGAGAGAGCATCAGGGTGTTCCTCGCCACCGTCCCCTTCACAGATGGTAGGCAGAGTTCTTGTCTGATGTGACATATGGGAACAGACATTGGCAGTCCCAGCACCTTCTTCCAAAATTGATCCTCCAACCTGTCCCAAAACTGCCTCGGGATTTGTGGCATTGCTTCCGCTCCATACTTTATACTCGGGATGACCTTGGTTTTAAAGAAAGACAGTACTGGAATCAATGAGAACTTTCCGTATTTCATGTCGATTGTCCGTGCCTGGCATGAAAAGGTCTTTGTTTTGGCTATTAGCATCTCCTGCATTGGAATTTCCGTGGGGCTGTTACTTAGCGTCACTCCCAAGTATTTAAAGCTCTTTACGATTTCAACTTTTTTGTTTTCCAGGCTCCATTTTTCTTTGCCTGCTGTTCGAGTTGTAGTTTCGAAGGCCATGATCTTGGTTTTGCTTTTATTTAGTTCTACATGGTTGTTTCCCAGATATACAAGAAGACTGTTCAACTGCCTTTGTAGCCCCACCGCTGTCTGATCTAATAGGATGATATCATCCGCATAGAGAAGTCTCTGTATTTTCTCTCCTCCTAATGATGGGGGAAAGCACCTAGTTTTGGCAAAGTCGTCTTCCAGGTCTGCTATATAGGCATTATACAGAGCTGGGGCTAAGGGACAGCCCTGCTTTACTCCTCGGGCAGTATGGATACCCTTTGACAGTGCCCCTGCCCCATTCAGCTGGACTCTCATGGTGGTATCTTCATAGAGAGCTCTTATTGGGGATAAGATTTTCCCTGGGCAGTTCTTGCCAATTAGTTTGTCCCACAGGCGCTCACGGCTCACACGATCAAATGCCTGCACTAGGTCGACGAAGGCCATGAATATTCTCGGCGCTCCTTGTTGGACTCTTGCTTTCAAGGAGCATAGTACCAGTATGTTTGCTGAGGTGCCGATGTTTCTGACAAACCCTGTCTGGAATTGATCTCTATAGTTGGATTCCTTTAGCCAGTTGTTCAGGCCGTCCAGAGCACAAGAGCCAAATAACTTCCTGATAATGTCCAGGAGCGCTATAGGACGGTAATTTCTCAGATCTTCTTTCACTCCTTTTTTAAAGATTGGGACCACATTTGAAGTCTTCCAAGAGAGAGGCACAGATTTAGAAGTGTTACAGTTCTGGAAAATCTGGCTAATTAGTGGAACCCAAGTAACAACATTGGTCTTCAAATCTATGTTGGAGATGCCGTCCGGTCCTGGCGCTCTAGAGTTTTTAAGCTTTGTAATTTTTGATGTAATAGTATCATGATCACAGGGTATTTCCCAGTTTGTCACTTGGCACCTCCGGATGTTCGATATCCGGCTGTCCTCCTTTTTATATAGCGACGCAAAGAAGTCCACCCATTTCTCTTCGCTTATGCTATTCTGGAGGCTGGTCTGGGTACTTGTTGTTTTCTTATGAATCAAAGACCAGAATTCTTTGCTGCTTTTCTTTGAAAGTATACGCAGCATTTGTTCTGCGTCTTGCTGTAGAAGACTTGCACGCTGATGTCTCACCCAATTTTTATACCTGCGTTGCACAAGGTGGTATTTCGATTGCAAGTTTATTGAGTCACTGGATTTTGCCATTCTCTGGATTTTTCTCAAGGCAGCTCGTTGCTATACCAGTTCCTTATTGTAACTGTGTCTGTGGACTGAGTGCGAAGGGCCCCCTTATTGCTTCGATCTGCGGTAAATTTCCAATAACGGCACGTAATCAGCCTTAGCAGCTACAACTGTCTTATCAATAAGCTTATTGCTGATGGTTTTATAAACCGTCGTTATTTCACTGATGGCTTTTGCCGTTAACCTAAGGCGATTGCCACTCGGGTTAGCTTCCAAGCCTTGTAGCACGGATTCTTGTGACGGCCTATAATGGTGCCAGGTCGTTTTTGAGATATTGTGATCACTTTTGTCCGTTTTCACCACATTGAAAGACTTTATCATGCTCAGTAAAGCCTTCGATACAAAAGTATGATCAATAGTTCCCTTTTGATGATTTCTTTGCCATGTTGGGATCTTCTTGTTCTCTTTAGAGCGTAACCAATGCAAGTTATGCAGATCCCATTTATCCATCAGGTTACCCCATCGTTTAACTCTGTCCCCATCAGTTGTAGATCTCATGCATGTGGGAGTCTCGTCAACCTCCATTGTGCAGTTTAGGTCGCCATTTATAATGATGAGGCTCGGTTGTTGGCTTTCGCTTTCATTCTCCAGGAGGTTGTCGATAGCCTCTAGATATTGATCTGTAGTAGTCTCTGCCGGATTCCAGTATGTATTGATAACTAGCAGTTTTTGTAGAGAATTTTCCTTCCCTGTTCCAACGCCATCCCATTGCCACTCTAATCTAGTGCCTTGGATAAGCGGGGAGAGATGTAATTCTGCTCTGGGCACTAAGCCACATCCCGATCTTACAGCGGTCACAAGACCAGCCCTTGGCCTTCCTGTGGCTCCCTTCTCTGCCGGGGTGAAGGTCAAAGTGTATCCGTCAAGGCAGGGTTTCACCAGCAGCCACGTTTCTTGTAGACACAAGATACAAAAGTCTCCTAGATTAACATCGGAGCTTACCGTCAAGTGGGAAAACCCTTGTGTGTTCCATGAGCCCATTATCAAGGGCGATTGCTTCACCAGTTGGCTCGGCGGGGGTTTTCTGTCCACTAATTGCTAGATTTTGTTTGCATATTGTCGTGTATTTGATATCCACCTCCTGTTGTGCTGTCTAACTGGGCTTCTGGCTTCGGTGCCAGTCTCCGCTTGAGAAGATTTCATGGGGTGTACGATACTACCGTTTTTCCCTTGTGCCGTTGGGTTTTGCAGTGCATTTATTTTGTGAATCATCTTGCAAAGCAAATGTTTTGTGTTTCACATTCTTAGTGGTGGTGCTAAGGCTTTGCACTATTTTTGCACTTTTCGTTTAAATCAGGGCCTGGTGGTCATGTTGGCTGCGCAAGTGGCTCCAATTTCTTGAGAAAACAAAAAACAAGATAAGCTGGTTGCCGTCATAGGGAAAAGGGACTAAGTCCCTTTTTTCTTTTCTTTTATTTATTTACGTATTATGCAGCTAGCCTATAGCAAACTTTTAATACATTTCCTCACAACCTAACACAATATACAGCATGTTTAAAAAGCCTATTAAAAGAAAAAAGAAAAAAGAGCAGGTTATTCAGGATAATAAGTCCAATAGAACCAGGATTTTTCTTCAAAACAAGGAAAAATGGACAATACAATATTTCCAATCTCCACTAGTAAATCCAGCCCATAACATATAAACCGACACAGGCTCTACTAATCCAACCACCAGTAGTGTTTTTCCGCCGAAGATCCTGGAGAAATGCACAACACATAACGAGATGTCGAGTGGTTTCCAGGCAAGATTCCCTGCATAAGCAGCATTGCCTTTCATTCACTGGTACTTTTGCCCAAGCCCCCTCAATCTCCTTGGTCTTTACAATATTAGAACACCCTAACTGGTGTTTCACAATCTTAATTGGTCAATCTGCGGGCTATACGAACTGGTATAGCCTGCAGATTGATTACAGCCCGCAAATCGGGTTGTAATTACTTATGTGTGCTGGCGGTACCAAAGCAAGCAGCTTCAACATTGTATTGTGCAACGTGGCAGCTGCTTACTTTGGTGTGTATGAAAGTGTTTATATACACCTGTGTTCTCAGCAGCATTTTTGTAAAATAGCGAATGTGTGGTCATTTACAAAAATGCTGCTGAGATTTCAGGATTGCGCCTGTTGTGACAAACAGGTGCAATCCTGTAGGTGCACTGTTGTGCACTAATAGGACCCCCAGGCCCACTTGAGAATACTGGTGGAGCCTGGGCATCCTAAATTGGCGCAGTGAATTCTGCTCTTTAGCACATTCACTGCGCCAAGTTCAGAAACGGACCCTGAGGGTGTTCCAATAGCTTTATAGACCTGGAGCTCGGACCTTACTGGGCGTTATGGTCCCTCATACCAATAACTTGGTCTTCAGGGCCCATCACGCCTGGTAGGGCCCTCGCTGCAAGTCTAAACCTGCGTGAAAGATGCAGACTGGTGTGAGAGAATCCAAAAAACATTGGCAGACTAAATTGCTATGCTACAATCTAAAATCAAACTGAAAAAGTCCAGCCTAGGCATAAGAGCAAACCCTCTACCACCTAATACTAAAACTCTCACCTGTCCCCCCTTCTCTTTCACCCCTGTCTCAACGAAACAAGTGGAAAGCATCATAAAAGGCCTCAAACCCTCCATATGCAAAGGGGACTCCTGCCCAGCTGCCATCCTTCAGGAAGGCGCCAACGATTTGGCCCCTTTCATTACAGCCCTAATCAACACCTCCTTCAAAACAAGCTCAGTCCCTAGTAGCCTCAAGGAGGGTTGGGTAATGCCTCTCCTAAAAAAACAAATCTAGACCCCAACATCCCAACCAATTTCAGGCTCATCACCACTGCCCCCTATATCCTGAAGATCTTAGACAGAGTGGCTTATCTGCAAATCCAGAAACACCTGGAAGAGAACAACTTCCTGGGCTTGTGACAATCTGGTTTTAGGCCAAGGCATGGAACAGAGACAGCCCTTCTGGACCTAAAAATCCAGATGGACGAGGCAAAGGACAAGGAAACTCTAGCCATTCTCCTGCTGCTTGACCTGTCACCAGCCTTCGACCTCGTAGACCACCAGATCTTCACGGAACATCTGATGGCCTCAGCTGCATTTTCTAGCCAGGCGACCGCCTGAGTCCAATATTTCCTAGAGGACCGAACCACATGGGTCTTCTCAACTGGGGCTTCAGCCCACCCCATCCCCGTCCTCTGTGGCGTCCCTCAAGGTTTGTGCATCTCGCCGACCTTATACAATCGGCCTCATTACGACCCAGGCGGAAAACCATGGTGCTAATAGCACCATGGTCCATGTCGGTAACTTACCGACTCCGCCATGGAGAAAGGGGGAATTACCACCCCATTACAAGGTTGGTGGGGCGGTAATTCCCCCTTCCTCCATGGCCCTTCCCCATTCCCATTTTTGCCCCATAGGGCTCAATGGGAATGGGGAAGGCGCTAAGTACGGTACCGCAAATTGCGGTACCGTACTTAGCACCAAGGTCCCTTTGCGGGTCCCTACTTTAACGGCTGGTGTAGACCAGCCGTTAAGGTGGGGTCCCGCAAAGGGACCTCGTAATCAGGCGCTAATGGGTTAACGGCGCCGCAGCCTTTTACGGCCCCGTTAACCCATTAGCGCCAGGGTCGCAAAGAGGCCCAATATCTTCACAAAGCTATTGTTCAACCGCCTGGACAACCTGGGTGTCACATACACTAATTATGCTGACTATACCCAGGCTCTCATCTCCCTATCAGGATGCTATATAGAGGACTCCACACGGATTAACAACCTCTACCTGGAGATCCAAGCCTGGATGGCAGAACATGGCTTATGGCTTATGCCTTAATGACGAGAAAACTGAGCTCCTTCTCGTTGGCTTGCAACCTCGCCTAAACAAACTTGACCCCCCTTACGCCTCATCCAACATAGATGGTAACCTAATCACAGTGGCCAAAGTAATCAAAACCCTAGGGGTTTACTTGGACTCCACTCTCTGGCTCAGAAAACAAGTTAACGCCACATCCTCCTCCACGGCTTACACTAACAAGCTCATTAATGCTTGTAAAGCCTTCCTCTCACCTGCCAACTGCATCACTCTAGCCAGAGCGCTAGTGCTCTCAAAAATCAGCTACTGCAATACTCTCTTCCTTGGCACCACAGAGCGCAATCTGAACAAACTTCAAGTGCTTCAGAACAATGCCGTCAGAGCAGCCTTGAGTATCCCGTGGCATTCGCACATCTCCAGCTTCAGGCAGGATGACCACTGGCTCCCGATTCGAGACAGAATCACCCTAAAATCACTCGTTATCATCCACAAATGCCTCTCTAATGACGCCCCCAAGTACCTGGCAGACAAGTTTAACAAACGCACAGCAGTCAGAACAACCAGAACACTGTATTCTCATTGCCTAGCCATCCTTAAATTCACCCTAAAAAAAGCAGGTGGCTCTAGCTTCCCAGTCCTCGCTGCAAAGCTGTGGAACGCTATACCCTATAACGTTAGAGCTGAACTATCGTTCTGGACGTTCAGAGAAAAAACAAAGTCTTGGCTCGTCAACAAGAAAGCCCCCACTGTCTGACTTACTAACCAATGTATTTCCCTCCTGTGTCTGCCACTTGACCACTTTGTAACCCGGTCTTATGCATTTACTGTTATCTTTTGTATGTCCATAATTTACTGTAACCTGCTCTAAGTCTCCGGCGACCAATTACCTCAGGGTTCGGCGCGTGGTATAAATAAAGAAATGAAACTGAACTATATTACAGCATATACCAATGTGCAATAGACACACATCATTATAGAGGCTTATTAGAAATCCGCAATGATATTCCTAGTGAATATATGAAACTCTACTCCTTAATGTATAAATACACACTCTTTTTCATGGTTCAACATGTTTCGACGTTTAGTGCCTACATGTTTTTAACTTCAGTAAAGAGACGAACTTGCAATTTACAGGCTTTTGGAAACAGATTTACAGACTTTCCTTCCAGTGGATGTGAAAAGAAGCAGGTCGATAGCTGACGAGCCCCTACCTCCTGCGAGCCCTAAATGCAGCGTGGACGTGTTCACACGGGGTGGTGAGATCAAACATTCTGGGACACCTTACACAATTTTGACAGCGGTGCACTTTGAATTGCTTTGTATTTTTCTTGTTATGTCTGAATTGGCAGTGATGGTCTTTGAAGAGATGCCACAGGAGCACATCCTTAGGTCTTTGTCAGGCAAACAGAGGCGTTGCTAGGGCTAGGTCTTAGGGGTCTTTTGGTTGTAGCCCCAGATAGAATCTCAGAAACTACAACCAAAATGCTACCTAGCCCCGAGTCCCGACAGTGCCGACATTAGCGTAGCCCCGGATCTTTTCCAGACCTTGCAACACCCCTACAGGCGACCAATGTAGATCTAAAAAATAACCAAGTAACCTTTTTGAACCCACAGTCTTAAGGCCAGGCAGTGTGAAGTGCACCCTCCTCCTCTCCCCATCCAGTTCATTCAAACCTCTCTTTGATTGCCTGTGGTCCACTTTATAGCCGATTCTGTCTGCATGTTCCTGCCAAAAGGGAAATACCCACCCTGCCCCTCATAACACCTCCCAGCATCCTCTCCTGATATTCACAAAGAACATTCCGGTTTGTACCAGTGGAGGCCACGTGCTTGCAAAAGCTTTTGCCACGTAAAAGTGCCTGATAGCAGTGTGTTTGATTTCCGGTTCACACACGACGAACGAGTATGGCATGAAACAAGCCCTTCCAGGAGCCACAGAATTAAAAAGCCGCCAAAGTGCAATTCGAAATCAGTACTATAGGAAGAAAGGATGTTAGTTCAGAGTCAAAACAACATGTTTGCATCTTGAAATTTCATATTAACGAAAGATGCAGTAAAACGGCATATATAATATTCACTCACATTACTATATCTTACTGTTCAATTCATTGTGTGGCAAGCACCCAAAGTGAGGGTCAAGTATTGAGATGCAAACTCTATTTTCATTTCATTTGAAACGTAAATGCAGGGCCAATGTGAAATATGTTACAATGTCCATTCTCCGTTGTTATCCTCCATGCATTGTTGCTTCTGCATGACAATTGTAGGGTGATGCAGACTGATTAAGGGTTCAAGAGGAAATAATTAAAACTAATCTCTCTCTTAACTGCAAGTGACAATATAACGACATGCTGATTAGAAAGTGCATCTTAGAAGTGGCTTGGCAAGGCAAGCGTTATCTAAATTATAAAAGCTGTGCGATAGTCCTGCAGAGATACAACGATGATTGGGTGAACTGCCTACACATCTCATGCTGATTAGCCTTTGTTTGGAAAAAAAGCTAAACAAACGAAAAATATAAATATTCAAAAGGCTGAGCTTACATCCATAAGAGAAACACTTTACATACACTAATTACTGCACATTAGAGGAATACAAATGCTGTGCTGCCAGATTCACAAAGAAGCGATGGCTTACACTTGAGCTGTTTATCTTTCTGATAGCCAAAGAGCATGTGGATGCTTTATACATAAAATGTGTTGAAGTAACCGTGTATATCATTGATTGATGTGGAACTTCATGAGTGTGTGCATGTGTGTGCGTGACTTTGCAGACTGTGGTAGCAGCAGCAGCGCATATGACCACAAAGCATGTAGTATCTATGATGATGCCAATGACGTATCATGTCTTCTCCTGTATGTAAGAAACATGCCCCAAATGGAAATACAAGTTTCACCGTTTGTGGTGTGAATGTGCAATCCATGAATGCTCCACAACTCTACTGTCATGATGGAGCACGTGTGTCCCTGTTCCTTCATTCTGAATGACTGACACATTGGCATGTGTACATGTGCATCCTGTATCCAGTAAAGCACTACACAGACATTAATGTGCATTAATACGCAGGGCGGGGGTGGGGGAAGGCGCAACCCATCGGGTTCCGCGGATCGCGAGCTGAAACCGCTGATATCAATCTGTGTTCCACGGCACCCACAGGCTGTTTCCCCGACCTGCAGTGCCATCTTCCCCCACCTACATGCTCACCTCCAGCTTCACTGTGTCTCGCTTATCCGGCTGCCATGGTATGGAGCCCCGCCTTGTATAACCATGCCGGCCATTTTAGCAAAGGATGTTCATTCATTGAAAGGGACATGCGTGATGCCCCGTTCAATGAATACAAATCCTTTGTTTTAACACTTCGGGATACGTCTTTGGTAACCTGGGGTGTTAACAGTATTATGCCTCCATTCCTTGGGGAACACCGGGGAAGGGAGGGAATGGTGTGGGGCCTCAGTTAACCACTCTTGTTAACCACTCTGGTCTCACTCGGGCCAATAACTCGGTCCACTGGGCTGTTAACCCCCGGTGTTGCCCGTGGAACCTGTGCATAACACCACATTACATCACTCTCCCAACCACATTCGTTGTAACCCCAACAAAAGCAAGTACCTGGCACAAATCACAATGGAGCCATCATGTGTATTCTGTTCCTGACTTGTTTCATGGCCAACCCAAAACACAAGATATATATCAAGCAGCCTCCGGGTGGCATGGTTTTAAATCACCTAAACAACTTCATAACATGGCAACTGACCATAGGTAATTTTACCTACAACAGGCTCTAAAATCACCCAAACAGATAAATCCAGCACCAGTTCAACTGGAACATCACAAGCTGAGTCCTCAACTCCAGCTCAGCAAGCCACTTCAAAAAGAAGCAGATCCTGCACCCCTGCAACCCGAAGCTCAGACTTGAAAACTACAGCCACAGTGGCACCTGTATCTGTCGTTATGCCCGGAATCACTCCCTTAGCATCGTCGGACCTTCCACCATCACCATTATTTGTCACACCTCTGCAGATACTGGCAAAGAACCAGACACCAAAGCAGCTGTTCTGGCTCGTGCAGTTACTGGCAGAAAAGGATCCACCACCTATTTTACTAAGGCTACCTGAACCTTTCACAAACGTCAGTGCCGGACCACCGTTGGTTGCATCCTCGTGGGAAGCCTTGCCTCACCTTCATCTTCTGTAGGCATTGTACCCTCTGTATCCCCTTCTCCCTACTCCTCAGTTGGTGAGGGTCCACAGTGGAAGCCCCGCAGGGAAAATGATTTTGTCAGAGCTGACGATGACTATGCTGCTGCTAGGGTATCTGGTCTTTCCATCAAATGCCTTCAAATTTTTTCCATCTAAAAACTTTGCATCTAATAAATTTTTGTTGGGGGTAAAGGGTTAATTTTTGTTTAGGTGCATTATAAAGGGTAAACAACGGGGATTGGGGAGAACCCCCCCAAAAAATCATTAGGTGCAAAGTTTTTAGATGGAAAAAATGTGATGGAATGGCATTAGATGCAGTGCATTAGATGGGTAGACTAATGCTGCTAGACATGACGGCTTCAAATACTGTGATTGGGCAAAGGGCCGGAGAGCAGGATGTGGCTATAACTGCAGGACATGAAACCATGTATCATGCTCTGCTCCTCCAAATCTAGCTTGACTGGGAGGGGCTCAACCCCATAAACCTTGCATTGGCTACCCCAATGGAGGTATTTTTTGCTGGTTTTATTCAATAGACATATTCATGCACTGCCAATGTGTGCCCCAAAGTCACCATTAGGACTGGGGAAACACAGTCAGGAGTAAACTGACAGTCTGTGGACTTTGATTTGTGGTTGAGGTTAGTGGAGGGGTTTGAGTGTTGGTGTTGTGGGTAATAGTGTGTGGCTGATGGTGTTAAAGGTGGTGGTATGGTGTGGGTATTGGAGTTGGGGATGGGGGGTGCTATTGCTAATGAGGTTAATGGTGTGGGAGGGTAAAGGTGTTGGGTTGATAATGGTGGGAGCATATGGATGTTGGGGCTGCGTTGGTGGGAGGTTGTGTTACTGCAGTGTACAGGTCTTGTGGTTGTGGGTGGTGGAATGGAAACATGATTTCTAATGATTCACATGAACCAGGTGAAGGGCGCATTCGTAGGTTTTCTGAAGGTGTTTCCAGTGCGTTCAAAACAGGTGAAACATCCTTCCCTTTGATTCAAGCATCTGCCCGCGATGGCATGCTGGCCCTGCCACCCACATCAACTATTCATCTGTGCAATGTTCTCATTTGAAGATATTCGGAGGTTAATCAAAATTATCATGTTTTCTGGCACTGCACACACAACAACAGTGTTTCCCGTTGGCTGGCCTCTATACGGTGTCCACCACCTGTATGGTTCAGGCACTTACATTATTTCCTTCAACTGTGCCACAATACCCTCCATACAAACCTGTGTCCTGATGTGTATGTTCATGTAGTCTCCCCCACAAGGAAAGATATATGTACAGAGGATAGTGGTTCTTTATGGCTTGCTCATGGTACCAATATCGTTGTACTTTACAAATGGCAGATGTCTTATGTCATGTACATACGGGCGATATCACCCTACAATGTTTGGGTAGCATGTGATTGGTATGGGAATCGGCATACATGTGCAGCACATCCT
This sequence comes from Ambystoma mexicanum, assembly GCF_040938575.1. Classification (NCBI taxonomy): domain Eukaryota; kingdom Metazoa; phylum Chordata; class Amphibia; order Caudata; family Ambystomatidae; genus Ambystoma; species Ambystoma mexicanum. The sequence continues at coordinate 1,359,756,995 of NC_090931.1, read as the reverse complement.
GCTTCTTGGAATGTGTGTCATACCAACCTGTAAAGGCACAAACTCAGCTGCAAAGACCCATTAACCTTTACCACATAGCTGACCTTACCTAAGTGTGTGTGTGTGTGTGTGTGTGTGTGTGTGGTGTGTGTGTGTGTGTGTGTGTAAAATAATGTTTTGACCTGGCATGTTATGACTTCCATGATGGAGCCATGTCCCTGGCTAAACTAAGTGATTGGGTACCACCTTCCTTGCATACCAGGGTTGAAAATTGTAACATGCCATTGTAGGGAGAATTCTCCAAAATGTCTCATTTCCCTTACCTACTGAGTCCCTCAGCAGCTTTGCTGGATTTCTAGGATTGTTTTCCCATTCTTACTTGTGTTTTGCTGTGTGTGTTTAACATTTTTGTGTTCCTAGACTGTGGAGCCTCACCTACTCCATAGGCATCATCTTTTTTACTGTGTGGTACACAGCACCTTCAGTGCAGTGACACAGGGTTGCCTTTTTCAGACTTCCCAACTCAGACATCATTTTCTGGGACTGACTACTGTCTCCCAAAACATTGAAAGTTGCCATTGACTTCATTAGTATTTATTATTGGTAGCCTCGAACTTAAACCCGCTGGACCATATACGTTTTTATACAGTTCCAACTGGGTGTATTCGCCAGTTCTTTTTGTAAAAGTATTTCTCGAGTCTTACTCTGTGTGCCAAACCAGGTTTGGTTCCTTTGTTCGCTGTCCTTTCGCGAGCTTCTACACAGAAGCCCTCCTTAGGTGCCTGAATGTTTGAGGGGGACAGGATGTGAGGGAGGGGTTTGAGACTCCCTGCACAGGGTCTCCTTGGAGACCCATGTCACACTCTGGTATGATTGGCTGTGGTGACTGTCCCGGCAGGACAGCCACCCTGCTGTGTGATTGACAGCCAGGCTGTGTGAATGGGGGAAAACTGCATTAAAATAAGGTCTCTGGGACTGAGAAGGCAGAGTCGCCACTGGAATGAGAGAACCGAAGAGCTGACAGAAGACGACCTCTACCACAACTGAACCTCCCAGTGAAGCCCTGCTGTGGGTCAGAATCTCCAAACTTCGACGACAGGGAAGATCTGCAAGGAATCTTCTCCCCTTGAGCTGGTGGGAACAACCAGTTCGCCAAACTGCAAGCCAGGCCTCCCTCCTCTGGTTGAATTTGCTGAACAGAGCTGCAGAAAACCGGATAGCCAGGAGGAACGGACCCTGCTTGGGTTTTAAGGAGCCCACCTTTTATTCGTCGCTTTGCTCCGCTGCTGGTTTCTTCCCAGGGCACTGCAGGACCCTCCAGTCTTCCTCTTTCTTGTCAGTCTGACAGTCGCTTCAGGAACCGTGAGCCTGCAGGACATGCCAGGAATGTCTGCCTCAGCTACAGAATTCTTTAGCTCTAAAGGTACTCTGCTAACCCGGTTGTTCATTTTGTCCGACCGTGGTGAAAGTGTGTGAAATCTTTTGCCAATCTGAGGGCTTGTCCTTCTCTATTCTTTAAAGTAACTTTTTGTACACCAAACTTCGTTCTGAACTCTTGGCAAAGACTTAACCGCGAACTACACTGAACTGTGTGGTCCTCTGCAAAGACTTTGGTCCATTGACTTTGGCCCTGGCCTCGTGATTTGATTTCCTCACTGTAGTTCCTATTTCTAGATTGCCCTGCTTACTTACTTGTTGGTGCTGCTCAAATTATGTCTAACTTTGTCTTTCCCTCCCTTTTTATTACTGGAGTGCCATTTTGCTCACACTTCATTGTGAACCTAACTTGTCCAGAATCTATTGGGTGTGGTGTAGTGTACTAGAATCATGCTTTTTCAACTGCTTAATTATAGTGAAATGTTTAATAACTGATGTGTAAATAAATGTATATTCTTTTACTCAGAAACCTTGAGTCAGTGTTTGTTTAAATCATAGTAATTGCTGTCCTTTGTGTAACTAATGATGCTGCTCACTTTACTCTTGAGATAAGTCTGGCTGCTCAGCCATGCTACCACTTTGCTGTGTAGTACTGGCTTGTACAAAAGGTGAATTTGTACTGTCACTTGTAGTCCTAATTGTGTGTCGAGTTCCCAAAGGGTACTGCATATAATTCTGCCTAACAGCCATTATTTATCAGTACTGCATATTTCTGCGGTCCAAAAGTACCACAGTGATGTGGTCAAAGAAAATATAAGCCAGACACCCCTCACTTTTATAGTTCTGGATATTTTCCTTTCCTGCACAGTTGGGGGATGGTGCAGGAAACTACATTTGCACTATGCTACATTTGCACCATGCACCCCGCCTCAAATTTCCTGGGTCTACACGGTTTAATTGCCACGGACGAGTGTGCTCGTCCTGTTTACATAGACTTGCATAATAGCCTGGCACAGGCCACATGTTTTTTTTATTTATTTTTTTAATGGCATTTCACAGATGGATTCCTAGGGGCAATGGCTCATTGTAGCATTGGATACCAGCTGGGGGAGTCCATAGGAGTCCACTGCTCACGACATATGCAAGGCCTTAGATTTCTGCCTTCATTTCTATTTCTTGCATACACCTGGGCATGGTGCTGATTTAATGCACTTTCGCAGCATGAGTTCACCCGGGGAATCTAGCACAGAAGTGACTCATAGTTCTAGACTGGATTGCAGGTCACCCTGCATATTGACCAACTTATATCTGTTATGCTACGGGATACCTTTTGAGCAGTATGTAGTGCCACTGATGGCTCATGGGTATATATCAATGCTGCGCCACACCGGGGAAGAGCCTGCCTCATTGGATCTGTCATTTGTGCAGTACACATCAGCTGGTGTGGTCAGTGTTTCAGTCACCTGTATCAGTACTTTAGAGAATGTTGCCTGTGACATGCCATGCATCATGCTGATGGTATGCTATCTGCTAGAAGCACACAATAGGAAGGACAACAGTTTAGGAGAAGAGGAATTGCTTTCCTAATGTTGCTCCTACTTTGTTAGCGGGTCTATATAAGGTCAGGTGATGCAGTGATGAGCTCCACATCATTGAGGGCCAGGGTGGTGGTCTGATGCACGGTAGGGCCGCGCCCTTTGAAACATGTCACATCTGCCTTTCTTGTGCTTGGTTCCTTGCCTGCTGCTGCACTGCATACCTCTGCACAGCGGTTTCAGGAGCAGGTGGCAGGTGCCATAGTCCACCTCTAGTAGGTTCTGAATGTTAATGGAATGTGTGTTTGGGTGCTTGCTTGTGTTAAACCCCCCATGGAAACAATTAGCAGCACCTCTGCATCATTGCTTCTTTATTATATGTTTTTCCAGCAGTATTTCAACTTGTAATACTATTGCTAGTTTGGTTAGGGCTTATTCTGCTGGAATAATTAGTGCAGGATAAATTATGGCCACATTTAAGAGACTCAGGATTTGACAGAATTATAAAAGTTGTGGTAAATCCATTGCCTCCACATTTTCGTTTTACTGCCAAACTCGTAATGAGGACCACATATTTGGGGATTCATTACGAATATTTGCAGCCCCTTTTTCACAATAATTTCTGGTATTTCCTTAGAAAGAGTCACCTTTTCCGCATGAATTGTGAGCCCAGTCAGGTAGCTCTTAGCTTCTCTGGGGCACTTGTGCATACAGATATTGGGTTGCCCCTGATAAAAGTTACGCATTGAAATGTATCGCACACTCACGGAAGCTATTCCTCACAAGCCCAGTGCCAAATCATACATGATAACCTTATCCACAAAGACCAGTTCCTTCAGTTTTCAGTGGTATCACTCTCAGTGTCCCTAACATGATCTTCAGCAGTCATCAGTTTTATTTTCGGATTGTGTTAAAGTTTCACCTCACGTGTAGGCACGTTCTACCAATTTTGACCATAACAAAGCCAAAGCCAGCCTGCTAGCTACAGGTGTTTAGCCAACTTCGAACTGGAATGGCTATACTCTTGCAGCAGCTCACATGGACACACATTCTAACATCTTGGCAGGGTAGATCTGCATTCAAAGTAAGTAACATCATGAAGGCAATTCTCAAGATGGTGGCTTTTGATATACTCCTGATCCCTCGAGGTTAAAATGAATTAAAGTTGGCTCTGGTTCAATTGGTAATGCAAATAAATAGATCGGGCAACTTGTATTAGGGTCTTACAATACTGTGGTACTTATGCTTCCTCTGAGTTTCAGAACTAAAGCTGTCTCTGGCAAGTGCATCATTATAACAGTGTAGATTTCTAGAGGTCATAGCCATGGTTTTTTTCTTGTGGTACTTCTCATCACATGCTCAATGGTGAAAGTGCTAGTGCAACTGGCCACTTCAGACCAATTTTAGAGCAGATTTTTTAGATTGTTTTTTTCAGAACCCTATTTTTGTCTTTCCACCACCTCTGCTGATTACGAGCGGCATGGGAAATCGACCCAATTCTGGATCTGTAACACTTTGCAGAGTTCCATGTAAAATGTGTTCCACTATCACTATTAAAACTCACTGAGACTCTGAGGAAGGTCACAACAGCTTTCATCAACATTTTGACTCCTGAATATCTGTGTGATACACGCGCGCGCGCGCGTGTGTGTGTGTGTGTGTGTGTGTCAGCTTAAGGGCATGGATATGCCTAGATTCTGTAAGCAAACATATAACAATACATAGCACAATCTCCCACCCTGAAACATTTGGCATACTGAACATTAATAAAAAGGTACAGAGGAGTTGGTCTCTTGGCTCACACATTGTAATGCTGGCTTTTCAAACATTGCTTACAATGTTGTTTTCCCACTGCACACAATCCTGACAAACCATTTGTGCTGAACAGCAGAGAGCATTCTTCCATTGCTGACGTATGTGACCCAATAATATAATGGGCAATATAATAAAGGAGAGACTGGGGCACAACTAACAACTCGTCAGATAAGCATTTCAATTCATCATGGAGGTAATACATACCCTATGTCCTTTTATCAGTGGTTAGAGTATTGTTCTGCATTTTAGCAAGTTCATCCAAAGAAGTGCATGGAAGTGGCTGTACCTGAGTTTGGGGAAACAGGTTTACATGCAGGGAATAAGGGGAAGGGCAGCCTCCCTCTCTGATTCATCAGCAAAGGCATTCCTTTTTGTGACACTGTTTCTTGGGGTTGAACGAGTGGTGCACTGCGCTACCACCAGTTCAGTAGGTAACATTAGGACATTGAGAAGGGCATTTGTGTGAAACGCATTGTTTATGGTTGGGCCAACTGCATTGTGAAACCCTTGCTTTCGCCAGCACTATGATCATGTGGCAAGTCAAAACAGTAGCAAGAATCTATATAAATGATCACTCTTTTACCTTGGGACAAACCGCATGCTCTGGCTGATGTGATCTGCTCAACAGTTTGAGCAGAATATACATATGTACCTTGTGTACATACAACCACACATATGTAGTTCAAAGAGCATTTTGCATAACCAACTCACACCATTCATTCCTCAAAGAATAACCTTTCACAAAATAGATGAGATGTCTGCTTTCTGAAGTGGGACATTATAAAGATATATTTGAGGTCTTGAAAGAGTAGCAGTTGTTGACACGCAATCATGGGCTTTCCCCTCTGCCAAGCTTGCAAGAGTGACCTGTGATTCAGATCGGAGCATCGGATTAAAATTAAGTTACACAAATTCAAAAAGAAATCTCATATTTGGGAGTTGTGGGGTGTACAAAATCAGTGTTTTCTTTTCAACAGAAGGGTTGTCACTGCGCAAGGTACTGCTGCAAGGGTTGCAGCTGCAGTGACCGACCATGAAAAAGGGAACAGTCTACTGAAAATGTGTCCTGCATCGTGTGTTATAATGCTATTGAGTGATGTTTTTCAGGATGCTTTGTCAGAGTGCACTGCACTTGTGTCAGTCCTGCTTGGGCATACACATTCTTTTCTAGTCAATACAAAGTGTAAGGTTTCTTGTATTGTGGAAGGCCTTGGGCCAGAGTGCTTTTGAGCTCCAACATTTCCTAAACAAACTTCTCTGCTCCTGAGAACCATTGATTAAGTTTAGGGATAATATTGTGGGTAATTTCTTATAATGGACGTGCCGTAGTAGACTGCTCCAGTATCTACTGTTAGCAATATTCGGTTGCACCCAGATAAGTTCTCATATGTGTCAGTGTTGTGGGTTTGGGTAGCTTCAAAATGTTTTTGACTTGCGAACCAGTTAGTGGAATGCCAGGATTTCTATAACTGAACACGCGACTATGTGTGGTCCCCTCTCCACCTTATCCAACAGGACTAGCATAATAGACATCTTTTAACATTCATCTGCTGCCAGAAAATCGTTGTGGGCAATGCCCAGTGCAGAGAGGGGACAAAGAGATGGAAATTGGAGACTGAGACCTAAGATTTTTATCTCATTACTTGCGTCATCCAGAAGCCTTGCATTGCATGCTCATTGTGTTTACCTTTGTGATGAAGAGTGCCTCCACTGAGACGCCTGGTTTCTGGAATAATCTGTATCTTGTAGTAACACAGCTTATTCCAGTATCAAGCCAGCTAAGACACAAGGACAGACACCTTCTCACCCCATAAAGATTAAACATGTGAAGCCAACATGTGAAGCCTATAGCCACTTCTCTGATGCCCAATTTTCTTTGTCAAAATGTTATTGAGGCAACTGTGCAGTGAAAGAGAGCAACCTCTGCCTAGATTACGAGTGGACATTCGGGTTTAGTCTGAGGCTTTATGCACTAGTACACCCACTGCAGGGGTCTGTGTTTGAACTCATGATCACATGTTTGAATTGTGGCAGTTCCTCTCAGTCCTTCATCCTCCCGAGATCAGTAAATGAGTGACACTGAGTTGGATAACAATAAATATCAGTGCCAAGAGGCCCCACTTGGATGTATTTGTGGGATCTGTGTTGTTTGGCCGAAAGTCAATAGATTTGTTGTGGAATTGACTGTAGTCGATTTTGCCACAAATCTATTTGACCTTCAGACAAGCAACATAAATCCCTGTCCGCCAGCAGCCCTAAACCAATCCCGTCCCCCCTAATTACCTTTTTCAACAGCCACCTGCGCTCCTGCTATACTCCTGAAGCATCAGTTCTGTCACTTCAAAGCGAGTCAGAGCTGACGTCGTAGGGTCCCCTTTTCTTTCTTTTTTTATTTTATTTTTTATTTTTAGTCCCCCGCTTCCAATATCCTGGAAGCAGGGGACACCCCTGCAACTCCTGAAGTACATTATACCAAACATGGGAGCGGGGGACAGCCATGCATCCCCCACTCCTCATGTACGGTATAATGGGTTTTGATTTATTAGTAGTGGGCAAATTGTCCATACGGACAAAAATATTCCCAGAAATTGGTTAGTACCGTATTTGTGCTTGTACATGTAAATGGCACCACCATCGTTTAACTCCAATAGATATAAAGTCCACATTTTAACAATGGGTCTGAGTGGAAGTTCCATATTTCGAATATATTCTGTGTTTCCCTGCATTCTGGCTGCACAACTACTATCACCATTAAGAGAGCAAAGAAAATCTTAAAGATTCTATTTGATTAGATTTAGGAACTTAGCTTTAGGAAGGTCAACACATAACAGCGACACCAGCTGACAACCAGAATAAGTACTAGGGATCCCAATCCCCCCCACACACATATGGACTGCCAGACCACACCGTACAGCCTGCGCCACACACAGATGCGAGAAATCAGCCCCCACCAGGACCCCCATCCTGGGAGACAACTTGGACATCAGCACCCGCCCAACTCCATCCACTGGGGGCACTTACTCAGATAACAGGACCAATGGGCCCACCCAATCCTTTAGGAAGATCATAGGAACACACACACCAACCGATGGTGGAGCTATATTTTTGCAATTCACCACCACTGGTGTACATACCACCTTAGCAGGTCCCCCTGGCCAGCAGGACCACTTGGCTTCAGCCACTCCACAGGGGCAGGACCTCCATCCTGTTCTGGCCAGGACCACATCGGACATAAATTCCCCCAAGTGAATATCCAACCCAGCTCACCCCCAGGTCCACATGGACAAATCAACCCCTGAAGCTAATGGAACATCCAATCTTCACCGTCCCTCCAGGAGCAGGCACCACACAAAAAACAACTCCCTCCTTCCAGGACCAATCACCAACCTCCCCCATGCCTCCTGCATCCTCGGTTCATTCACCCGGTTGTGCATTGGACATGCAAATTGACACCCCATTCCAACATGGAGTCATTCTTACACCCATCGCGCAGGCCTCCCTCAGCCCCTCCACTGTCCAGCAGAACTATCCCCCTGACAGTTAGATCCCCTCTTGGCATGCACAAGGGCAGGAACACTGTCTGCTGTTCACAGACATGTGCATTAGCATGCGCATGGACACTGCTCCCCTGCACATGTGCCGTGATCACCATATGTGACTCAGCATTCACATGCGCAGCGCTTCATAACCAGGTCCACTTCCACAGGCACCAGGAGCCAACACTCAATCATGGACCAGCAATAAGGTAAGGGGCAACCCCCCAGCCCACAGCACCTCAACCCCCAATCCACGGCGGTGCCCGGACTTGGCTGAATCCTCCCACCACACACGGCTGGCAGTAGCTACCCGCCCATCGGGAACGAACTGTTCCTCCCCAGACCAGCCCACAGCTCTCTCCTGGCATGCCTCCAAGCCAGGAGACCGGCAGCCAGGTACTGCCCAAGCACCCTCAAGAGGGGATTAGAAATACTTGCCTGGAGTCCACAGCTCTCTGCTGGCATGCCTCCAAGCCAGGAGACTGGCAGCCAGGCACTGCCCTACTGCCCAAGCACCCTCACGAGGGGATTAGAAATACTCGCCCGATGCGTAATGGCGCCACCCCCCACCCATTCGCTCCAGGGTAGCCTCCACAACGCGGGCGCCTTCCCAACAGGGATTATTTTCCTTCCATGCCAGACGACCAGCAGCTTATCGGCGCCTGCCCCCCCTCCTCTCCAGGGCAGCATCCACAACATGGGCGCCTTCCCAACAGGGTACTTTCCCTCCAGCCCAGCACACAGGTGCACCAGGCCGACCCACACCCTTAGCACAGACCGTGCAGCCTGGCCCCCTGTTCTCATCAGCACTACCCCACTGGGTATGCAGGGCACCAAGCACCACCCACAGCTAGGTTCCACGGTGCACATACGCCTCCCCCAGGCACAGGCCTCATCCCCAACTGGCCTCATCCACAACTACCCTCCCCCCAATATGGGCCCCCGCCACCTGGCTCACCGGCCACCCCACCACCAAGGGCAGACTCTCCCAGGCTCTTGGACCCGACACACTCCAGCAGGCCACTATGTCAGAACATTATTAACCTGTACTGACCTCAACAGGAGCCCCCACGGGGGACTAGCAACACCTTTACCCTGGTAATTGACACCATGTCTCACTTAACATCACCTCACTTGCCTTACAGGGCCCAACAGGAGCCACTGTCCATAGAGGACAGCAACCCATCCCTACTAACCAGGACCCCACAGGGGGCTACAGACTGCATTCAATAGGTAAGAGGCAACCACCCTCTAAATCTACCAACCATGTACTCACCAAGACTTTTGCTAACCTCTCGTCTGTACTTTCTCCTCTCTCTTTTTTCTTCTAAGGACTTTCATTTCATCCATTGTATGTGCCTTCATTTAGTCTTCATCACTTGCCAACACTCCACCTCACTCAACACCACTCACTTTGCACTTAATTAATTATGTATGTCACAATCATGTCACAAACTATACACTTCACATGATTTTGAATTCTAATCAGCCTTGATAAAGACCCACGGGTCGAAACATGTGTCGGCTGACAACTGGGGGACATACTTACCCCTTATGTAATGCATACCAATGGAATTTTGAACAACCCATTACTAGCACAAATAAAAGCGCAAACTGTATCGAAACAACCACTGTGTTAGAACCTTTCTTGGAAACACTAAAAGCAAGATAGCCAGGAGATCACTCTCCCTTCTTACTCAACACATAACCTATTCACAGAGCTGAGAATGTATTCTATGTATTCTCTGTGTGTCTAGTGCGCGTGCTGTTTTTACCAGGTATGAGGTTGAACTAAGAGAACAGTAGTTACTCTTCAATGGCTTTAATGGGGGTTGGGGAATTAAAGTACACTTTAAAGGAAAAAGAGGGTCTTCGTGGTGTGATCCTGCTTAAGCCTTATTTTGGGCAGTATCTCATTTTATACTAAGGATTGATCACATGGCTCTTAGGAATATTGCTACCATGAACAGCAATCCATATGTTTCTCAGAGGATTGCTAGTTGTGCAACATGTTTGCAATTACTGAACATTGAAGCAGAGTATTTTCAAGAGGTAAGCAAACCTTTTGTCATGTAAGAAGATTTGAGACAAGTTGTACAGGAAGAGTCAGTGCTAATTCACTAAGTATCAGGAAGAAAGGTAATATAAAGAGAGATGGAAGTAGCACTAGCTTCTGACAAAGACGTACATTGTATCAATCAAAGTATGCACGTTGGGCCACTGTGGATGAGGAAGGAACACAAACATCCTTAAGAAGAGATAATACTTCGATAGGATTAAGCCCAGTCATTGTATAGATGGGTTCCTAGTATATGTCCCGCAGAAATGAGACTGATGGATCTTAATCTTGCAACTGAGAATTCCTTGGCCGTGAATAAGAAAGGAAAGGTAGGCTGAGCTGTGATGATTGGTGGTCAGATTTCAACTTTAATGCTGAAACATGGTGATGAGTGGTCAGTATGGCCGAATGAGCGACAATGATTTGAGGACAAGACGTACCCTCCACCCCCTTAGGCCAATTATGCTCCACACTTTGTCCTGAGAATGTGTGGCATTGATAATCCTCTGGCCCTTCAATGGCGTGAGAGAAAAGAGATGAGTCAGTGATAATGTTGAAGGGTTTGTTGTTAAAGTGGCCAGAGGTGAAGGTGCCAGCAGGAATCTCTACTGCTTCCATAAACAGATTCCTTAACATGGCACAGAGCCTTCCTATCACGCATCTTTGATTCTTTATTTGCTCCAATCAGCAGTAAGAAAATGAACAGAAGAGAAAAGAACTTTCCAATAACCCCATTCACTATCACATGATGCAGTGTGAACAGTTTAAATCTATGTGATACTATAGCAGTTCGATGTGCCCAAAGTCTGTCCTCTTTTCTTACTGCTTGTAGCAAAGCCAGGCATAACAGTTTTCTGTTGGTTGCCTTTTGAGTTCATAGCACTTTCACTTTCTGCTCCTTGGAGAGCCCATGGTGCAACATTTCCTTTGGGTGTGATGCGTAGGCAGAGATAAGGACCTTTGCACATTGCAAGCACAGCCATTCATTCACACATTGCCCCCTTGTGTAGAGGAGTTACGTGTGTTGTTTCCTAGAGGCCCTGTAGTATCCATTTCACCAAGAAGGGCATGCTACTTTCAGGGACTGGTATCCAAATTTTTGTTTTAAAGATGGATAAGGAGTAGGGGGACAGGAACATCTTTGGTTTAGTTTGTATCTCATTTTAAGGAATCCAAGTGATACTTTGCGAGGTAGTCAAGCTTTGGGGCATAGCACAGGAGACGTGGGATCTAGGTGTGTTAAAGTCTCTGTTAAGAGGAAACACCTTGAGCAGGCAACCTCCTGTGGTGATTCTGTGGAAAGCAGTGGCCCCAGGGCTGGACAGCACTGAAAACCATCCAATGTGGAGGTTCAGAAGGCACCCAAAAGGGCTAAAGGCACTCACATGACCATCAGGCCTTGAGGAACGTGCAATATAACTAAGCTTATAATGTCACTGTAATGGTCACTAGGTGAACCGAGAGTAGGTTCCTCTCCGTGTTGACAGCGACGAAGCTGATGATCTGTTTCCTCATTTTGTTTACATGGATCCATTTGAGTGGGCCAGTGTCCTTCAGAGTTGGTGGGTGCCATAGGTAACCACATGTTTTCTCCAAAGTTGATATTCAAAAACAGTGCATCCTCACAACAGGCCATGTATTCATATTAAAGAGGACCCACAAACAATCCTGTCATGTCAAGCACAAACCCTCTGGAGCTCGATCCTGTTGTCGGCTCGGAATGCCCCCGCAATTCTCCAATTGTTACACCTGATCAAGGACTTATTCCAATGGATGCACATGCTGAAACACAGACCTAACAGTACTGCACTGTTGCTAAAAGATGGCAGCACAAAATGCTGGCTACCCACACTCTGTAACGCCCTGCAATGCTCTCGAGCTTGGTCAGCACTTTAAACAATAGAAAATATATATTTTGTTTTAAATGTTTTTTGTAGTTAATAGAAAAATTAGATTGGAATGCACTAGACATTATCTTCCCTTGGGGAGAATGTACAACACCCTTGGTGAAACCCAAAATAAATACCTTATTTTCGAGTTATGGGCCTTGATAGGGCTTGGCAGTCTTGCAATGTTAGGCTCCAGAATATAGTGGATCCTTTCGTAAATATGCTGGATCTAACTGAAGAAGCCAAGGTTAAGCGTGTCTCATTGGATCCAGTGAGGGTCATGTATGCCAACATCTCAGTTATGCATGAGGGAAGAAATAGCATCTTGCCTAAAATCAAGGGGATTTGGTGGAAGCCAAGGTAATAGAAGACACATGGCCTTTATGTTTAGGGATGAGCTTGTTAAAGAACACAAGATACATGTTTACACCTTCACATCTCTCAACAAAGCTCACCCATTCATCAGTGAAATATTTTCTCCATGGGTCTCCATCAGGGCCTGCTATGTGGAAGGTCCTGTGGATTCAGATGCATCAATGACAGGGAAGCCTTTAACAAGGGTAGGTGCCTTTGATCTCCCTCTAGGCTCTATGATGGGGAGCTGCTTAAGGTTATTTATTTAATATTGTGCCTTATTTCCCAAGTTGCTTAGGTAATCCAAAACATGGAGGATTTCTAGTTGGAGTTCACTGAGTCCCCTTGTCAGTCATTTGCCAGGAGGGGGGCATTTTACATTCAATAATAATCACAAATTAATCTCAAATGATGGTCAGGAGTTCCGCTTAAAGCATCACCTGGAATAGGATACACAACACCAAGGGAGGATGATCCACAATAGGTTTCTGGTGTAAAAAGGGAGAATATTTTCCAACTGGTTATCAACTTGAGGGAACTGACAGTCCTTAAAATAGATACACTTCTCTCATTAAAATACACCTTGCCTCATGAAACTAGATTTCAAGGATACATATGTCATGGTGCTAATCTTCAACCATCATATGCATTCCTTACATTTTCTTTGGGAGGATGAGTGTTTCCAAATCCTGGTGCTTCTTTTTGGTCTTTTGTCAGCTCCTTGGTGTTTCATCAAAAATTACTCAGATCAGTGGCAGAGATCATCTGGTCCAGTAGTCGCTGTCGCCATCTCAAACAATGCAAATTCTGGGGTTTATGATAGAATCCATGTTGACAACCCAAAACAGGACTCAAAACAAATTGGCGACGATCAGAAAGGAAACAAAGAGGGCCCTTTGATTACCAGTCATTAAATTCCGGCACCTACACAGTTTGCTAGTCTATCTTTCGTCATCCATGCAGGTGACTGTCCCAGGGCATATTCAGCAATTGAAGATCCAGTATATGCATCAAGACCTAGGTTACTCAAGCTGTGTCCCATTTGCCACAGAGTCAAGCAAAGTGGTACTTTGCTGTCTGGTGCATGTATAGATCTCGAATAGAATGGCTTTCTTTGCCACTTCCCCCAATATTCAAATATTATCCCATGCATGTCAGAGTGGATGTGATGTCAGGTGTGGCATGTCCTTGACTCGAGGTCTATGGCCTCCACATGAGTCGTTATGGCACACAATTTGTTTGGAGATGCTTGCTGGTTCTTTTGTGATCACATCCTTTGAAGGTTGGTTTTTACACTGCATGGTAAACCTCATTAACAAGAGCACTGCTGTCTGCCACATAAACAAGCTGGGAGGAACTGACAGTCATTTCAATGGGATTTTTGCTTTGGTTTTTTCATTAAGTTTCAAGCAGAATACCTTCCAAGTCTCTGAACCTGGCAGCCGACTGGTGTTCATGCCAATGGTTGGAGAGGTGTGTCTGACAACTTAATTGCTCCTTGCTTCTTTGTCTTCAGGATTTTTGTAGCCTAACTCGTTGCACCTCTCCCACATGTTTTCAATTGGAGGCCAGATCGTTTTGCTATATTGACAGATGACTTCTTCCAACAGTGGAGGCCAGGGAGACATTATATATTCGTTCTGTTCACTCTGAGAGTGTGCACACTTCTTCATGCTCAATTGAAGGGCACATCAATCATACTGTTGACCCTCCTATTTAGGGCACATTCATGGGTTTTGTTGGCTCTGAAAATTGCAATGGAGCCCATGATACTGCTACCACAGTACAATTAGAACATTTTAAGGAACCTAGAGAGTGTGGTTTTGCAGTTGCATTTAGGGGACTCTGGATAACTTACATGCAGGTGGAACATATTTGCCTGGGATTTACCAGACTCTTTCATATTGAACCAATCAACGCAAAGATCTGCTATCCCTACTAGAAATGTGTTGGTGGAGGGATTTCCTTTAGCGGCGCACCCACAAGTCTGCATGATGTTGAACGTTATCAGTCAGTCTCATCCCCTACCCTCTTACATGTAAAAATGTTCAGACATTGCCCAGTTATTTCTAACGATTTTGAGTTTTCTCCCCAAGTCTGGACATCATCTAGGTTGGTAATGATAAAGTGTCCTGTTTCCTTTAGCAGAGGTCAGATGTTAGGGCTTTGGACTTTTCAGCAAGATTCTTTTCCCCATATGGTGTCAGGATCCATGTCCATCGGAGGACCATGATAGGGTGTACAATGAATCCCTTTCTTTACTTTCCTGACTTCCCTCAGCTCTGTGTAGTCCAATGTCATCATGCTTATGGAGCCAGGGTGACCAACCTATGCTGGTCCTCAGGTCAACTGTATTGTTTGTTTTTTTCCCCCAAAACTTCCTTCTCGTTTTTTCACCTACTTTGGCTAGATGGGTCTGTTGGGTCATGGATTGGTCAGGTGTAGACATTTTCCTAATCGGGGTTGTTCCGCTAGGGGTGCCATGGCTTCTGAAGTATTGTGGATTGGGGCCAAGTTTGGGGGTCATTGTCATCATTCTTTGCTTGGCCGAATGTTGTAATGCTAGGACTTTCCATCCATTTTTGAAAGCCTATTATGTATGTACCTTGTTCTGTCAAGGCAATAGAATGTCAATTATAGCACACTTGTGATGGAGAGGCGATCTTTGATTAATTGTACAAAGGCAAGGATTATCCCTGCCTTGCTTACCATCCGTAATATATGTTTGGTTGTGTTTCCAGGGATATGGATTCTATGCAGGCCAGCCATCGAACCGAGAAAGAATCTGGAGTCCCCTGATAGTCTCTTGGATCGAATCATATCTGGCAGCTTTCCTATTTTTATTTTTTCCACAGGGTGCCAAGTTGGGGGCTCTGACCTATTAAAGTGGATTTGGAATGGTCAGACCTCATCATGTAATAGGAAGGGGGAGGGGCTATCGATGGGTAGTTTCTCTTTTGTTAATTTTTCAGACTGCTGTTTGGAGCAAATAACGAAAGGAAGATACATCATGTTTGCCTGCATGTAATTTGTGCCTACATGCCATTAATAGAATCCCAACTCTCCATCATCAGCTCGTAATAATCAACATTCCTACACATTTTATGTAATGGGTTATTTTCAGGAAAATTATCACTGACAATAGATTTCAACTTGTACGTAGATATGTTGGTGAATGTTACAGTAAGTGTGAATAGTATAGAATTTTCCAACATGGCTTTTTACCATCCTAAAACTGGTGACTGTTTGGAGAGTTTAAATAACACTCTTAAGGAAGATATTAGTATCTCTATGACAAGTGGAATTGTTTTGGAAATGGGTTTGGAGGAACGTGTTTTGGCTTTTCGAATTTTACTCTGATGTTAGCAAATTTTAAAATGTGAAAAAGTCACAAGCCAAAAATAGGTATATCTTGGCTTGCTCAACACAATATTTGAGTAGTAAGAAATCATTTTACTAATTCATAGTAAGACTCACTAAACACATGGAATGAGTTGGAATTATTGTGGGTGATTGGATTAAAGTTAAACTATCTGGAAATATTTGCAATGGCCACTGAAGTACTCAGAACCTTGAAAGGTGAACAGACATGGATGGAGCAATTAGGATAGAGGATGACTGTGTGGAATAATTAGCTGATTGTGGATATCAGAAGAGAAGTGGAGTATTAACTGTAGTGAATCAAAAGAAATGGTGTGCAATGTATTGCCTTCTAGGTTTACATGCTGCACATCCAATTGGCAAAAGGAGAAGTAGATTGTAGAAAACCTGCTAGATTTGAGTGGGTGTAAGCTCTATGGATTTATAACCTCTCTATATTCAAACTAACTAGACATTCTGTACGTCACTCTAAAATGTCTTGCTAATTGTGATTATCGTTTACATCTGGACCAACATTTAGAGCAAAATGTAGTTCTTTTGGAAAGACAACGTGTATATTATTGTAAATGTACATACCACCAAACTCCTCCAGCTTTTAAGCTCCCCATTTGGGATCACACGCAGGTAATGTATGAACAGTATTTTTGGTGTGGTGCAGTGTAAAGCTCTGCAGAGTAATCCAACTCAAATCCAAGATAGTGGAGAGGCCACCCTCAGTTTTATCACCTGCCCCTCATTTTGCACTTCTCAATCATACTGAACCCCTAATTACGTTAGCACAGCTCACTGCTTTCATCAAAATATGAAACCTGATTCCCTATGTCATATCTGTCCCAATAAGAAACACCCTGTTTGATCAGTTAGTTAAGGTATGACCACATTGTTTTGCTTATCTAGTTGATTGCCTTTATTAAGATGTATATATAACCTTTTGACCATGCTTGTCAAATGTAGGTATCTGATTGATTTAGCCAATTGTTCATAAACTGCACTGCTGCCAGGCCAAGTTGTACCAGTGTCTGACCACATATCATGATCAGTTGCACAGACTCTTTTATGCAAAACATGTTCTTTCCAAGATAATAGTGCACGAGTATTGCTAATGTTCTGCAATTGACCCTATTCCTATGAAGATTTGCCTGAACTTGATGATTAATAAGTTGGCACTAATGCAATTATCTTAACATAGCCTGTCTTTTCTTAATTAAATGTGACGTCACAGCACAGAAAATAAAAACGATGCATACCTTAATGCATATACGTTTACGGCCATGGCTTCAACACCAAACTGAAGGATCAATTCACCATAATGTGCCTGCATTTCTTGGTCCGCAAAACTCTGAGCACATTGAAATGATTGGGTAAACAGAGGGCATGATAGAAAGGAACATTATTTTATATTGTAGTGACCTGTCCTGTTTCTACTGATATGCATTGTTGCGGGTATCAGGGCTTCAGGGCTGGAAGGGCATAGGCGGATGAGGAAGAGTTACAGAAGACTAAAGGATACACATAAGGAAGACGTATTCCTGTGAGACAGTGTTGGCGTCTTTATGTAAAACCCTACCCCAGTATCCTAAACTGGAACACAACATTGGCGATGAAGAGGACAGACCACTGCGTGCCTTCCACAGGAATACCTGACATTGGCAGCGCACGATGCTCCAAGTGCAGAGAAAGCTGCACCTGTTTCTGGTATGCCCCAATATTAGAGTGTGAGCAAGGACGGCCCGCCTCATACACGCCTAGTTTTGGATTGTGTTAGCGGCAAGGCTTTAAAAAAACCTCCTTCCAGCACATTCCATGCTCCTGCAGAGGCTGGGAAGACCCGCTGTGACAGCAGATTACAAAGAAAGAAATAATGTCCCAACCAGCATGCTCTGCCCTCGTGTTGGAGCTGAGACAGGTCCACTCCACCACAGAAAGACTTCACACCTCCCAGCTCATCATACTGCCGCCGCATTTGGCCTGGACAGCTCCTGAACTTCTCTACTTTCTCAAATGCAAGCAAGGTGGCCACACCACATGAAGCATAGCACACTGAGTAGCTCTACTGTGTCCATAACAATCAGACAAACCAGTATAAAAAATCACTGGTAGTGAACACTGATAGTGCCATTTGAAGTCATCATGTCGGACGCAGATACTTCTTCGGCCAGCCACACAATGTTTTCCTCACCACAGATCAGTCGTCCTGAAGGCCCACATGATGCTCTAGAGTTACAATCAGTGCCAGCCTTCGACATTACCGACTCCAGCTAATTAGGACCCAGTTGGGCCAGATGACTTCAAGAATTCTATGTATATTTTGATGCAATGGACTTGTGTGATGACAGGTGGATGAGGGGTATATTGCTATAATGCATGGGACCAACAATGCGAGATGTAACATACAGGAGGCCAGAAGAAGCTACACATATGATCGTAGGGCTGACAGAGCAGACCTCCTAAATATCTACTCTGCATCACATAGAAATATTGGTCTCGGAAGGATAGCTCAGGGGCAACACGCTCGCCTTGGAAACAAGACGATGTGGAGCAACATAGGTTTGATCCCGTGTATGCGCTTAGAAACCTCTGGGTATTAAGCCTGTTATAAATAACCAATTATATTATATATTTATAGATTATGAGATACTTGTATTCCATACCAAAACTCAAGCGAAAGGAGAAACGTTGGATAATTTATTAATGAGGTTAAGAGCAAGAATAAAGTACTGTGATTTCCACAATTACTCAATCGATGAAGTCCTCCGTTCACAGATGATTGCAGGATGCAAATTCTCTATATTCCAGTAGAAATTGCAACAGAAACAAGAGCACTGGAAGAAGTCCTGATGCTAGCATGCACATCATTGGCTGTAGACTGGCAAACCGAAGCTATGGATATAATTAAGATATCACAATCAATGCCAATGCCTGTATGTTAAGTGAAGTCGGCACAGAAACCAGAGACGGCTCACAAATGGATGTGCTATAGATGTGGATATGAATTTTCTGAAGAGGGAATTTGCCTCACCTCATCCAGGTGAGGATACTGACTCATCATCCAGTGGAGATAGGAAAGAAGAAGATATATATATATATATATATATATATATATATATATATATATATATATATATATATATATATATATATATATATATCTGCAAAGCACTGATGACATCAGGCAGGGTGAGTAGCACTCTTCACATCACAAAAATGTGTCCGGACACCAACGTACAAGAATAATAATAATCTTTATTGATGACTTACAAAGTGGCACAAAAATTAAAAAGCCATCAAAATGTGGCTCTCCCAAAGTGTCCGTGCGCATTGGGAACGCTAACGCGTTTCGCTGCTTGCCTCGCCGCTTGGTCACAACAATGCATCCCCATCAAACCACAGAGTTTTAAACAACATGGTGTAGAGCAACCGGCCACCATTTTAGTCGAAATAAAAGAGGTACTCCATTGGAAACCACAGCCTGCTTAGCGCAGACCCATGGCGGACATCTTTGACTATTTCAAACCGCAATTGTAGCATGGATGCAAATGCATAACACTACCACCTAATGTATCTGTTAGGTCCCTGTAGGTTATCCTTAATAGGGATCTGATGCAGAGTTACCATGTGTATTAGTTACCCTGTTTGCGCGCCATGGACTACCGCAGGTGAAGCACGTGTCAATGAAGCCCCTCGTAGCCGACCACATATTTTTCAACACTTTGCATGCATTTGAACATCTAGTTTAGCTTGGATAACAGACCCATTAGGAATAAAATGGACATTAGCATAATTCGTAAATCATAAAAATGCAAAAAGTTAATATGCTTTTCCCAGTTCCAGATGTAATGGCAAAAGTGCTAAATCAGCCCTTAAAGTGAATGATGCAAAAAACACGATAAAGTGCAACGATCTCTCTAAAGTGCATAAGTCACAGTACATATATATATGCCATAGGTAAACCAACGACAATCAAACATAGCTCCACACTAGTATTACAAGTTAATGGCAGTCCTTGCAAGTACCTAATCAACACTGGAGTGAATGTAAATGTCATGAATGAAAATCATATGCAGGGCTGAAATATACTCCTCACCTTACAACAGGTGACATCACAATGTATCCTTATGGCTCCAGAACAGCACTTCCATGCAAAGGAATGTTTCAGACCACAAGCTCCTACAAAGATAAGACAGCAAAAGCAAGGATTTACGTCATCCAAGGACATATACCACAATGTTGCATCCTCATTTTAAGTAGGCAATGCAAATAGGGCTGGTCCACATCCTGTATATCATGTCGGAATACACATCCAGTGTCAAGGACATGGCGATTAAACTATACTCTATCTTATTCATGGGTCTCAGTAAGATAATGGACAGGCAAATAAAGTTACACATAAATGAAAACTTTAAACCCACTACACTACACTACAGAAGCATCCCTATTAATTTACAGTCACTAGTTGAGGATGACATAAATCACTATTAGAAAAAGCTGTAATGGAACATGTCAAATTACTGATTCCATGGGTCTCTCCAATAGTGGCGGTACCCAAAAAGGAGACAGGTGGATGCATTTGTTTGTGTGTAGACATTCACTCCCGAAACAAGCAATTGAAGAAAGAAAGACACCTGTAACCAACATTGACGGATATGATGTATTTAGTTCACAGAGCCATTGGGCCTCATTATAAGGTTAGAGGTAGCCTTGCTGGTAAAACCGACAAGGCTACCTCCAAACCGGCATGAAAGTCTGGCACCCGCAAATGGGCAATTGCCTGGGTATTCCAGCCCCGCCGGACCCGGTAATTGCCCTTTTGCAGGTGCCGGTGCCGTTATATCCCCATTTCCATTCATAACGGTGCTGGTGCTACAGGCTTGCTGTGCTTGCGGGTGCCTTTCATTCCGCGTGGGCAGACCTGGCGGAATGAAAGGCACCCACGGCACAACTAGTTTGCTGGTCCGGATACAACGGTACTGGTAAGCTTACCAGTACCATTGTATCCAGACTGGCAACCTTGTAATCCCTCAACGCCATTTTCGCTTACTACAGCTGCAGCCTCGCATCAATGGAATGCACATTTTTGAAGGCTGAAAAGGAACGTTTGACGGTGGTCTAGGCATGTGAATACTATGATCTGTTTTGATATGAAAATCATTCACCGTCATCTCTGTACATCAAGGCCTCATCACAATTTATGGAATACTCAATGCCAATCTGCCACCACATATTGCTTGATGAGGAATTTGGGTCAAAGAGTATCAATTTCACATTATTCTCAAGATAGATAAAGACAATAATCCAGCTGATTTTCTGTAGAGACATCTCAAACATGGGATCATCTGTTGGCAAGGATATGACATTGTGTGTTATCAAGCAGGTTGAGCCTCTTGGCCAGAGGAGAAGGTGCACTACCAGTTGAGGAGTTCAAGATGCTAAAAACATTTGCACTCATAAAAGCCAAGCTGTCCATCTCCTGAAACAGTCTGCTCCTAAAAGAGAATGGAATTGCGATTCTTTGTCTTGGCAGGCAAGAAAAGGTCATTGAGTTGGCACATGTAGGTCACAGAGGAATAATATCGACCAAGATGTTGCTGTGCCAGAAGGTGTTGTTTTATGAAATGGATTTCAAGACAGAAAAGGCCTTAGAAGGGTGTATCGTTTGCTAGAATATAGCATAACGTACATTTCTAGAACCTCTAAAGATGATGACCTTGCCCACTAACATCTGGGAAGAGATAGATGCTGATCTATTTAGCCCGCTCTCAAATGGTGAATATGTATTGGTAGCTATGGATGAGATGTCACGTTATCCGTAAGTGCAATTGGTATCCCCCACGGGAGCCCCATAAGAAACTCCGGCTGTGCTTGCTGATTATGGTATTCCAAATGTTGTAAAGTCTGACAATGGTCCCCCATTCAGTGGGAATGATGTTGCATTATTTGCTCAGTATTTATTTTTTCACCACAAAATGATTACACCACTATGGCCTCAGGACAACGGTGCAGTGGAAAGGGTCACGGCCAACATTAGGAGAACACTTCAAGTATGCACCATCACAAAACAAAAAGATCTTTCATGCGGTGATTTGGAACTTACTCAGGTATTACAGAAACACCCTTTACAGTACCGTGGGTGTCTGCCCGTCTGAACTCATGTTCATGCAGGAGATCTGCTGCAGACTACTTACAGTATCAGTTGAACAAGAAGGTGGTGAACTGGTCAGAAGAGCACGACATGCAGATGAGTCCAACAAGATCAAAATGAAAGAATATGTGGACCAACGTACAGGGGCGAAGGAATCGGATATACATGTTGATGATTGTGCTGTTGTGCGCCAAACACAGTTGCATAAGGATATGCCTGCATTCAACACTATCGTGTTAACAGTGACAAGCCTAAAGGGATCATTAGTCTCTGCTGAGCCGCAGGGACATTCCATCCATAGACACTCTTTGTTCTTCAGAAAAATAAGTATGGACAATTTCACAAGGAGTCTGAAGACAGTAGCTCTGACTACATAGATGGGGACATTGGCACTACAAATAGTAGCAAAGGAAACCATTTCAAAGGGTGATAAAGAAACCACTTTGCTGGATTGAAGATATGTGTTAATACATGTATGCATTTATTTATGTAAGGGGTGATGTAGTGTCTGGTCCTGTTTCTATGGACATGCATTGGTGCATGTATCAATGCATCAGGACACCAAGGCTGTACAAGGATTTTGAGTAGACTAAAGGATATGGGATAAGAAGATGTATTCCTAAACGTAACATATATATATTTCACCTGCGTTGCTCTGAACATTGTAGTGATAATCTGTTGAAGAGTGAACACCACTAAACGTATTTATTGGTTGCCATGTGGCAACAATACTTGTGAGTAATCTCAATAAGGAAAATATTAAAAATATAACCTTAATCAAAAGTAGCATGATAGCAAATGTAACATGTTAAAAGAGCTTTATTTGGAACTTTGGATGCCCTTTAACAATCTATATTGTAAGCAGGGAAGTAGTTAATTTTTGAGATTTGTTGAATCAATCATTTAAAATCTGGATGGATTGTGTAGTGGGGAATGTATATGTGTGTGTGTGTGTGTGTGTTTGTAGATTTATGTGTATATTTTTTCTTGTTTACTTTTCTTGTTTCATGTTTGCGGATTTTATATTTTTAATAGATGTTTCTGGTTTACTATAAGTGTTATTATATTCAACATATGATTGTTCTAATTTCTTTTGTGAATTGACAATATATTCAGTTGATTCTAAAAGAGATTAGGGGTAGAGGGAGATGTTTGTGAAGTGTTAGATTGTGTTCACTATTTGATGTAACATGTTCTTTAAACATTATAAAGAAAAAGATTAAAAGGGCAACTTGGCTATATTTAGGCATGTACTTAATATATGTGTTAAAACTATGTATCAACACAACAATGCCATGAACCTACAGAGTCTCGGGAAATTCAGTTCAGTAAACATGGTTATTTATGTTTTATTAAATTCCAATGTGTCATCGCAGTGGCACAAAGTTCTTGTTATAAATAGAATATTAAACATGTTATGAATGGTTTTGAGATAAAAGCCTATTATACCACACTCCCTGTAAGTAATTAACGTGTATATTCATGTGTGAAACACACATAGGCTTTGACCTGTTTGACTAGACTTTTTTAATAGGTTTATAACTAAGGAAACACTGTTTTTCCTAAAAAAGGATACATTTTCCATGTTTGATTTTTTGGTGTGCATTGGTGATTTACTCTCAGAGGTTTGCTGTCCATTCGTTTTTAGACAGTGTTTCAATAAATAATTAACAGTAGTTGTATTACTTATACAAGTTTGTGAAAGACATTTTTGTGATTTATCAAGTAAGTTTCGGAGTCACCCCTGAAATACTTCGAGTTAATGCATTTAACGTAGAAGATGCAACCCACGTATCAATCAATATCCTCCAGGAATGTTAAAATCTTATAGACTTGAGGTGGTTACCTCACTAACTAAAGTCAGATAATACAAATCTACCTAGAATGTGTTGCCTGCCTCTCCAACTGTCTTCCTAGAGGTCCTGACAAGTATAAGTAGTTTTTCTTATCAATGCACTAGGCAATGCTCCCCCTTTTATTTCTGCCTTTCAAACAGTACCATTACAAATAGATCACTTGGTTGCAAAATACTGATAAAACTCAAATACATCTAGGATACGTAGCAAACATCGCTTCCAACTGCAAACGATATACAACCATTTAGATGTGAGACAAGGCCAACAAAATTCAATCACTTTCATTGGTTTTATATGTAGGGCACATTTATCCTACTCCACAAGCCATAGGGTTGTGAATTCTGATATTAGAGGAATTTTCCCCCACATGTTAGATTTCAATCCAACATATTGACTTCTTAGTAAAGGAGTTGGTTGTCCCAAGAGAGAAGTTGGGAGCCAAACAAATTTTACTAATTGGAATGCTTGATGAAGATGGTTTAAAACATCTGGATTAGATAAAGAATCTATCCCAGCATCAGATTCATTATCAGGTTAAGAATACCTGCCTTTCCCTCCATTTGGTGTGCTTGATTTTGCTGGAGCTGGACTAAGTGAGGTAGGGGCTTTCCTTGAAATTGCTTGTATCTTGGAGGTTTACCCCAGGATACTACCATGTGATGCACTCAATCTATATTTTTGTTAATTGTGTTTACCCTGAGGGTCAATCCCTACCACATTATGCAAGCTGTCATAATCCTGAGGACTAGTGGCTACCATTTTTCACTTTCCTTTCCAGCTCTTTGTTATGGCAAGCAAAATAGTCCCCATTCTCTCCACCAAATTTAAAAGTATGGACACAATTAGGTCTACAGTGAAAATCTATGAGTTCTTAAAAACATTCTGCTTTATTGGCTGCAATAGCTGTATCAGTACCTGTGTTGGTAATACATTGGTGCCACTCTATCAGCAAGGCTTCCACAGACAACCTTTCATTTTGCTGTTTCTCATTTGGACACTTTATGGCTCCTTTCCATTGAATGGTGACTGACCACTGGGGCAGTGCAAGTAGGAGATATAGGCATCCATTTGTGCACATATGCAGTCATATGCATTCAAGCAACCAGTGATCTGTGTGATGGTGGCAGCAGCATCTCTGGGCTATGACTCCCTTGCTTCTGGCAACAGATTTGGGAGAGATGGTTTGAGAATGCTTGCCAGTCAATTGGTTGAGTGGGTGACACAGATCAATAGATCATAGTATTTGATTCCCCTTGTGCTATCCATTTTTCTTTATGTTATGTTTATGTTAATGTATGTTTAAGACTAATTCACACAGTAAGCCATTGTTTTCAAAGGGAACTGCTACTGTACAGTAGATGCAGTATCTACATGTAGTCACAATGCTTACTTCTGTGTTGGAACTAGGATATGGTGGGTCATGCCTGTTCCGCATAAAAGAGGGGAGATACTCGATGCTGTATTCTACGCTGACTGAAGAGTAATTTTGGAGAACGTTTACAGTACAGCAACTGTGTGGTATTTGTGTTCATGCCCAGTTCCCACAGAAATGTTAATGAATTATTTAATGCATACATCTCTGCACCTGCTTTACATGTAGACAGCATGTGTACTTCTCCGTGCGAGACAGAATTTGGCAGGGTGGCCAACTGAAATTTTCCTGAGAGAAATATGACGATTGCAAGAGTCCCACTCTATAAGGTATGTGTCGGAGCCAGCACTCCTTGCCCTCATGTGCACTCAATTTGACATCCTAAATATTGTGGCCTGTCACCCTACACCAATACTTCCAAGTTCTCACCTGACCTTCTGGCCTTGCCACAGGGTGGCACTGTATGCTGTATTTTGCCCCTAGTGAAAAGTATTTTAGACTGCTTAGTGTAATGCAACTGTGCTGTATTGAGGTAATGCCAACATTCTGTAGCATACTGTAATGCATACATCCTCACACCTCTGTACCCATTCCAAAAGCACAACTACTTTACAGTTCATGTATCAGAGTGGGATATAATGTTTGAAAAACTATCGCACTAGTTTGTTCATGTGCCCGACACAAGGAACACTGCCCTATCTAGAACTCAATTTTTCTTCCTCAACTACATACCCATCCTCCCAATGTCCAACCCCAATCTTTCGTAATTCACAGCTGATCTTCCTGAAGCCATTCACACTTGCCAGGGTGTCCGAAGCTAAAACTTGGGGTATGGAAGGGAGCGCTGATTGTGGCAGTAATTTTCCTATTCATGTTTCTAGTTATCTGAAGCACAGAGTAGGCCATATGGGAGGATATTCAATTTAAAATTATTACAACAAAAAAGAAACTGCCCTAATATCAAAATATCTATAAAATACTGGGTATATTTTCATCATGCTTTGTCTTACCTTTACTGACAAAATCACATATAGACACTTGAATCCCTCTAGCGCCCAATATATGTGTTGCTCTTTCTTTCAAAATGATTAGAAATAATTGTTAATTCCCAATTGAGTTCAATTTGTAATCTAAATAATCTTCTGTCTCCTTTTCAATCAAGCTTTTCCCCAAGTAATTCAACAGGAGCTGCTCTTCTGGCCGTATAAAATTCAATTTTTCATGTACGTCACTACACACATATTCTATTTGTGTGCTACTCAATCTATCTGCCACATTCTATAGTTGTGATAATCCTACATGCATCTCTTCCCTATCTTCACTTGGTATTTCTGGTGCAGTCCTATCATGGTTGACATCCGACCTCCAAAATTAAGTTTATGATATTGAGTTTATGATATTCCATTAGGAGCTCCTCAGCGTTATGTACTGGTCCAATTCTATTCTCACTGTACGCTACCCCTTGTGCTTCTTTAATATGTTCCTTTTGTTTTCAATCTCATTTCTATGCAAACAACATCAGTTCTTTATATCCTTTTCTGATTTCTCGAATACTTTACATCAACAACTTCCAAAATCTTTAATATCCATCAAATCATGGATGGCATGTTACTACCTACAAATACATTCCAAGAAAATTGAAATCCTGTTTTTCCTGCATGGTTTTTGTTCT
The DNA here is from genome assembly GCF_040938575.1 of Ambystoma mexicanum. Taxonomy (NCBI): domain Eukaryota; kingdom Metazoa; phylum Chordata; class Amphibia; order Caudata; family Ambystomatidae; genus Ambystoma; species Ambystoma mexicanum. Next base: position 1,359,730,031 of record NC_090931.1, on the reverse strand, counting down.
TTCCAATATCACCTCTTTATCTAGTTCTCAGCACCTCAGATAGAAACCTAGGCTTCATTTTTAACTCTGCCCCTTCTTTTCAGGAACACATCTTATCATTCACACTTACTTGTATATTCCCATGTTTTAACAATCGTAAACTTAGACATTTACTGACATTTTCATCCATTGAGGAATTACTCCAATTCTTGGTACTGTCCCAACTAAATTATTGCTGTTCTCCTTTTGGACTCCTTATATATTCTATTCTTCCCCTTCAATCAGTTATACACGATGCAGTCAGGATTCTCTTTAAATTATATTAGTTATATTACCCCTTATGTATCACACCTGCAATAGGCCCCTATTCATCTAAGACTTCAGTTTTTATTAATAATGTATTATTTTAAAATGTGTTCATGGACTTGACTGTTCATACCTTTCTGATTTGGTTTTAATTATACCAACCACTCAGACACCTTTGTCCCTCTACGCAAATTATGTTAGGTACATATTGTACCACTTTTGCTCCTTCACAGTTTTGTTCTTTTCAATTGTAGGCACCAAAAATGTAGAAAAAGCAACCCATAAACATAGGTACTTGGACAACCCTAAACATGTTTAAGAACTACTTGAAAGTATACCTCTTGGATTTACCCTTTGTTAAAAACACATTTACATATTGTGGTATATGCTTCATGTTTTCTAACATTTTTGTAAACCATCTTACTTTACTTTTGTACTTACTATGTTCAGCGCTTTAAACAAAGTGCCATATATATTCAATAAATAAAATCAATAAAAAAATGCAATGTAAAATGTTTCTAATCCAGCTGTCAGAAAACAGAAAAAATTGATTTTCGTGAGTCAGTGATGTTAAATTTGATTTTGTACTTCCGTTCTCTTAGACCATGTTTATACTGTGTATAGGAAGCACTTTTCTAATAACAGTTGTAAGGGAGGAAGTGTCTTTCTGCCCTTCCTTGTACATCTATTTCTCATCCCATCACAGGGAGACTTCCCCCTTGTCCCTCCTCTGATGACAGTGGCAGGAAGCCATGGGATGACACATATGGACTCCATTTTGAGCCACCCTGCACTCCATCATTCTAGGCCGCAAAATGATCTCTAAAAAGCCTTCTCTCTCATCATTCAGCTCTGCGCACAGCCAGCCCTGACACCCCCACCACCTCCTCCCCTATCTGTGGCGCGCCAGCCCTTTTCTCATGGCAGACAGAGACAGTATTCTTTCTCTTCCTCTGAGCTCATTGTCTTGTGTGTGACCAGGGCGAATCTTGACTTGTGTACTCATCCGACTCCATAAACCTGCTCCTGCTCGCACAACCCCCACCTTTAGAAATGAATGCCTGTACAACCTTTTGCCCCTCTGCTCTTCTTTCATGTAACTATTTGTAAGACCCTTCCCCACGGAACACCCTAAATTGCCTCCATATACTTAATCCTGTGTGATCATATATTCTCCTTAGACCAACACCCATCAATCCATGCATTTGAAACATGAGGCACCGGAGAGAATGAATCATAGATCAAAACCCCTCTTATAAGACACCTGGAGAAGGGACCACTGCACACCTGCTCCCATAAAGGCCTGGGCTAGAATGTGCATATGTTTGCCTATTATGTATAGGTGACTCCTCATTCTGGTACAAGCTTTATGTTCAGCATTATTCTTTGCATGGCAATAAATATTGTGTAGTTTAGATTAGCAAGACAGTTACATCTTGTGGACCCAGCCTGACCTACACCCCGCAAAGATCAGCCAAGCTGACCCACGTGCCCACAGACCGTCCCAGCCACAGCAACCAATCAGCATCTGGCACTGTTTTTTGTTACATACTGGGCCATAGGGTCCCACCAATCACTGTTGTTATGTTTCACTGTATGTAATGACCTCACTCAGGACGTGTTCTTCTTTTATAATGTACTGGTCATGTATTGTTGGGCAGAGTGCTCTGAGAGCATCAGAGTCCTCTGTGTGCATCTTTTACCTGATATGAACATTGTTTAACTTGCAGCATGGGGTGTGTCCATTTATTCTGGGTTTGGGATCTGTGTTGGGGAATGACCACCTTCACAGTCTATTCATATTTTACATTTGCACATCTATTGATAGTAAAAGAGAATATTCACTGGTCTCTTCTGAAAGATTACACAGATATTAATGTGTATATTTTAAAGTATTTAATACAAACAGTGTTGCATGTGTTCTTCCACTAGCAGAATACAACATTGCATCTGGAATGATACGACTTCAACAAAGTTCACAATCTACAAAAAAAAACATTCTTTACTACAAAAACCATAATGGATTAGGGTTTGCAACTGTGCCGCTAATTAATTCATGTATGTTTTAAAATATTTCTGCTTGCTGTACCTAATTTGATTAAGGGCACCGTTGCTAAAAGCTTTGTGTGTCGTACTGATTATTGCCCTGCATGAGTACAAGGATGAGTAGAGGATAAAGTGCCTACTCAGCCCTCACATTTTGACAAATCAAGAGCCAATCCAATCATAAAGGTAAAACAGGCACAGTTAAGAGTTATACCTCCTTTGCCTTTTGTGGTAAACAAAGGACTCAGAAGGCTACACTATTAAGAGGAGTGAAATATGATTCAGTAGCAACCCAAAAAGCAAAGTAAAACAGTATAAAACAAAGGAATGTCCAATTATGGTTCCATAAAAATATATATTTTTATCAAAAAACACCATATTCAATAATAGCTCATTAGAAAACACTACCAAAATCACACTCCTGAGGAAAGAACACAGAATAAGCAAAGATAGCAAGATTCAGCACTCTGAGTAATGAATTTGGGAGAAAGGCAAGAACAAGCCACAATGTTATTTGAAGAATATTTTCTTGGGTGAAAAATGTGTAAAGGTGGTGTAACCAGTCTCTAGGGCCCACAAATGGACCAAGGATGCAGTTAGTAGTCAATAGTCCCTTGTTGTGTTTCTTGGAGGTTCAAAAGCATTGAACCAGGCTTCGAGCTGTTGTGCCAGTCGTTCGAGCCAAGTTTGGGTACAGCGAGTCATGCTGATCGAAATGGTGAGCTTGCATTGAGCTGGGAAGTATATGGTCCTCAGAGTATGAGCGATGCAGGTTGCATTGCTTGCCAGGATTGTTTTGGAGTTGAGCCAGTTTGATTCATTGTTTGAACCACTAGGTCACTGACTTACACTGTGGTTCGAGTCAAGTATTTTTGATGGTTTAAATCATTGATCCTGATGCTCTGATGTGCAGTTTGACAAAGCAGCAGTTCTTGGTTGAGCCATGTCGAGTCATTTGTGTAACAACTGGTTCGAGAAGGCGAGTGACAGTCCAGCGGTTCAAGTCATAGCCCAATGTTAAACAATGAATTTGAGCACATAACAGGCTCTTCAAGGGATGACGTGGCATCGAGCAGGTTCAAGATGGCAGCATACTGGTTCATAGAGTTTCGATAGAGTGCCAAAACCACTACCGTTGGGTCTTGTGGTTTGATATGCAGTGAACATGGTTCAAAAGCAGTTTTACCTGTTTGATGTAATGAAAACATGGTTCCTGGCTGTCTTGGCTATTAGGATGCTGTGAATCCCAAGACAGGAATATTCAGGGTAAAATTCAGGGTAAAATCAGTCTTTGGGAAAATCGGTCCTTGTTCTCTGGCTCCTAACACAGGAAAATCTGGCACACAACTGCAGGGGTCTTTCAACAGAGTGAGGTCTTGTGTGTTATTGTAACTGGCAGAGAAGGAGGTCTTGTCCCAGCAGCAGTTCACAACCACTGGTCCCTGTGGATGGTTAGGGAATAGAGCCTGCCTCTGCCTTGGACACTCAGTGCTAGCCTTCACTGGTGGTGGACATTGGAAAGATCAACTCTCCCAACAGATATCCAATGAATTCCTTGTTAAGTGTGTCTCCAAAAGAGAATCAAAGAAGAAGTGTGTAATGGGATTTGACTAATCCATTTTCCTGGATCAAGTGGATTTTATTGCTCTGACATGACACCTAGAGTGTTTTGTGCTTCAGGAAGTAGAGAGGACAGGAAGGAAAGATATAGGCAGAGAGAAACAAGATGGTAGCTGTAAAGAGCTTCCTCTGTCCACACTAACCCTACCCCTGTCCCTTCTCAATAGAGTCAAAGGCCTTAAGATAGGAAGCACCCTGCTGTGAGACTAACTCTGTTGTGAATGGGTATAAACTTTGATTGCTGTTCCCAGGTGAGCTTCCTGTGGAGTGGCAGTCTTTCTGAGGAGGGGGTTGCCTGCTCTCAGAAAGGAACAAAAAGAGGCAATCCCCAAGGCTACAGGCCTGAAAGCAATAATTATTCATATTTTTAAGTGCTTTCCTAAACATATGGCATACAATAACTAGAACTTCACTCCTCCCTCAGTTTTAACTCTATAAAATCGTTCAATATTAAAAAAATGTCAGTTTCTATGTAGGCACACTTGTAATTTCCAAACAAAATTACGGTTTGATATTAAGCAACTGAGTGGCTTTGCCCGCGAAGCATACAAGGGCCATACCATTAGGTCACAAGGTCACAGGCATTACAGTCCACAAGGCACCCACCTACAGTGACCAGATCCTTAGCATAACTCTTAATGTTTGAAGTTTACTGTATGGGCTATACTGTACAGTAGTACCCCAACTTGGAAACAAAAGTTGTCTAATGTTTACTTCAGCATTTGATTTGAAAAAAAATGCAATGCACACATCGATCTCTCTCTCTTTCTCTCTCTCTCTCTCTCTCTCAATCTCTCTCTCTCTCTTTCTATCTCTCTCTCTCTTTCCATCTCTGACTCTCCCCCTCTCCTTCTTTGACTATCCCTTCTCTCTGTATCTCACACTGCAATGTGATATGTAATATGCTTGTAATTTCTTTTTCCAGAAACACCTTCTTTCTTGCTGGACTGATTACTAGCACCACTGAGGAAGGGGATCTTGGAGACAAACACTGAAGTCGGATTATGAAGGCACCCATGGGGTGCAGACTCTGCCACATTGGCACATTGGTACCCTCCCCATGAAGGCAATATGTGTTGGTGCTGAAATTATAGATGTCACAAAGGCATCCTCTGAACCACCATGGCTCCACAGTGAAGACATAACACACTATGTGATCTATCCGAATGAATTACACTTGTCCACAACAGCAAGACATCAGGCTCGGAGTCTCGAGTTCACAACATATAATTTAATTACATGCATTATGTTTATAAAACTTGGGCACTGACTTACTTGCATACTGCTGCTATGTGTGCCCCAATGTAGAGACCTTGTAAGAACAAAGAAATATCGAGGCTGAGTACCACAAATGAAATACACCAATCACAGGCTGAAAAGATTCACAGATCTTTAATTCTGCACAGTTTACAAAGAAACACAGATAGCTATCTGGATCACAACACCCCGCAATGTATACCAGCCTGACAAAGAGAGATGACAGAGTGCTGGACTTCTAAACATTTGTGCTTTTATACAATTTCGAATAATATTGCCCAGCTCCTCTTCACGTTAATAATCTATGGTCTAGAGTTTGTGCCTAGTTCACACAACTTATACAATAATATGCAAAAGGATTACACAGGTTTGAGTTTCCATGAAGGCACAATGGTGATGTATGTTCTCGGATCCCGTGGTAAGCCTTGTTCTACATTTCTGCACAATGCAGTTCGGCCTGAGTATACACTCAAGGTTTGTTCTTCATTGTCCCAACGTTTATACAAGGATGACTCTTATGTGCACAGACAATACTTACATGGAGCGCAAGGTCTCTTTACCTAGTCTAAACAGTCGGCTCTCGGACAGCCTAAACATTAACAGGACTCAAAGATCGGGAGACTTGGTTGCAAGTTGAAAACACAGTCCACCATTTTAGAACAGAGAATCGTACGAACAGAAATCAAAATGGTGGATGAATCCTAAAATGGCGGCGAAGTCAATCCAAAATCGGAACTTTGCAATGCGGTTTTCCTAGTAGAGAGACTAGGCTTAGGCCCATATTAATCACAAAGGAGGCACTATACATTTACCATTTCACAAACCCTGCTTTTGGCCTAAGCCAAGAGCTTTACTACAAATAGTCGCTTTACTTATAACTACACGTTTCAATGTCCATGCATCCTGAATCATATTCATCAGATATATCAATCGCCATTAAGTCTTTCTCAGTATCTAAGTCGATATCTTTCATCACAAATCCATTAGTCATTTTCTCAGGCGTATGTACTTTTGGTCCTAGTGCTACAACTGTTTGCATGCAACATCCCCCTAGTATTGAACATATGGCAGGACGAATTGTATGCAACAACAACAAAACCGCAAAATGCCAAGGATTACCAGTAAGACTGAGAGAAGCTTCCATCCCCAAGACCGTAAAGAGTCCCATAACCAAGTACTAAGATCCCAGTTTCCCTCGGGAATGTGCACTTCTGAACTTAGGACATGCAGATTTTGTATTGCCTTAAATAGGAATCTGGAACGAAAACGCAACAAGCGGACCCCACTAGTTTGCATACTCCACCACGCTCAGCCAAGATGACGTCTAATACCAGGATCAAGGGTGGAGGAAAAGTAACCGCACAGCCTATTCTTCCCCCCATGTTCCTGCATTAACACAGCCAAAGCACACCCATCACGTTCATGCACATACAACTTGAAGGCCTTTTCATAATTAGGTGTGCCTAAAACTGGTGCTGAACACAGTGCGGTCTTGAGCAAATCAAAAGCTTTCTGGTGTTCCAAGTTCCACGGCAAAGGCAAAGAAATGCCCTTCTTTGTAAAAGACAACATTGGTTTGATCACTAGTGAAAAGTTTGCGATCCACTGTCTACAGTAAGAAGCCATTCCTATCAAGGATCTGACTTCCTTCTGTGTATTTGGGACAGACATGCTAGAAAGGATTTTAATCCGTTCAGGTGTCAATCTTCTTCCCTCCTTTGACAGGAGATAGCCTAAATAGGCGCCCTCCTGTCGACAATATTGAAACTGTTTTTAGTGAAGCTTTATGTCCATGTTTTGCTAAATGAATAAGCAATAACACAGTGCCTTCTTTACAAGCACGTTCTGAATCTGCAGCCAAAAGAAGATCGTTGACATACTGAAGCAATATACAAGTAGTAGGCAACTCAAGTGTGTCGAGCTGCTCTTTCAAAGCCCTACTGTAAATGCGCAGACTTTCCGTGTACCCTTGTGGCGCACGGGTGAATGTAAACGAGCATCCCGCTAGGGTGAACGCAAACAGGTATCTGCTATCCTCGTGCATAGGAATGCTAAAGAAGGCATTCTTAAGATCCACAACGTTAAAATGTGTAGCAGAAGCTGGAATCATCGTCAATGTCATAATTAAATCATGCACAATTGGAAATTGTGGAGCAACAATCTTATTGATAGCACGTAAATCGATAATAAAACGAAAATTAATTGCATTATCCCCTTTTTTATACACTGGTAAAATTGGACTATTGCACAAACTTCCTGCATTTTCTTCAATTACCCCACGGTGTACAAAATCAGAGACTATACTCTTCAAAGCTTGCTCACCATCAACCAAAATCTTATACTGTGGAATTCGTGGCAACTTAACTCCTGGTTTCAAAACAATTATAAAAGGCTCAATCTGCAAAACACCAAAATCATTGTCATCAATCGCCCATAAACACTCCAGAACGTCACTAAATTCCGGTGGTAAAGGTCTAGTCAGAAACTGTGAGGTAGAAAATTGCTGTGGTGTAATCGTCAAACGCACTTCATCCGAACAACAATGAATTACTGCATTTAATTCCTTCAACAGTTCAACCCCAACAAACTCTCACGACAGTTTGATGTCAAAAGAAATGGACAGTGATCCGTGAATGGACCCAGTGAAAACGGTACCAGCAAAGAAACTGGACTAACCACTGGTGTACCAAAAACCCTACAGAAACGTTAGTCTGCCCTGACAGTGGAATGTCTGGAACCCGTGAAAGATCAATGGAACACTTCTGTGCTCCTGTATCTATCAAAAATAGATGTTTCCTATTTCCCACCATCATTTCAATGTAGGGACCTTTCTGATTAACGAGAATAGGCATTGGGTCCAGACCCTGCTTCGGGCTGTCCTAACAGAACAATATATGGTCAAAGGGAAGATCCTCAGAAAGATAGGCAGTAGATAGGTTATCAAAAATATTTCTATTATCCATACTCGGTTCCTGACTATCTCGCGAAAAAGACTGGGAATTCTGAGCAAACTGGCTTCTACCAAGACACCCTACCCCAGGGTGGCCTCTGGGTCGTCTACTCATGACACCATATGTGTTATTCGACCTCTGCTGGAGGATCAGGCATTGTGCTCGCCAATGACCCTCTTGTCTGCAATAGGCACATTGGTTCATGTGTACAGGACCCAACTGCACATTACCCTGTGGAACATACTGACCCCGAAACTGTGTACTACCCCCTCTAAGTCCTCTAACTATCTGTTGTAACAATACCTCAGTTTTCAGATCTCCTTTTTTCTTTTCAATCATTTCTTTCTCATTATTGACTCTGTTCTCATAATACTGAGCCATATGCAATACTTCGGACTGTGATTTAGCTTGCCAAGCACTCTCGGAAGTCATAATTTGCAACTGGATGTCAGTTAACAATCCACGCACAAATGTATCCACAAATAACTTTTTCCGGACACGGTACTTAAATCCTGTCCGCTAAAATCTGAAAAAACTTGTTCGAACTGATTAAAGAATTCAGTAGCACCTTCAGTTTTTCCTTGAATACAAGCAGTACATTTGTCCCAAACTATCCTTCTCTCGGGAATTAAAGTCTTTAATTTTGCCACTATTCTATCAAGAAAAGTCAGTATCACCTGTGGTGGTCTTTCACTAGCTTTCCTTTCTCTATCTTGCCTGACCAGACTGTCCCATGTGTCACCCAACCCTGCTGCATCGTCTACAGTCCTAATCTGTTTCCACAAATCAGCAGGTAGAAGCACAGGAAATAACAAGTCTATATCACCCAGAGTGAACACTGATGACCGCAAGACAGATTCTATCTCTTTATAAAACCCTGTCGGATTCTTCCTAATATCTGGAATGGATTGTCTAATAGTATTCACTTCCTGTCTTGAGAACAGGACGTGAACAAACTGCGATACATAATGTGCGTCAATATCATAGGTGGCAACGCCTGTTGCAGCATTAGTTGGAACCTCGACTTTAGGGACAAATGTCGGAGGAACCTCTCTCATAGGTAAATGAGTAACAGGCAACTCCAAATGCTTACTGAGCAACAGAGCTAAATCGAGCGCTAAAGCAGCGGAAGTAGTGTCAGATGAAAAAGCTCTCTTGTAGATATTCAATAATTCTGCGGGACAACAAATCTTTCTCTTTATGCATTCATCCTGTAGGTATTCTACCATTACCTGTATCACTTTCCTCTGCATTTCTGGTGTTTACTGACTATACGTGTCATATACTTCTATGGGAGATATCGACATATCTGAAATCCATCTAAGTGCATCTCTAGTGCAAATTTGTGTTTATTCACTCATCGACTTACAAGGATAAAGGAACCGTTTCGGCACAAAAATAGCACTCAAACTATCACCATCTATTTCATCATTCCGTAACCTTTCTAACTCCCTTCTCAAATACCCTCTCGACGTGCTCATATACTTTCTCCGCAGTATCGCTTGAATATGACAAAACATTCAGATCCCTTAACCCTTGTGGGATATCTATATCATTCAGTCTGTTCCACATTACGGATAAATGGATTCCCATCCCTTCAATGAAGACATTTTTCTCAGGATAACTTTCTGGATTAGAGAGCGTAGTGAAAACATCAGATTGTTCTCCTTTCTCCATGCAATGTCTAGCCCATGCATTCAAGACTTGTTTTCTTTTCTTTCTTTGGGAACTGTATTACGAGTTACAATTTTTGATTCAGCACCCTTATCAACTACAAGCGGAACAGAACCACTTGGATGAGAAATGTAGGCAAATCTTGTACGGTAGGTAATGAAGGTGCCATTACTGGCGTCGAAGACAAATCTACCGGAATCACAACAATGGGAAAAGATGGAGGTATAGGTGGAGGAACAATAAGAGGAGCCGGAGCAATAGCTGGCGGCGGAGGAACAGTAGGAGGAAGAGGTAAGGCAACAGAAATAGGTACGTAAGATGGAGGTGCAGTAGTATCAGGCCTCCGTTCATTTAAAAGCTTATCAATCAATTCATCTGATGCATGAAAATCCTTAGACAGATTTATTTTCTGTATACCAAGTTGAAAAGCCCTATCCATGTTTCTAACTGACTCTGACTGTTTTTGCTGATCATACAATAACGCTTTCTCTGCATTTGACATATGTCGGCGTGCATGTTTCTCTCTACTTTTAAGCTGCTGCATAGCTTATTTTTTCCAATTTTGCAATATATCAAATGCTGCAGGTCTAGCTTTCTTTTTTAACTATATAGATTCTAAATATTCTGTATGAGAAATCTCAAAGCTACCATTGATTAGCCACTGAAGTTCGGAAGCATGTCTAGTTTGTCTGTGCCAAATATCGTTAAACACTATACTACCAATGCCGTACTTACAGTTCATAGTAGATGCCAGCGACCCTTCTTGTGGTGCCGGACAGCCAAATTCCAAAGATTGTCTGTCTCTGCAGAATAACGGCCTGAAACAGGCAGACAATTTCCCAGGCATGTCAGATAACTAGTGTTACCTGGTCAATAATTGTACTCGCGAGAACAATACTCCAAATCAAATATCACAATACTTAGGAATCGGGGCACGACTCACCTGATTCAAAGGACTAAGGGAGGTCTGAACAGTCGGCTCTTGGGCAGCCTAAACATTAACAAGACTCAAAGGTTGGGAGGCTTGGTTGCAAGTTGAAAACACAGTCCACCATTTTAGAATAGAGAATCGTACGAACAGAAATCAAAATGGCGGATGAATCCTAAAATGGTGGCGAAGTCGATCCAAAATCGGAACTTTGCAACGCGGTTTTCCTCATAGAGCGACTATGCTTACGCCAATATTAATCACAAAGGAGGCACTATACATTTACCGTTTCACAACCTAGGGCACATGTCCATTTTGCCCTCCCATATTGTCATCTCTGGTGCCAATGATTCATCAAGTTACTGCACTTGATGTACAATATGTCACACTGTATTTTATATTTTTCATAGAATACCTCATATTCCCCAAAACAGCATCACAAAATGGATCTGTGCTCATAGGCCAAATGGAGACAGTGGCATGCTCTGGAAAATGTTGTTCCAGGTGACCAGCTAAAGGACTCTGCTAAAGGGACAGTGCATTGGAAACCAGTTTATTTGAGGCCACAAAGAGTGGTGAAAGGGGGTAACGGATAGCACATGTGGGAGCTGATGGTGAAGTACATTGAGGGATGCTGAGAGGTAATGGCAGAAGAGGAACACACACTGTTTCCAGAGAGTTTAATGGCACTGAAATTGGTAATGGCAAAAAGGGTAGCAGTTTTGGGAATAGGTCATACATTTGTTACTTGAAGAATGTTAACACAATCAATGGCTGCAATATTTGCAGTATGGAGGCTCTTTGAGCTCTCTTTGGATACTGTGCAGTAGGCTTACATACTCCTTATACTTGGTTTCTTTTAGAACATGGGAATGGACAGAAGCCCAACTTCACTGCCATGGCCGACCAGTACCCACCACTACACATGTTGTGGCTGGCTTCAAAGTTGGAGGATGTTCAGAATTCTAAGACATCAAGTGCACACAATTAAAGGATGACCTGGCAATGATGGTGGAGAGCAATGGCAGGCATGTTACCAAGCTAAAACCTCATGTAGTCAAGGAGCATCATATGGATGTTGTTGACTGTCAGTCTGACACCACCTTAGAGATCCCCTCCTGACTTCCGCTACTCAGCAGACACAGCTTACTCTTGTGCACCATGATGTACCACCTGTTCCATTTTGATCCTTACATCCAGGTTGCCCACCACCATACCTTCTTTGGTACCCGTGTCTTCAAACCCATGGCTTGTCCATCCTTGAAAGCTTCATGCCCCCACAGGCCCAAATGAATTTTGGTCCCGTGTTCCAGGCTTCCTACTGAAAACCATTTCAGCCAAGGATGAGCGATAGTTACTGATAAGTGAAAACACTGCCCAGGCGACATTGCACAGATACTTTTTAAACATTAGTTGACCTTTAAGTAGCATCAGCGTTGGCAGAAGCAGTTCAGCTTAAATGGCACTTTTCATAGGTTTGAGCTATCTCTTCTTCTGATGATAAATATTCTTCCATTTATGAATGCAACATAATTTGTTGCTGTCTGAATATAGAATAATCTACCTTTTGCATAAAGGAATATGATATTCCTGAACTCCCCACACTCTGCCCAAAAGCCTGCCCCTAACCCAGCCCTCTCCCGTTGGAACTCCTGTGGGTCCCTCCACCACTGCACCCATAGCGTATCCCCTTCCTAGAACACCATTATTTAACAACACTCCAGTCCTCCCTCCCCTGTCACCTAGCCCCCTAACCCCACCTGTCCCTACTCCGGAAAAAATACGTTCGTGTAGATATAAATAATATTTGTTTGACTGGTACTTTTTCCATTATGTCTAAAATATATAGGGTATTTTTAAAAAGATTAGATCATGTAGGCTCCAATTGGTGTGTAAATCAAGGTAAAAGAGTGGGATTGATGCCAACAGAATTAAAACAATAGTGAAATATAGAATGTACAATAATTATAAACAAACAGTAAACAAGATGAATACCTTGCCAGGATATCTGAGAATGTTTCCTGATAATTACTTATCACAGATTCAGATTAAATACGGTTTGCAAAGTGGATATTATGGGGCCAAAAAAGAGAGAGTGTCATCTTTGAAACCATGCAAATTAACAAGGGGGGTCCTGGGAGTCTCTCTGCCAGGCATTAGTCCTGGTTATGAGAGCCTTACCCACATTCTTTAGCTCACTTTATTTCACAGAGGAGAACTATCCAACAGATATACGTCTTTGTCCTGTCCTGGAGCAGACCAGCACCGAAATGCTAGTCAATGCTCCTCTGAACAAGAGTACCAAGAGCATCCCCAGACACGTGTTTTGGTCTGGTTGAACCTCATCAGTAGGGTTGAGCTGTGCCTCTCTAGGAATAGTGAGCAAGGGGTCCATGCCTGATTCCCCTATTAACTTAGGGTGAGACCCAAAGTTACTTACATTATGCAAATTAGCAAGGGGGGTCCTGGGTGTCCCTCTGCCAGACATTTGTCCTGGTTACGAGAGCCATACCCAGATTCTTTATCTTACTATCTTTCACAGAGGAGAAATATCCAAAACATATCAGTCTTTGTCCTGATGTGGGGCATTCCAGCACTAAAATGCTAGGTAATTCTCCTCTGAACAAGAGTACCAACAGCAACTCCAGACACCTGTTTCAGTCTGGTTGAACCTCATCAATAGAGTGGAGCTGTGCCTCTCTAAGAATATACATTCACAAGGGTGCTTGCCTGCTTGAGTGCACCGAAACAATGCACTGTAGCTGTGCCTGCGTGCTCGCCGTTAAGGCCCCTCAACAAAATGAGAAAGAAAAAGAGAAACTTTAGATCCAACGAGCCAGATTCCTCTCAAGATGTGTGCTCAATACACGTTGATTCTCAACCCCAACACGAGCCGACAGCGGCTGTGTTACCAGGGACATCTCATTATGAAATTTTCTCAAAGGTGAATAAAACCGCTCCCATACATCATTCAGTTAAAAAGCTAACATGTCAAACAATCAGCAGTCATAAAGGGATCCATTCCTCACCACTTTATTTGCATGCTTTCACTCCCAAAGAATAGCTCTCAGCCAGCTAGTTCTCTGGTAGCAAAGAAATATGCAAAAATTAATCGCAAACAAAGAACAACTTGTGGGAAAAACAAAACCAGCAGGAACAATAATTAGTGTATTAACCTCTGGACACTCTGATTAAAATTGCTCAGCAAGGTAAATAATGTGAGCGAACTCTGCTTGCAATTAAACCTATTCCCATATAATAATAGATTGTGAAAAAATGGAGGATGAGAGCAGTATGATTAATTAGAAATGTCAGACTCTGGAACAAAAGCAAGAAGAAATAGCCAAATCCATCCAGCTTTTCTTGGCTCGACCTGTATCCAAGTAATCTATGGAAGATACCCAAAGTGGATCGTATCAGGCTAAATAGCAACCAGATTATATCGGCATCCTGAGTTCGAACTTCAGTGTACACCCTCAGAACATTCCGCAGCCACAGGACAAGGGATTGATTAATATAAAAAATAGCAAGATATCCTAATCAACTCTCTCATTTTTTAACACTGCAATGCAGAAGCAATCCATTCCCACCGTATGATCGAAATAGGATGAGAGTCTGACATATATTGGGGGATGTACCTCTGTTAGAAGATTCATGCTTGGGGGATATCGAACAGTTTGAGTTCCTTGATGATTGTGACTCATCCATAGTTAAGCAATGGATGCAGTCAGGTATCGTCAGGTATCGTCATGAACATGATATGGCAGGCCAGGGAGGATCTTTACAATTTAGGATTCCATATCAGCAACCAGCCTGCGCCGGATTATCCAACTTCCAGAGTATATCATAATGGAAGCTTATCCAATGTAAATACTCACTCAGCTGATGCCACCTTCAAAGTCACATGCTCTCAAGACTTGTCCGAATTGCTGTGTCAGTTCCTACCAGTGGCATCAAGTAAGTCCCATTCTTATTCTAATTAACAATCCGCTCAATCCAAGACTAAATATTGTTCTTTAGCCTCGTGGAACACTAGAGGTCATAATCATTTGACCATGATGAATCTGAACCTCATGAAATGATTTTGACATAATAGTGCTCCAGGAGGTATGGTTAATCTCAACACCAGTGTGGGAGAAAAACACGCTATCCTTAATCCCAGCCAAACTACCAATTAGGGGTAGACCCATGGCGGGCTAAATGGTGGCAGTAAGCACTATTTCAAATCTGTGCCCATATCAGTGGGCATCCCAAACATGTTTCAACAACTGCCCTGGTGAATATATACTGGAATCAAGTAGGTATTCGAGATGATGATTTTTTTTGATGATCTGGAATCCTTGCTTGATCGTATCTCTGTCGACACAAACATTGATCATACTATATTAGCGGGAGATTTGAACATTAAGTGCATCAAAACTCCCAATACCTGATTAAAATGTCTGTGGCAACCCGGTGGTTGGCCTTCATGAAAGAAAGACATCTTCTTATGATCAACCATAGTATACTGGCTGATATTCCACCATGCCACACATGGCACAGAGGCAAACAGGTAGCCTTGATTGATTACATCTATACTGATAGGAGATCTCTTTGCCATTGCTGAAACATTTTAAATTTAATCACAGTCTAATAGTGACCTTGATCTCTTATCTCTAACCTGGTTGTGGAACGACACTAAGACCGACCCCAAGGTATCTAGCACTCAAAATATTACTGTCTCGAATGGAAGAAACCGATTTAGATGGCCCACAAACCTACTATGTGACCTTAATAGTCACCTGACATATCCTTCCAATATTCTATGCCCAGAATTGGTAGTGTTGAATGGCCTTTAGGTAGCTGCACGACAGATATTCAAAATAAACACATCTGAATAGTAATCGTACCATGAGCCACATGCATGTATATGACCACAAACTTGCTGCCAGAAGATCAAGTTATCGAGCCTCTAGACGAGCCCTAGGAAAGCTGCCACTATTGATTAAGGAGAGAAAACTAAAGACCTTCAAATGTAGATACAAGAATTGGATGAGAGCTAGGAAAGCTCATATGTATCAACGCGATGCGGAACATATGCTGCGAGTGCTTGCATCTAAGAATTTTGCTCTTATATGAGGGTTTCTAAATAAAGCCAATGGCGAATCACAGTTGGAAAACAAATAAATGTTGTATCAGAGGAAGCTTGGGAAACTTATTATAAAACCTTATATGCGGCCACCCACTTTTTGCCATGCCCCGATGCCATCCTTCAAACGGGTCACAAGACATTACATTTGAAATAGAGGATATACTCTTCTATATAATGAAACTGAGCTCTTCCGGTGGTCCTGGTCCTGATGGCCTTTCCAATAGAATTATTAAATCACATCCTGAAGCTTAGCCCAAAATATGAATGGTGATTTACAATCAAACTATACAAAGTCTTCAAATTCCACCATTGTGGTCCCCCTTTATGAAAAAGGAGTCTACCAAGCTCCTGAAAATTATAGGCCAGTTACCCTGCTAGATGTTCTGGATAAATTTTTCGCCAGACTCATACTTAGAGATTTCAATTCTTGGATAACCACAACTAACCTACAATATCCTTGTCAAACTGGTTTTGTGGTGGGCCTAGGGACAACGGTAAACTTGCAAACTTTACATGCCGTGAAACTTCAAGAACATCAGAGAAAACAGCCAGTATACATGGCCTTTATAGACTTCCAGGCCAGATTGGACTCAGTATCCAGTGAGCTATTAATAGATAAACTAACCAAAGCGGCTTGGCTACATTTTCTTATTTACTGGATTGATCAGTTACACTCTAAAACAACCATACAGAAACGGCTATCTATGAACGGGAACTTATCAGCCCCCATTGTCACACACAGGTGGCTCAAACAAGGATACTGACTGGCATCTTCTCTCTTTAACTCCTTTATTTCTTTTTGATTTTAAAAAATATATTTATTTGTGTGAATCAAATAATTGCTTTTTACCTTTTCAATCTCAGACGATTGGAAGTACCATTTAGTCTTATCTGGTTTCTTTGTTGATCTTTTTAAGATGACTAGTTTTGTTTTTTCCTTGTTTACGTCCAGGTTGTTGGTGGTTGCATATGACAAAAGGTTGTCTAGTTGGCGCTGTAATCCTATGGGCGTCTGATCGATTAGGATTAGATCATTGGCGTAGAATAGCTTGCTGATTTTGTATTGGCCCAGTTTCGGTGGAAATGATCTGACAGAGGTTTCTGCTGTCTGGTAGCCTCCAAGATACTCCTTTATTGTAGACATGCGACATCGTCTCACTAAAGTAGTTTCCGACTAGCTGAAGCTGGACAACTACCCCATCCCCTGGTTGTCTTATGCAGACGACTTAGTGTTGTTCCAGGGGATTGCAAGCCTTACTGAATCAGCTATGCGAGTATGTGCGATCGAAAAGTAGGGTGTCATACAAATGAGTTCTTCAAGGGAAGCAGATCCAGGTTTGTTAATGAATATAAGTACTTACGACTTAATACCGACAACCATCCTTTGGATCTGCCTTACCTTCAGGAAATACAAAGGAACATTAAGACAGATATAGCTCAAGCTTGGGTTCTTCAGGCCAAATAGGGCAACTTCTCTGTAATGCCAACAGTGATCTTTGATAAACAAAAAGTCCTCTCCAACCTCATATATGCCGTCGAAGCTAGAACATGGCACCCTGAAATCTTTTGGCTATGAATGGAGGGACTCTTTTGGATATCAGTTCTTAATTTGCTCCAGAGTCAATCCATGTGTGCCGTTAGACACAAACTAGGATTAGCATACCTACATTCCCTGTATATGTGGAAATTATACTCTTCCTATAGAAAGTTTCTATTGCCTGTCAAAGAAGACTCGGTAATGAGTTTCATAACTTCTTATATGACTACAACAAATCATTGCTAAAGGCAAACTCGACCAGAGCCAAGACCAACTCTGGCCACATGATTGGATCTTAATAAGAGAACATTGCACGAAAATGCATTTATTTAAAGAACATTTTTTTTGGCAATGAAATTGAATAATGTAGAACCCTATTTAGTCAAATATCCAGCGCAAGGCACGAGAAACCAATTTGTGAGGTTCAGGCTTAATCCCTGACACACCAAAGATTTACTGGCTAGGAGCAACATGATTGATAAAGAGGAAACTGTCTGCAGATTTTGCCTAAAAGCAGAACAACCAGACACCATCAAGCATTTAATGACTGCATGTCCTCATTTGCTTGATGCAAGGAAAACATATTTTTACCACTTGTTCTCTGAATATCGCATGTCAACCCCCGAGGCTCTATGGGATGCTCTCTTTAACTGTCAACAAGTATCGACAAATGCATCATGAAGTAATTGACACTCTAGTTGCATAAAAATTGTGCTCTATATGTCATCATGAGAAATACAGCACCCAATCTGTCCTAAAAATGATGCTTCATCTAAATTGGTATACCCGATTTCTTCCCCCTATCTCTTTTGAGGTGGGGTGGCGGGATCGATCATGACCCATGTATGATCATATAATGTGCTCACTTTTTATATATTCTTCTACTATTCACTCATGATAAATATCTACTAATCCTGGTTGTGATTCATGAGGGACAATAGGCCTCATTCCTAGTAGGGCGGTAAGGGATACCGGGCACCGGTAAGGAGCCGCTGCTGGTAATCCCTTACCGCCCTACTACGAGGTCCCTTAGTGGGTCCCTTCCTTAACGCCTGGTCTGACCAGGTGTTAAGGACGGGACCCGTTAAGGGACTTCAGAGCTAATAACGGTTCCGCAAATTGCGGTACCGTTATTAGCTACTTCCCCATTCCCATTGAGCCCTATCGCGGCTCAAATGGGAATGGGGAATGGTTTTTTCAATGGGGACTTACCGGTGGCGCAAAGTTCGGACTACACAGGTAAGTCCCCATTGAAGGAGACCGCTGCTGGTACCGTTATTGGAGGCAGTCATGGCGCAAATAGCGCCATGACTACCTCCAATCTTGGTATGAGGTCCAATGTCCGCAACAGTGAACTTTCACAAAGAGTATATAAAAGTATACTTTCCCTACTTCCTTTATATTTTATATACCCATGTTACATAATTCCCAAAACTGTTAAAGGTTTATGTGGTGATTTTTTAAATGTTTAATCTGTACCTTAATCTCCCTTTTAATTCTTCTTCTTTTGCTCTCCTCAAATGTTACTTTTTTCCGTGAGCTAGGTTGTGTCAGAACTATTTTAAATTGTCATGCAAATTTTGTTTTATTTGTTTTTTGATTTGCTTGTAAAGTATAGATTGAATGGTTAATTTTAATTTACTAAATTATTATTATTTTTTAAACATACTGGCCATTCATTGGACTCAAACTCCCTTTCGAAGACACACCTTTGTTTTCATTAAGAAGATCAAAAAACAGTAGGGAGCAATTGGTCATGTCCAGATAATTTCCAGCTAAAAAGGATCAAACACTCTGGAGTTTGGACCCATTGTTGGGACATTTCCCATGTGGAACCTGCTTGGTCTGTAGGTACACAGGACCATGTACACCATTTAAAGTACACAAGAAAGAAGGACATTAAGAACGGTGACAAATTGCAAAATTGCTCATTTGATTTTCTGCAGCAGATGCCCTTGTGGACTTCTGTATGTTGGTCAAACCATGAGAGCAGTACGTAAAAGCAAAGCAGAGATTCCGAATTCAATGTCATAATACACTGGCACTAGTTAATATAGAGCCGTATACGTATTTCTCGTGCTGGGGACTTAGTTGTTAGCTAATCTAATTCAATCAACTTTTGTGTCAATCAGATCTAATTGCATAATAGTACAATTTCTATTGTGAGCTGAATGACTGATGGTGGGGTATCTCAGTGCAACTATCCATTACCAGTTTACTTGTCCATAACTATTTGCACTATGCGTACATAGTTGTTTACATTGCATAATGATCTATTGTGCTGCAAACCTTTATGAACATCTCATCTTTAAAAGAGATACTTCTCTAAAAACATTGACACTCTTTATATGATTTAGACATATTCTTATAAAGCATTATAAAATACTACATGGATAAACAATCTAGAAGTCAGAATATTATGGGAGATACCGATACAAAATATATTCTAGAAACTACAAAAATAGCTCTGCATACATCATGCATTGCGCAATGACATCAGAGCGTCACTCTCTACACATAAATTGCTAGCATTCCAAGATGGTGGTGTGCCTACGCTATATACTGTGGGGTACATGCTGGGATACTACTCAACACAAGAAATATGTTGTTATATCAACATGCAGTTACTGAAACTTCCAACTCAGCTGTTCTGACCATGAGCATGGACACATGTTCTAAACCTGTGTCCAGTTCTTACTATTTTAGAGAATCAACACACTAATTGTGCCCGTGATTCAAACCACAAAAACAGTGAGCATGTGTTCTTCATGGGATACATAGCTAAGACATTTTTGGGAGAAAATGTTAATACAAAAGTGAGGTTTTTGAATCTATACCCATTTAAGAAACCGCTCATGGTGCTATATATCTATAATTACATGGAGAGTCATATGCATTTTCTGTGGACAAAGAGACTGGGACACTGCTACCTTTAAGTTATTAATATCGTAAACATGCAATTAGCCTCTATGCCTATAAAACATGTTTTTGTATAGGGTTGAAGCCACCCCTGACATTTTACGTAATCTTGTAAGGATGTGGTTCTGTTCCAAAATGCACACTTCAAAATAAGCAAATATGGCCAATGATGCCATTATCACACATAGGACCATATCAAGAATGCACCATGTGTAGACTGCGTTGTTAAAACATGTCATAATTAATCAGTGAAAAGGTGTAATTAAAAAATCTTTTTTCTTCATCTTTTTTCCTCCCCCTCTTCTAATTAAATAGGGTATTTTTAAACGAATCTGTGAGGTCCTGACAAAGGCGACCTAATAAGGTACAGCTGAAACGTCTTTGAAGGTCAACTCGTCCTTGTCTTACTCTCTGCCCCCTTTGCGGAATCCTCTGAATGACCATGGGTGGTGTGCGCAATACAAATACAAAAATAAATAAATGAATACATCTTCAGAAGAAGGTTTCACTTGGAAATGTACAGTGCGCCCAACGTCCTCTGCCATAGCTTTTAAGAAATAGAGATCCAAGGAGGGAGCAAATACCTTCCCTCCCTCCTCCACCCTCCCCCCTCCCAGATGACCATTTGGCGTGAACTGTTTGGACATGGCCTTCCTGCTGCATAAACACGGACAACCAGGTACTCTCTGGTAACCTACCTGCCTGGTAAACAAAGAAGGCCGTGGATAGAGGCCAACTCAACTGCTTTCGAGTCATTACCAAGCTGAAATATTACTCTGGTGCATGTGCTGCAGTTTTTCGTGATGTTAGCTCCTTGGCAAATATTGCCATAGTGAAAAAATATATTCTTTCAATGCATTTTGCACAAGTGCAGAGTTTGAGAGAATGCTACTATCATTCTGTATTAGCACTAGAACAAACTTTGCCCTGGTGCAAACATGCATTGAAAAAGATATTTTTTTAAATGGGGCCATTTTTCCCTGGTGCTTTAGCAGTGCAAATTTGTACTTACACCAATGCACATTTTCTGTACTACTGCCTCTGAACTTCTACACAGCATTGCTAATATCAAGTGTTTTAATTGATTATCGATGCATCCATTAAGCTTAGAACTTGACATTGGGCCTCATTACGAGGTTGGAGGTAGCCTTGCCGGTAAAACCCGGTTATTGCCCTTTCGTGGGTGACGGGACCAGTACATCCCCATTCCCATTCGAGCCCAATAACTAACAACGGTGCCGGTGCATCCGACATACTGTGCTCGCGGGTGCCGCCCTGCTCGCCAGGTCAGTCCTGGTGGGCTGACAGGCACCCACGATCACAGCTCGGAGTATGGCGGTACGGTAGCAACGGTGCCGGTAGTGCTACCGGCACCGTTGTTGCCTTACCACCGTACTCATAATGAGGCCCATTGTCTCCTACGTCACTTGTTTAGATCATCTTGTACTTTCTAAGTTTATTCTAGGTGAGATGCCATTTTATGAGTCTTGCATACGTCCCACTTTCTCAGCTCTGAGGCATGGTACGATTAAATAATAATTAAACAGCTGAAGAAATGTCATAAAAAATCCGCACAAATAAAACACGGTGCGGAAGCCTTTATTTTTCTGTGCCACTTGTATGCTGCATTATTAAGACAGCTTCATTAGCCATTGGGAAAAGGCAAGCCTAATGTCAAAAGAAATTAGCATGAAGTGCTTTGTGTTATCTGTAATTACTTTTACTGTCATTGGCTGCTCAATACATTTCCTAGGAATTAATTACTAAAGTGAAAGAAAATAAGGCTGGCTGCTGCTAATTAAAAAAGGGAATTAAACTTGAACTAGGTGATGATGAATGTAGAGTGTTTAAATCATCAATGTGCATCAATGGAAGGCTTCCAGTATTTCAAAGGTGAACATGTTTGCGTTCCTGAAACTACCATAATATGAAGTTCAAATATGGTGTGTGACTTATTGTACATTGAAAAAAGAGAACCTTTAGCGCAGTGCAGAGAGTACTTTTGCAGTGGAAAGTGACTTTGCTCCTCAAAAATAGAAGAAAAGGACCCTGCACCGCCTGTTCCCGGTCATGGAAGTGAAAGGGAACTGGCGCTGCAAGAACCCAGCGTGAAGACAAGGTAAGTGTGGTTTGTTTATGTTGGGGGTGTGGGTGTGCTGAGGGTGTGGGGGGAGTGTTATGGGTGTGTTGTGTGTGTGGATGTGAGTTTGTATGTGTGTTCGCATGAGAAAGGTGCAAACTTTTGGTAGTTCGCACCTTTCTCGTGCAAACGATTTGCCCGCGGTAATTTCAGCCGTGGGCAAATCACTCGGATTCATTATAAAGTTATGTGTCTGCTGTATGATCATTTTTGTATCATGATAGAAGCAATTCCATCCCAAGCTGTAGGCACCAACATCAGGCAAAGTAAAACCTTCAAACATTCCCAATCTGTATTTTATCCCGGGAGGTCTTTCCATAAAGACAGAAAATACTTTAAGTGCACTTTTTCATAATTGTTATATTTTGATGATTTATTACTGCTTATACTCATTTATGAGATCAACAATGCACATTACTGCACCTAACTGATGATGATCAACAAATGGGTCATGACAATGTTGCCTGTGTGGAATTAATGTGCTGCTAGTACCGTATACTGGCACGTTTCTGCACTGGCAAAGTACAAGGTTGCTGGTGGGGTGGAGGAATTACCTCCAGGTAAGACATGGAGGTAATTCAGACACCATACCAGGAAAGGATTGCTGGTATTACCGACACCAGTATTAACGGTGCCAGTAATACCGGCAAACCCCACATGGAGTCCTATATGACTCCATGGAATGGGGATTTACCAGCCTTACCAGCACTCATAATCCAGCAGTAATTCCACTGGACTGAGTGTGAAATCAAAAGAAGATATCGAGGCTGAGTACCCCAAAAGGAAATACACCAAACGTGGGTTCAAAAGATATACAGATCGTTATTCTATGACTTAACAGTTTCAAAGGACAAAGCAACAGATAGCTATCAGGTCCTCAGTACAACACAGCGAATACAAGCCCTGTTCGGTGTGTTCAGTGAGTGAGACTGTACATCAAAATAGTTGCACCTCTTATACAATCCAAAACATGATCTCCAACCCACTTGTAGGTTAACCATTTCTTTGGGCTAGGGGTTCATGCCGAGTTCGTTCCTAATTTATGCATCCATACATTTAGGGGTTATCCTTAATACATTCTCCAACAAGTTACAATAGCAACAGTCTGTCTTTGGATTTCTCATTGAGCCTTCGCACATATATTGGACAATATAGTAAAACAAGTGTTCACATAAGATACTCGAACAGTATTGTGCACAAAGTATGTTCATGGATTAGCTTTGTTGGCACAGGTAATCCTCTATAAACAGGTCAACAAAGGACAAGGTCTCAGTACATGACCCTAACATTTGGCCTGCGTGCAGTTTACACATTAACTTGTACACAGAGGTCAAGACGGCCATGTTACATTCAAAACGACACTGTCCACCATCTTAGAACACAGGGTGACTTTAGAGTGAGAATCTAAAATGGTGGATGAACCTAAAATGGCAGCTAACACAGATCTAAGGTCTGGACCTTGCAACACGGATTTCTTCGCAGACCGACTGGGCTTAGGCCAATGTATACAATAAAGGAGGCATGATATGATTTCCCGTTCGACAACCCTCCTTTCGGCCTAATCCAATCGCTAAACTACTTCTAGTCACTTTACGAATAACTCCACGTCCCAATGTCCATACACCCTGAATCACCATCGAAGATATCAATTGCCATTAGATCGGTTACCAGAATTTCTTTTAACACATATTCATTGGAGTTCTTGTCTGGGGCATGTACCTTGCATCCTAATGTACCCATCGCCTGTGCGCAACATACTCCTAACATCGAACATATACCAGGAAGGCATTGTATACAGCAACAAAGGAACAACAGAATTCCCAAAATGATCAGCAAGACCGAAAGTACCTTCCAACCTCAAGATTGCAAGAAGTCCCAGAACCAAGCGCTAAGATCCCAGTTTCCCTCGGGAACATGCACTTCTGAACTTAGGACATGCAGATTCTGTATTGCCTTGAAGATAGTTGGGGAGGAATCTGGCACGAAAACACAGCAAGCGGACCCCCCTAATTTACATACCCCTCCACGTTCAGCCAGGATGACATCTAATGCCATCCGGTTCTGAAGTGCTACTAACCTTATTGCTTTCTGTTCTAGAGTCATATTATAGAGTATGTCAGTGGTCCGGTTGATGGTTCTCTCCAGCTCTCTCGCTAGTCTCCTGATATCTTCAGAGTTCATTATTTGTCCCCAAAATGGCACAAAGGACTTAGCTACATCAGCCAGAATTTGCGCTTAAGTGTCACCATCCTCGTCCCGCCGTGGATGAGCCTTTGAAACCTCTACAGTACTGTCTATGAATACCCCGGGTAACAGGATCCCTAAATAACAAGTTCCCTGCCAATCCCTGGGTAACCATGGAAATGCTACATTACCGCATACAAAGTAGACAGGTTTGCCTACATACAAAGGACTGTCCTCCCCAGTGAAATTCGCAACGTTGGCGCAACCTTTAAAATCAGCCATTGACTGAGTACCATTCCTCTGTATGCAGAAAGAAACTGAATCTGGGCTATGATTGACAGTGTAGGAAGGAGGCATGGCATTGTCTATAGGAGCCATTTTAAAAGAAATCACAGATTGAAATGGACGTGACAGTCTATCGGAAGGCCTAATAGAAGCAACATTGGGCTTACTCCTATTTGCAAAGAGCTAACACCCCAAGGGAGTCAGAACACGTTTTTCAAACTGATTCAAATTAGTCCCATCAAAGTTCCCCAAAGTTCCCTGAGATGCTATCATTCCAGCGAGAAAAAGAATAGTGCTCTAAGGCAAGCATAGCATGCAGTTGTCAAAGGTAGAGGATGAATATACCAACGTAGCCCCTTATCCCTGTGTTGCGGTAAATGTGAACAGACCCAACAGTTGGACTTATTAAAGATGGCATATGAAGCATTCATACTGAGTAATAGCGTATTGTTATGATATCTCTGTCTATGCTGAGAGACTCTAGGAGATAGAGTGTGCAGATGCACGAAAGGAGTAGAAACAGTAGGTACATTTTCAGTCGGCAACAAATTCTCAAGCGGATGTACTTCTTCTAGGTACCAGAAGCCTAAAACAATGACTATTATAAAATCAATTAACATTATCACAAAGCAGCAGTACGTTTTCGGGGGCCACATAGTTAAATGTTTGTTCCCGTAGCTGGTCACACAGTCTTTTCCCATTTCCATATGAGCGGATGCGGTTTAGACATTGTAGTCTTCAAACGAAAAACACCAATGTTTTTAGCTGGCGACCCCCAGGCCGAGCGTCTTCTTAGTCCTTCCACACACCCTAGCCAACAGAATCCCCTTTTCAAACAATTAACCGGGCCAGAAAGCAAGCCCTTGATGACGTTCTTCTTCTCCGAGCGCACAGCCGAACCGTCCGTAAGTCTATTTCCTTGGACGCAGATCGTACCTTACGATCCCTGGTACTGATTGATCCGTGAACAACGTGTCGTCACTTCCCACTGGAAGTGGCGAATGAACGGAAGTAAGGTTAGAGGCACAATTGGGGGTTCCCTCTGGAAACAAAATGGCTGGAGAGTATGGGGGTGGAATGGCTGCTTCCCCAGACCTCACAGGATCAGGGAGAATCCCCGACACACTTTCGATGTCAGTTACTGCTTCGGGATTGTTGGTTGCAGTACTGATGATGAGGGGTTCTGCTTTGTCTGTATCGTATGGCACTAGGTGTGGAATTTTCTTGGTGTGTGTCGCATGGATCCAATTTTTCCGGCCTGACACTCGCACTGCCGTCTGTGTGACCAGTAGTACCTGGAAGGGGCCCCGCCAACGAGGTGCAAGGCAAGACGATCGCTCGAAGGACTTTACGAGGACCCACTCCCCAGGTCGTATGTGTGATCGGGCCCTTGTATCGTACAGGTAAAGCCTCTCGCACCTGATGATAAATCAAATACAAGTTTTTAGTCAACTGGCTACAGTAATCTGAAAGAAGTACATTTGCAACATTTCTCAAGGAACGACATTTTGGAATGTTACAGATATTAGCAGGCCTCCCCATTACCACCTCAAAGGGAGAGAGCCCAGTCTTAGATTGAGGGGTTGTACGCATCGATAACAACACGATCGGTAAGGCATCTGGCCATTTTAGTTTGGTGCCGGCACATGTCTTAGCAAGCTTGTTTTTGATGATGCTGTTGTGCCTTTCCACCAGTCCGGCATCTAAGCGTGTCTGGCCGAATGGATCCGTTTATCGATCTGTAATCCCGTGCATATCTGCAGAATTACAGGAGCGATAAAATGTGGACCATTGTCCGACCAGATGACTCTTGGTAGCCCGAACCTTGGGAAGTACTCTTTTAACATAGTCTTTGCAGTAGTCATGGCTGTAGCGTCTTTAACAGAAAAGCCTCAACCCATTTGCTGAAATTATGTGAGATGACAACTAATACATACTTAAAATTATTACACCGTTCCATCTCAATAAAATCAAAGTGTATAAACTCGAAGGGGACATAAGGTGAACCAAAACTTCCCCTAGGAGTTGACGTGCCCTTTCCCACATTATGCTGTAGACAGATCATACATTCTTGAACAAAGCGTTCAGCTACCTTAGAGATTTTGTCATTTACACATAATTTTTCCAACATTTTTGTGATTTTACGGGCACATATATGTGTGGGACCATGGGCCATAACAACCATCATCATAATGTACGCTGGGAAGTAGCCATTTCCCCTTCAACTCTGTCCACCCAACACCCATCGTCATCGAGTTTCCCCAAGCCCTTAGCCCATTTCTTAGACTCTTCTAATGTGGCATCGTCTTGGATATCCCTTACGGAATCAATACCCTCATCCATTGTACAGGCATTTGTGGCTTCCCTCGAACTATACATGTCTGAAGATAGATCATCGGCAGTCTGTTTAGTTATATGATCAACAAAAGCGTTCCCTTTGCTTACATCATCTGCAATCTTTTGATGTGCTGCACATTTTACGATAGCCAGCAGAGTAGGGAGTGCAAGCGCTGGAAGTAGCCATACTATCAGGGAGCCATGCTGGATCTTTGTATCATGTGAAGTTAAGAACCCTCTTTCTGACCACAGTCTCCCAAAGTTGTGAACCACCCCAAAGGCATACTGACTGTCAGTGTATATATTCACGGTAAGCCCTTCGGAAAGTTTGCAAGCTCAGGTCAATGCTATAATCTCTTCGGCCTGAGCGGAGTTATGCGTGATTCTCTTGGTTTCCACGACCGTGCTCAATGTAGTGATTGCATAAGCAGCTGTGGATGTACCATCCGGAAGTTTGAAGCAGGAGCCATCGCAAAACAGCTCCCCTTGTAGACTGTTCAAAGGAGTATCTTTTAGATCAATTCTACCCTTGTCTCTTGTTCGGTAGTGTAAAGGCAGACATGTGACTCTTCGTCACTGCAAGCAGAACCTTGCGGGAAAGGTAAGAGTTCAGCCGGATTAAGAACACAACACCTCTTAATTTGAATGTGTGGTGCAAACAAGATCAATTCATATCTCATCAACCGTGCGGAAGTGAGGTGTTGTGTTTGAGTTCTGTTCAGTAGAACATCTACAGTGTGAGGTACCATCAGGGTAAAGCATGGCCTAGGACCATTCCCTCACTCTGTTTTACAGATGCAGCAGCAGCAGCGACAGCTCGCAAACATCTTGGCAAAGCGCATGCTACAGGATCAAGGGCGGAAGAAAAGTAACAGCATGGCCTATTCTTCTCTCCATGTTCCTGCGTTAATACAGCCAAAGCACATCCATCACGTTCATGCACAAACAACACAAACGCCTTTTCATAAATTGGCGTGCCCAAAACCGGTGCCGAGCACAATGCAGTCTTGAGCAAATCAAAGGCACGCTTGTGCTCCATGTTCCACGGCAATGGCGAAGAAATGCCCTTCTTTGTCAGAGCCAACAACGGCTTAATCGTTAACGAAAAGTTGGGGATCCACTGCCTACATTAAGAAGCCATTCCTACCAATGCTCTAACTTCTTTCTGTGTATTTGGAAAAGACATGCCAGAAATCAGTTTTATCCGTTCAGGCGTCAATCTTCTTCCCTCCTTTGACAGGAGATAGCCTAAATAGGCGACCTCCTGACAACAATATTGACATTTTTTAAGCGAAGCTTTATGTCCATGTTTAGCCAGGTGAATAAGTAACAACACAGTGCCCTCGTTACAAGCGCTTTCTGAATCAGCAGCTAAAAGCAAGTCATCAACATATTGAAGCAGTGTTCAAGTAGAGGGAAACTCAAGGGTATCAAGCTGCTCTTTCAAAGCTCTACTATAAATGCTCAGACTTTCTGTGTACCCTTGCGGTGCACAGGGAAATGTGAAGGAGCGTCCCCCTAAGTTGAACGCGAACAAGTATCTACTGTCCTTGTGCATAGGAATACTAAAGAAAACATTCTTTAGATACACAACACTAAAGTGAGTAGCTGAAGCCGGAATCATAGTCAATATCGTCATCACATCAGGCACAATTGGAAATTGTGGAGCGACGATCTTATTGATGGCACGCAAATCAATTATAAAACGAAAAGGAATTGCATTATCGCCCTTTTGTACACGGGCAAAATCGGACTATTGCACAAGCTACCTGCAATTTCCTCAATCACCCCTCGATGCACAAAATCGGAGACGATGCATTTCAAAGCTTGCTCGCCATCGATCGAGATCTTATACTGTGGAGTACGTGGCAGCTTTACTCCATGTTTCAAGACGTTTTTAACAGGCTCAATTTGCAAAACACTGACATCATTGTCGTCAATTGCCCACAAACACTCTGGAACATCACTAAACTCTGGCGGCAAAGGTCTAGTGAAGAATTGAGAGACAGAAAGTTGCTGTGGTGAAATCGTCAAACGCACTCCATCAGAGGAACAATGAATTACTGCATTTAATTCCTTCAACAGATTCAACCCCAGCAAATTCTCTCCACAATTCGAAGTCAAAAGGAATGGACAATGGTCCATAAAGGGACCCAAAGAAATAGGTTCCGGCGGAGAAACCGGACAGGCAACTGGTGTGCCAGAAAACCCTACAGAAACGTTAGTTTGCCCTGACAGTGGAATGTTTGGAACCTGAGAATGATCAATGAAACACTTCTGTGCCCCTCTATCTATCAAGAATAGATGTTTCCTATTTCCCACTATCATTTCAACATAGGGACCTTTCTGATTAACGGGAATAGGCATTGGTTCCAAACCCTGCTTTGGGCAATCCTAACAAACAGAATGTCGTCAAAAGGAAGTACTTCAGAGAGGTAAGCGGCAGAAGGATGGTCAAAAATGTTTCTAGTATCCACACTTGGTGCCTGATTATCCGGTGAAAAAGGTTGCTGTGAATCTTGTGCAAACTGACCTCTACCAGGGCCCCCTACACCCAGGCGACCTCTGGGTCATCTACCCATATTCCCAAAAGTGTTATTTGACCTCTGTCGGAGGATCAGGTATTGTGCACGCCAATGACCCTCTTGCCTGCAATAGGCACCCTGGATAATGTTTACAGGACCCAAGGGCACATTTCCTTGTGGAACATACTGACCTCTAATTTGTGAATTACCCCCTCTAGGGCTTCTAACAATTTGCTGTAACAATACTATTGTCTTCAAATCACCTTTTCTCTTTTCAACTCTTTATTTTTCATTATTGACACGATTCTCATAGTACTGAGCCATGTGCAGTACTTCTGATTGAGACTTCGCTTGCCAAGCGCTCTCGGAAGACATGATTTGCGACTGGATGTCAGGCAGCAATCCACACACAAATCTGTCTACAAATAATCTTTTCCCAGACTCTGTGCCCAAATCTTGTCCACTGAAATCCGAGAATACCTGTTCGAACCGATTAAAGAACTCGGTAGCACCCTCAGACTTCCCTTGGACACAGGCAGTAAGATTGTCCCAAATAATTCTCTTTTTCGCAACTATTCTGTCAGGCAAAGTTAGTATCACCAGAGGCGGTCTTTCACCAGCTGGCTTTTCTCCATCGAGTCTAATTATGTTAGCCCATGTATCTCCTAACCCTGCTACATCGTCTATAGTTCTAACCTGTTTCCACAAATCTATGGGCAGGTGTATGGGAAATAACAGATCAATATCACTTGAATACTGAGGATTGCAAAACAGCACTCGATTTCTTTATAGAATCGTGTCGATTTTTCCTAATGTCGGTAATAGATTGCCTAATGGTGTTCACTTCCTGTCTCGAGAACGGGACGTGAACAAATTGAGACACATAATGTGCAGGTATTTCATAGACTTGCGCACCCGTTCCGACATCTGCTGGAACCTCGACTTTTGGGACACGTGTCGGAGGAACCTCTCTCATAGGCAACTGAGAAGTAGACAACTCCGAACGCTTACTCAGCAACAGAGCCAAATCGAGCACAAAAGCAGCCGAAGAAGTGTCAAATGAAAAAGCTCTCTTGTAAATACTCAATAAATCTGCGGGACAACAAATCTTTCTTTTTACACACTCATCCTGTAGGTATTCTACCATTACCTGCATCACTTTCCTCTGCATTTTTGGTGTATACTGTCTATACGTGTCATATACTTCAATAGGAGTTATCGATGGGTCTGAGATCCATCTAATCGCGTCTTTCGTGCAAATTCACATTTCCTCAGATATCGATGTACAACAAGGAAGGAACCGTTTCTGCACATACATAATGTCCAAACTATCTCCATCTTCATCCTCATTCTGTAACCTTTCCAACTCCTTTCTATACTCAAATATCCTCTCAACATGCTCTTGTACTTTCTCCGCAGTGTCTCTAGAGAATGCTAAGGTGTTCAGATCCCTCAACCCTTGTGGGAGATCTGAATCGTTTAATCTGTCCCACATTACACACAAATGAATCCCTAATCCCTCAATAAAAACATTTTTCTCAGGAAAATTGTCCATATTAGAAAGTGTGGCAAAAACATTAGCTTGATCACCCTTCTCCATACAATGCTAAGCCCACACAATCAATTCACGTTTCTTCTCTGGAGGTACAGTATTGCGAGTGACAACCCTCAATCCCGCTCCCTGATCTACTACAAGCGGTGCAGGACCACTTGGAAGAATAGGCAAATTCAACGAGGAGTTATCAATGGCGCAACAGGCAAAAGTGGAGGAGCCGGTGGAGGAGCAGCAACAAAAGGAGGACCAACGACTGGAGGAAGAGGAACAGCAGGAGGAACGATAGGCGCAGCAGGCGGAGCAGGAGGAGGAATAACAGCAGGAAGAGGCAAACCAACAGGAAGAGGAACATACGGAAGTGGTGCAGTGGCACCAGTTCTTCGTTCATTTAACAATGTATCGATAAATTCATCGGAAACATGAAAGTCTTTAGAAGGATAGATTTTCTGGATACCAAGTGAGAAAGCCCTATCCATATTCCTAGCTGACTCAGACTGTTTATCTTGGTCATATAACAACGCTTTTTCTGCGTTCGTCTTATGACGGCGCGCATGTTTTTCTCTACTCTTAAGCTGCTGTAAAGCTTCTTTCTTCCAATTCTGTAACACGTCAAATGCTACAGGTATAGCCTTTTTCTTTAATAATATTGATTCTAAATACTCAATATGAGGGATTTCCAAACTACCATTGATTGGCCACTGAAGTTCGGAAGCATGTCTTGTTTGTCTGTGCCAAATATCATTAAATACTATACTACCAATGCCATGCTTACAGTACATAGTAGAAGCCGGTGACCACTCCTGTGGCGCCGGACGGATAAAATAAATTCCAAAGATTGTCTGTCACTGTGGAATAACGCCCTGAAGCAGGCAGACAATTTCCCAGGCATATCAGAATACTGGTGTTACCTGGTCAATAATTGTACTTGCAAGAACCATACCCCAAAACAAATTATCAGAATACTTAAGAATCAGGTCACGACTCACCTCATCAAGCCTAAGGAGGTCCGATCAGATTTCAAAGTTTTCTATCAAATTTTAAATTGTGTTTGGTGATTTCGGCAAATCTGCCCGCCTCGATAAGTGGACCCTCGTCAAGATGCCGACTCGGACGGCATGCTCACCGTCCAGGCATCGGGCCGTGCAGCGCTGCTGACGTGTTGCGTCTCTTTCAGGAAAGGGGACCCTTTTACAGCGTCCGATCCCGGTCCGATAGCCGCGTCAACCTTCAACGAGCTG
Source organism: Ambystoma mexicanum (assembly GCF_040938575.1). Lineage (NCBI taxonomy): Eukaryota > Metazoa > Chordata > Amphibia > Caudata > Ambystomatidae > Ambystoma > Ambystoma mexicanum. The sequence continues at coordinate 1,359,697,419 of NC_090931.1, read as the reverse complement.
GCATCAATCTTGAGGGTCCCTATTCGGGCGCCATCTGTGAAAGCAAAAATAAGATATCGAGGCTGAGTACCCTAAAAGGAAATACACCAAATGCGGGTTCAAAAGATACACAGATCTTTATTGTATGACTGAACAGTTTCAAAGGACAAAGCAACAGATAGCTATCAGGCCCTCAGTACAACACAGCGAAAACCAGCCCTGTTCGGTGTGTTCAGTGAGTGGGACTGTACATCAAAATAGTCGCACCTTTTATACAATCCATGATGTCCAACCCACTTGTAGGTTAACCATTTCCTTGGGCTAGTGGTTCATGCCGAGTTTGTTCCTAATGTATGCATCCATACATTTAGGGGTTATCCTTAATACATTTGCCAACAAGTTACAATAGCAACAGTGTGTCATTGGATTTCTCATTGAGCCTTCGCATAAATCTTGGACAATATAGTAAAACAAGTGTTCACATAAGATGCTCAAACAGTATTGTGCACAATATAAGTTCATGGATTAGCTTCGTTGGCACAGGTAATCCTCTATACACAGGTCAACAAAGGACAAGGTCTCAGTGCATGACCCTAACATTTGGCCTGTGGGCAGTTTACACATTAACTTGTACACAGAAGTCAAGACGGCCATGTTACATTCAAAACGACACTGTCCACCATCTTAGAACACAGAGTGACTTTAGAGTGAGAATCTAAAATGGCGGATGAACCTAAAATGACGGCTGACAGAGATCTAAGGTCTGGACCTTGCAACACAGATTTCTTTGCAGAGCGACTAGGCTTCGGCCAATATATACAATAAAGGAGGCATGATATGATTTCCCGTTCAACATGAGGGCTGGTAACGGTATTACCATTTGATGGTATCCTGTGGATTTTCCACCAGAATACTGGCAAAGTTGTAATGACCTCCAATGTTACTAGGGTTGCTGTTGGTTTTCTTGTTCACAATTGCATGGTCTACCATGTCAGTGTTGGTTTATGCTTTTGGTTGGGACCAATCTGATACGTAAGTCCACCCACATGTTGTCCCTGGTGACTATTCCATTTTCTCCCTTTAAGAACCTGGTCAATTTGTCACTTGAACTCACCCCATTGTAAGAAGCACACTGCTTCCCGCCAAATATGATTTCTTATCTATTGTATGTATGTTCTTTTGTGATCAAAATATAATTGTTCCGCCCTGTCTATAAATACATAAATGCATATGCATATCTTCAGAGAGCTAAAATGCCACTGTAAACCTGTGTGAGTGGGGCTCCAACTATACAAAATTGTTACTGGGCCTTGCTTGTTTTCAGCAGTTAGGCTCACCCATTTAACTGTGGGAGCACCTCCATTAAAGATGAGAGGGGAAGCCCAGGCAACCACATCTCACTCAACAGAGAGTCAAGGATGGCAGGAGAAAGGACATACAGTTGTTAAGACACCTATGTGAGAGACATGTACTATCTGGTAGTTGAGTGGTATATCTCTTACATCAAGGCAGTACCACAGACCCTACTATTCGACATGCCACATTGTCAACAAGGCTGAGCTAGGTCCTCTGAGTTGAATTTACTTCAACACAGTGGTTGAAGTGTAAGAAAAGAAGTAGTGGAACTATGTTCCCTGCTAGCCTTTCCCGCTCCTCACAAACCCCATTGCCCTGCTCCCTCCCACGCACAATACAAGCCCCCAAACACATTTGCCTGCTGTTTAAGGGAATGTTCAGTGCAATGCACTGAAAATGCAAGTTTCAACTTCTTCCTACACTGTTATTTTAAAACAAAACCGTTCCGGAATGGTAACTTTTTAAAATAAAAGTATAGGAGCTGTAAAACTTGATTTAAAAAAGTAGAGGAGCACCGCTCCCGACCGCTCCCGCTCAATTCGACCACTGCTTCAACATAGCAGCGAGGAAACAAAAGTGGCCATGAAAATGTATTAGAAAGTGCAAGTGAATATAACCAGCAAGCCCATCTTATTTAAACAGTGTTTGGGGGATCTCCACCCAAGAAAATGTAGACAAATGGGGACAAATAGTGGATTTTAAATTGTGTTTGTCCCTATACGGGGATCAACAAGTAATGAAAGATAACAAAAAAAAGGACATAAACTTTTGTGAGCACTTACAATCAAACTGGAAGCTTTATAACTAATTATTCACTTCCAAGTGGTGTGGGGATGAGCAGAGATAGGTGGAAAGGATTTAGGTGATTGGGAGAGAGGGCAAGAGGTGCAGCAAACCAATGAAATGTTAAATGTTAATGTTAAATGTTAAAGGTATTTGTACGAAGCACCATCACTAAAGGAATTGGTCCCCAGGTGCTCAGACAGATCTGCAAACGAGAAGGCAGTGTGGGTTAGTAGGATAGTGAGAGAGGTGTTGTCCTGTTGGCAGCTTCAGTTCGGTATACACCTTGCGCTGAGCTTTGATGCGAGTATCGGATCGATGTCAGTCCTCGTGTGCTGTTAGTGTGGCATATGTGTTATTTGTTTGTTGTTGCACTAGATTTGAAAATCCTTTATGGTGGTGGAGGAGCCCAGGGTCTCGCAGTGCACTAGATTCCACCAACAATAGACAAATATGTAGACAACACCTAGATTTGAGTGTCCTGTAAAGTCGTGGAGAGGCCCAGGTTTCATAATACATTACGTTTCATCATGTAGTAGACAAAGATGGAGGCTATACCTAGATTTGAGAGACCTGTATAGTAGGAAGAGAGGCCTGGGGTTCATAATACACTATGTTTCTCCATACAGTAGACAGAGGTGGAAGCTATACCTAGATCTGAGAGTCCTGTATAGCAGGGAGAGAGGCCTTGGTTTCATGGTACATTACGTTTCATCATACAGTAGACAGAGGTCGAGGCAATACCTAGATTTGAGAGTCCTGTATAGTAGGGAGAGAGGCCTAGGTTTCATAATACATTATGTGCCACCATACAGTACACAGAGGTGGAGGCTATACCTAGATTTGAGAGTCCTGTGAAATGGGTGTGACGCAGGCTAATGTTCACAGTGCTAACTAAATCTGTCTATATGAGACACAAGGCAACATTTACAATCCTGCCTAGACGTGATGCAGGTAAATGTTCATGAATTCTATCTGAGTTGGACAACTGTTATCATTCATAGTTATATCTTGGTCTGGCGTAGGCTATTGTTCACAGTTCTTTGAATGTGGCACAAGCTAACAATCATGAGTCTATCTAAGTGTGGCACTTGCTAACATTCGCCATTCTGTCTAAGTGTGGTATTTACTAACAATCACAGTTCTGTCTGTATGTGACGCAGGCTAATGTTAATGGTATATTAAACATGTATAAAGATGGAGGCTACACCTAGATGTCAGGGTCCTGGGAGAAAGGCCTAGGTTTCATAATGCAGAAGGTTTCAGAATATAATACAGTAGATATAGTTTTATAGCAAACGCAGATGGTTTGATATACCTATATTAGAGGGTGAAATTAGCATGATGCCTACCTCCAAGGAGCCAGGTCCGACCCAGCAACCCCAGAGGCAGGCATCATTTCCCCCAGGGGAGTGCCAGCGGGCCCAAGCTGGGGCCCTTTGGACGCAGTCCTGGTGCCTTAGGCGTCAGGCTCATGTTGGACCTCTGTCCTGGCACCTTAGGCGCCAGGCTCATAAAGCTAGACATGCGTTCAAGTGTTTTAATGTGCACTTACCTGATGCAGACCATGCTGCCACATCCAGGCCCTCTTGAGGCCTGAATGGAACTACTTTACCTGTGGGACTACTTTCCACCCGGGTGTGGTCGGGGAAGGATACATACCTGATCGGAGGAAGGATACACACTTGGAACTTCTTCCAAAGCTATTTAAACCACACCCGATCAGCAACTCACGCTTCGCGTTGTTCTGCTCCTCGCAGCTGGACGCTCACCGTGTCAGCTCCTGCATCTGGACTTCAGCCACGCCTGTCAGCATCCTGGGTCACCTGCAAAGGGAGACAAGAGACCTACCAGCTAAATCTGCAACACGGAGACATCACCGACGATCCTGAAAGGGAACACATCATTTTTAAAAGCATTTCGTTACGATCGCTGCAGCGCTGCATTTCACTCACCTTTCCTGGGTTCCTCCATCTTCAGCAGCGATCATCCGGATACACAGCCACTTCCCAGAGCCTAGAGAAAAAGACAAGAATAAGAGGTGAGAGAAGGAAGGGAATAAGACTTACCTGTTGGGTCATTCCCATTTCATTTCGGGTCTTGCCGCTTCCAGGCATTTTCCGGACCCCGGCCCCTAAGGGGAAAAAAGACAAAGACATTGAATGAGCGTATGCAAAGACAGTTCCCAAGCGCTCATCCAGAACTAACCTGCCATTTACTGGAACTGGAACTGCACGTTTCACTTCGGGTCGGCGCCATATCTCCGGCATTCCGAACCCCGGCCCCTAAGGGGAAAAAAGACATAAGCATTAGCGCTTGCTGCAAAAAGACAATGAACATTATTATTAAGCTTGGACTTTTGAACTTGCAACAGAACTTTTACAGAGCCTTACCTGAATAGTCAAGCTTACCTGAACTCCCAACAATCCTCAATCCAGTGAAGTAACTGGGTTTCAACGCGCCCCTGCATCAGAAGCAGGATGGAGAGCTCATCCTTCTTGACCCTAAGGTGAGACTTCACGGGGAATCGTGGAAGGGTATCGTGGAGGGTTGGAAGAGAGTGGGAGGCTTGAGCATAACTCAGTCAGTAGGTAATACTCCCTTTTCACGCACAGGGGAATATTCCTGCGAGCCGGAGAAGCCAGAGTAGAGGGCCCTTCCTGTCCATCTTCAGAGTCCTGCGCTTCACCATTGAAGAAGCATCAGCACTCGAAGCCAGACCTGCGCCTCCGTGGGAATCAGGTGAGCGTTACAGAACGCGAAGCCTACCCACAATTTCCCACCCGGGCGCTATGGAGACTTCCGAGACTGATTAGCTGGCCCAGCTTTTGGGGGAATTACGGGCAGAGGTGCACTCAGCCCGCCAGGAGACTAACGCTCTCAAAAGAGAACTGATCTTATCCAAGGAAAGAACAGATGACCTAGCCAAAAGGTTATTACAGGCCCAGGCAGGGCACACTCCTTTACCTAATTCCGGAGACATTTCCACATCAATGGGTTTGAGTAACCCGGTACAAATTAATCTACCTGGACACATGCCTTTGGCCCCGCCTGAACGTTTTGCGGGGGATCCCAAGAAATATGCCGTCTTTATGAACCAATGTCGTTTACACTTTCTATGCAGACCCGGAGCCTTCCCTAACGACCAGACCAAGGTAGCCTTTATACTATCTTACCTCAGTGGCAGTGCTGCCGATTGGTCTATTCCATTGGTAAATCAGGATGATCCCATTCTCCAGAATTTTCAGGGCTTCCAGGCCAGCATGGAACGATTGTTCGCTCGACACTCTCAAGGACAGGCCCTTGATAACGAACTGCTATCCTTACGACAAGGTAATCAGGATTTTCTGTCCTACATAGCCACCTTTAACAGACTGGTTGTGGAAACTGGATGGCCAGAAAGCAAAAGGATCACATTGTTTCATCGAGGCCTGCGCGGAGAGCTTAAGGATGAGCTCAGATAGTAAACCCACCCCAGGTCTGCGCAGACTACATTGACTTGGTGGTTCAACTTGATCACAGACTTCAAAATAGAAAAGCAGATCGGTTCAAGTATGAAAACCGAGCACCGATCAAAACCCACGCTAACTCCAAGAGTACCGACGTATCTGAACCTATGCAAATCGGTGGTGTTAAAGGACCATTAACGCAGAAAGAACGAGAGAGAAGGCGGCAAATGCAACTTTGTCTGTATTGCGGGACTTCCGGTCACTTTCTTCGAAATTGTCCAGTTAAACCACTTAAGAAGGTGGTTGGAGCTACTGATAACAAATTAGTAACACCTGATTCGGGAAACGACCTAGCCCGGCAAGTGTAGGGGTCCGCTTGCCGAGCTTGAAAACTAACTCTTTGACCTCGTATTTTGTCATGCCAATGGTGCTCGTGGACCCAAAACAGCCTCAGCAGTTGCATGCTATAAAAGCATACATTGACAGTGGAGCTATTGGAAATTACATAGACCGACCGTGAATTGGCTTCCAGGATTAAGCTTCCTCTCCGCCCGAAAGTAACCCAAGATGTCATTACTACAGTAGATGGAACCGAAATAGCCTCAGGGCCTGTAACGCATTCCACTGTTGAAGTGACACTGGTGGGTCAGGATGGACATCGGGAAGCAATCGTGTTTGATGTGATCAAGGCCCGACAATTTCAAGTAATTCTTGGAATTCCTTGGTTAGAAACACATAATCCCAGAATTGACTGGCGAGCAAAGAAGATAAGTTTTCCTGATTGTGAACCAACTTGTTATCCAATAAATCCAGCTATGGGTCTAGCCTCAGCAACTTCCACCCCTGCACAGCTACCGTCAGAATACCAAGAATTCCAAGACGTTTTTCAGAAAGAACAGGCTAACACGTTACCTCCCCATCGGTCTTATGATTGCCAAATCGATCTGGTACCCAATGCTCAACTACCTTGTAGTAGGATTTATGCTCTTACGGAACCTGAGAACCTGCATTTGCGTCAGTATTTAGATCAGTACCTAGCCAATGGTTTTATTCGCCCATCCAAGTCTCCTGTCTCTTCAGCTCTGTTCTTCGTGCCGAAAAAAGAAGGCGACCTTAGAACGTGTATAGACTATCGCGCCCTAAATCAAATAACGATTAAGAATCGTTATCCTCTGCCCTTGATCCCTGAGTTATCGACCAGGTGAAAGACGCTTGTGTGTACACCAAGTTAGATCTCCGAGGAGCTTATCACCTGGTGCGCATAAAAGAAGGCGACGAATGGAAGACTGCATTCCGCACCCAATTTGGGCTCTTCGAATATCAGGTGATGCCCTTCAGTTTGTGCAATGCACCTGCCGCCTTTCAGTACTTTATGAATGATGTTCTTCGGGAACTTATCGATGTCTGTGTCATTGTTTACATTGACGACATCCTGGTGTACTCTTCTTCAGAATCTGATCACAGAAAACATGTTAGGGCAGTTCTTGAGAAACTGCGCCAGCACAGACTATTTGCAAAACTCGAAAAATGCGTTTTTCATACCACAGAAGTTGAGTTTCTCGGATTCATCCTGACACCTCAAGGAGTCTGAATGGACTCGCGAAAGGTGGACGCCATCCTCAAATGGCCATCTCCAAGCTCGGTGAAGGGAGTTCAGAGCATGCTCGGCTTTGCCAATTTCTATCGAAGATTCATCCCGGAATTTTCCCGAACAGTCCAACCCATCACCGCTCTCCTAAAGAAAAACAAACGCTTCGAATGGACTCTTGAGGCCGAACAAGCCTTCCAGGACCTGAAAACCAAATTCACCTCTGCACCTGTTTTGAAGCACCCGCTCCCAGATCTCCCGTACATAGTGGAAACCGATGCATCCAGTTCGGCCATGGGAGCTGTCCTGTCGCAAAGAGACCCAAAAACTAACCAACTACACCCAGTGGCCTTTTGGTCCAGAAAATGTTCTCCTCCTGAAATCAACTACGCAATTACCGATACAGAGTTACTGGCCATCAAATCTGCTTTCAAGGCTTGGCGTCACTACCTTCTCGGGGCAAGACACACCATCACCGTAATTACGGACCACAGAAACTTACAGTATTTAAAGACGGCAAAAGCTCAATCTTCACGACAACTCCGATGGGCTCTATTCTTTGCGGAATTTGATTTTGTAATTACCTATCGCCCTGGCTGCAAGAATGGAAAAGCGGACGCCTTATCCCGGATTGGCATGGAAGAACCTAATTCGAGCTTAGAACCTGTGCCCATCATACCTGAGCAAACAATCTTAGGCTTAACTTCATTGCAAACTATTGAGGATATCCAAACGCAAGTAAAACAACTTCTACACTCTTCAACCTTACTGGAATGGAGTCAAAAGGGTCCTCATTACACCGTTAAGGATGACTTACCCTACTTCCAGGAGCGGTTGTTTCTGCCAAGTAAAGAATTGCAAGAACTTGTTATTGCCCATCATCATGAATCTTTAATGGAAGGACACCCTGGTATCGCTAAAACGGAGGAAAAAATCAAACGCCACTTCTGGTGGCCTTCTTGGAGAAAAGACATATAGTCTTTTGTACTGTCTTGTGGAATTTGCGCCCAAAACAAGGCTCAAAAGAAAAGGCCAGCTGGCCTACTTCAACCCTTGGATATTCCACCGGCACCATGGCACACCCTGTCAATGGACTTTATAACAGATCTGCCTCCTTGTGCTGGTTACAACACAATCCTTATAATTGTGGACCTATTCTCCAAAATGGCCCACTTTATCCCTTTAAAGGGTTTGCCTTCAGCTTCCACCTTGGCCAAGGAATTCCTGGAGAATATAGTTTGCATACATTGTTTCCCTTCCATATTAGTCTTGGATCGTGGAAGTCAATTTATCTCACATTTTTGGAAGAAGTGTTGCCAACTAGCACAAATAGATGTGCGGTTATCCACCAGCCACCACCCCCAGACCGACGGACAAACCGAGAGAACCAATCAGACTCTCGAGCAATATCTTCGGTGCATGTTACACCAATCCGAGTTAAATTGGAAAGACATCCTTTGGATCGCAGAATATGCATACAACAATTCAGTGCATTCTGGAACCGGACAAACCCCCTTTTATACTTTGTATGGTCACCATCCTCGGACCTCTGACCTAGATCCACCTCTGACCCTGGAAATGCCTGCAGTAAATCATCTGCATTCCACAATAACCCGAGCCTTCAAAGAAGCTGCAACTC